>NW_024070213.1:103051016-103578146 GCF_014754425.2 Oryx dammah | reverse complement strand
TGGTCCACTGGAGAAGGGAATGGCAAACCACTTCAGTATTCTTCCCTTGAGAACCCCATGAACAGTATGAAAAGGCAAAATGATAGGATACTGAAAGAGGAACTCCCCAGGTCATTAGGTGCCCAATATGCTACTGGAGATCAGTGGAGAAATAACTCCAGAAAGAATGAAGGGATGGAGCCAAAGCAAAAAAAAAAAATACCCAGTTATGGATGTGACTGGTATAGAAGCAAGATCTGATGCTGTAAAGAGCAATATTGCATAGCAACCTGGAATGTCAGGTCCATGAATCAAGGCAAATTGGAAATGGACAAACGAGATGACAAGGGTGAAGGTCGACATTCTAGGAATCAGCGAACTAAAAGGACTGGAAAGGGTGACTTTAACTCAGATGACCATTATATCTACTACTGCGGGCAGGAATCCCTCAGAAGAAATGGAGTAGCTATCACAGTCAACAAGAGTCTGAAATGGAATACTTGGATGCAATCTCTAAAATGACAGAATGATCTCTGTTCATCTCCAAGACAAACCATTCAATATCACAGTAATCCAAGTCTATGCCCCAACCAGTAACACTGAAAAAAGCTGAAGTTGAACGGTTCTATGAAGACCTACAAGAACTTTTAGAACTAACACCCAAAAAAGATGTCCTTTTCATTATAGAGGACTGGAATGCAAAAGTAGGAAGTCGAGAAACACCTGGAGTAACAGGCAAATCTGGCCTTGGAATGCAGAATGAAGCAGGGAAAAGACTAATAGAGTTTTGCCAAGAAAATGCACTGGTCATAGCAAACACCCTCTTCCAACAATATAAGAGAAGACTCTACACATAGACATCACCAGATGGTCAACACTGAAATCAGATTGATTATATCCTTTGCAGCCAAAGATGGAGAAGCTCTATACAGTCAACAAAAACAAGACCAGGAGCTGACTGTGGCTCAGATCATGAACTCGTTATTACCAAATTTAGACTGAAATTGAAGAAAACAGGGAACACTGCTAGATCACTCAGGTATGACCTAAATCAAATCCTTTATGATTATACAGTGGAAGTAAGAAATAGATTTAAGGGCCTAGATCTGATAGATTGCCTGATGAACTATGGAATGAGATTCGTGACATTGTACAGGAGACAGGGATCAAGACCATCCCCATGGAAAAGAAATGCAAAAAGCAGAATGGCTGTCTGGAGAGGCCTTACAAATAGCTGTGAAAAGAAGAGAGGCAAAAAGCAAAGGAGAAAAGGAAAGATATAAGCATCTGAATGCAGAGTTCCAAAGAATAGCAAGAAGAGATAAGAAAGCTTTCTTCAGTGATCAATGCAAAAAAATAGAGGAAAACAACAGAATGGGAAAGACTAGAGATCTCTTTAAGAAAATTAGAGATACCAAGGGAACATGTCATGCAAAGATGGGCTCGATAAAGGACAGAAATGGTATGGACAGAACAGAAGCAGAAGATATTAAGAAGAGGTGGCAAGAACATATGGAAGAACTGTACAAAAAAGATCTTCATGAACCAGATAATCATGATGGTGTGATCACTAATCTAGAGCCAGACATCCTGGAATGTGACGTCAAGTGGGCCTTAGAAAGCATCACTATGAACAAAGCTAGTGGAGGTGATAGAATTCCAGTTGAGCTGTTTCAAATCCTGAAAGATGATGCTGTGAAAGTGTTGCACTCAACATGCCAGCAAATCTGGAAAACTCAGCAGTGGCCACAGGACTGGAAAAGGTCAGTTTTCATTCTAATTCCAAAGAAAAGGCAATGCAAAAGAATGCTCAAACTACTGCACAATTGCACTCATCTCACGTGCTAGTAAAGTAATGCTCAAAATTCTCCAAGCCAGGCTTCAGCAATACGTGAACCATGAACTTCCAGATGTTCAAGCTGGTTTTAGAAAAGGCAGAGGAACCAGAGATCAAATTGCCAACATCCGCTGGATCATGGAAAAAGCAAGAGAGTTCCAGAAAAACATCTATTTCTGCTTTATTGACTATGCCAAAGCCTTTGACTGTGTGGATTACAATAAACTGTGGAAAATTCTGAGAGAGATGGGAATAACAGACCACCTGACCTGCTTCTTGAGAAATCTGTGTGCAGGTCAGGAAGCAACAGTTAGAACTGGACATGGAACAACAGACTGGTTCCAAATAGGAAAAGGAGTACATCAAGGCTGTATATTGTCACCCTGCTTATTTAACTTTTATGCAGAGTACATCATGAGAAACGCTGGACTGGAAGAAGCACAAGCTGGAATCAAGATTGCTGGGAGAAATATCAATCGCCTCAGATATGCAGATGGCACCACCCTTATGGCCAAACTGAAGAGGCACTAAAAAGCCTCTTGATGAAAGTGAAAGAGGAGAGTTAAAAGTTGGCTTAAAGCTCAACATTCAGAAAACTAAGATCATGGCATCTGATCCCATCACTTCATGGGAAATAGATGGGGAAACAGTGGAAACAGTGTCACGTTTTATTTTTGGGGGCTCCAAAATCATTGTGGATGGTGATTGCAGCCATGAAATTAAAAGACGCTTACTCCTTGGAAGAAAAGTTATGACCAACCTAGATAGCATATTCAAAAGCAGAGACATTACTTTCCCGACTAAAGTCCGTCTAGTCAAGGTTATGGTTTTTCCTGTGGTCATGTATGGATGTGAGAGTTGGACTGTGAAGAAGGCTGAGCACCGAAGCATTGATGCTTTTGAACTGTGGTGTTGGAGAAGACTCTTGAGAGTCCCTTGGACTGCAAGGAGATCCAATCAGTCCATTCTGAAGATCAACCCTGGGATTTCTTTGGAAGGAATGATACTAAAGTTGAAGCTACAGTACTTTGGCCACCTCATGGGAAGAGTTGACTCTCTGGAAAAGACTCTGATGCTGGGAGGGATTGGGGGCAGGAGAAGGGGACGACCGAGGATGAGATGGCTGGATGGCATCATGGACTCGATGGACGTGAGTCTGAGTGAACTCCAGGAGATGGTGATGGACAGAGAGGCCTGGTGCGCTGCGATTCATGGAGTCACAAAGAGTCGGACACGACTGAGCGACTGAACTGAACTGATAGGTATAGACAACAAAGTGATTGTCACCAGTGGGTGAGGGAAAAGGAAGTCAGTAAGATATGAGTAGGGGATTAAGAAATACAAACTCATGTATAAAATAAATAACTTCGAGGGTACTTTGTACAGAACATGGAATATAGCCAATATTTTATAGTAATATTAAAAGGAGTAAAAACTATAACAATTTTACATCACCATATTGTACACCTGAAACTATTACAAATCAATTATACCTCAATAAAGTTTATAGTTTCTGAAAAAATAAATTGGTCATTTACTTGTCGTAATAGCATCACAGTACTTTCATAGAAATAATTTATTTCTAGATTTATAGAGATGAAATACTAGAGAGTATGACATTTTAAAACATTTTGTCTAAAATATACATTTTATCCAAACCTTTAAGGTAGTTTTAACTGCGACTTAAAATTGAATGCCTATAACAATTTGCACAAAGGTAGAAAGGTGTGGGTCTTAAGACATTAAAATATTAAAACATTAAAATAAAAAATATTTTTCAGAAGATGTTTCCAGCTTGTTATGGTAGACAGTATAGGAGCTAATAGACATTGCAAAACCTCTCCTTGATAAAAATCATCCAGTGCTATTGGAAGTTTTCCCACCAATATTTTATACACAATAAAAGTATTAGCATGGAATATGAACAGTTTTATATTTTTAAAAAAATCCAAAGCTAGAGTCAGCCTTTCTTTAAAATTTTTATAATAGTTGGTTATAAAGATTTAAACTACCTACCACATCAAAGGATATGCCATGTTTTTTTCCAAAAACTACATAATTCTTAATTTGCTTTTGTGTATCCTTAGGAATTTAACACCAAATTCCTACCTGGCAGATTTCTTAATTTCTGCAGCATCTCATCTCTTAAAACTGTCCCTGTTCCCTTTTTTCTGTTTCACAAAATCCTAGATATAGAATAAGAATAGTACTCACACTGTATCCTGCATAGGATCACCTAGAGGGCTCCTTAAAATACAGAAATCTAACCTCTACCCAAAGTTCCTGATTTACTAGGTCTGGGTATGGCCCTGGTGATTTGACTTTCTAACATTTTTCCAGGTGAATGCTGATGTTGCTCTTCCAGGCACGTATGTTGAAAATCACTAAGATATAAGACTTTTCCCTTGATCTCTCCTAGATTATTCAAACAAAGAAATTCCTTATTTGGTAATCCATTGAAGACTGGGACAAAGCGACTTTTCATTGCGTCTTAATGAATAAATTATTACCTAATAGTAAATGTCTGGATTCTAATAGATTCTTTGGTCACATTATAATTCATTTCTTATTAGCCTTTATTTTCTGTGAGTACCAGCTTTCCTCACTCTAGCTTGCAACCTTTTTTTTTTTTCTAACTTCTCCCCTCTTGCTGTTTGATCCAGCACTAACATTCTTATTAACTTTTTATAAAGACAACTTTAATATTGTTTATAAATTATCTTTGGAAACCATCACTTCAGGGATACAAGTGCACTTTTAAAATGGACTTTCAAGGTATTTGGGGATGGGACTGAGCCTCTTAAAATATTAATACCAGCGATTTCAAAAACATCTTTCACCTTTCTAAAGATGCTGAGTCCAGATTTGTTCATCTGCATTTAGAATGCTACTCTTTCAATTTATGATTGAGACACTAGAAACCTTGTACCTGCCTCTTGTGACCTCAGGGATGATAGGAAGTAACCAACTCCCAGGTGAATGACAGAGAAATGCACCTTTTTTTGGACAGCTATTACGGTAGTGGCACAGCTGGTAGCAGACTCGATCCTACCAGGTCACTATGGGATTCATTAGTGCCAACATTCTCATAAAAAGGGGACAGAAATAAAAACATACAAAGTCAATACTGCATTTGAATGAGCCAAGGGAAGAGTAACCTACAAAATAAGATGAAAAACTTGCCACTAAGCTGAAGGCTGAGTAGACGAGGTGACATGTACAAATTTACTAGGGTTTTGGAGGAGACACACTTCCCTACATTGACAACATTACACTTGCAGGAAACAAGGAAAGGTCATACTTGGATATTTGATGAAAACAAGCAATAATCCCATGTACCAAGAAAAATAGCATTTTTATTCTGATTTACGGATAATAGGTGTACTTGGACATTGATTCCAATTATATTTATAGCAATAATTTCACTTTTCTACTGAGAAATATTTTAAAAAATCATATAAAGAATTTATACGTGTTTTAAATCAGGGTTCCCAACCTCTGGGATCTAATGCTGATGAAATAAGAATAGAAATAAAGTGCACAATAAATGTAATACACTTGAATCATCCCTATACCACCACTCCCCCCGCCACTGCTCCACACCCCACACCAGGTGAGTGGAGAAGTTAGCTTCATAAAACCAGTCCCTGATGCCAAAAACACTGGGGACCTCTGTCTTAAATCATAAAATAAATCTTTGGCCTAAGGCTTCCTAACTTTTTCCACCAGGATTCCTCAGGGGGAGAAGAGAGTGAACTTTTGCAGCAGGAAATCTGAGGACAAAGCCCAATGCAGCAACAAGCATGACATTCCTTTGAAACAGCATAATATATCCTAAGTTTTCATTGTAAGTTGGTATCGTAGCCTAATATGTTTTTTACCTTAATGTCATTTTAATCAAGAAAAAATAAATGTTTGCTCTCACCTTGATATCAACCTTGAAATGGACTTACATTCAAAGATAGACCTTCCTGTCAGTTGATTTAATGGAAAAGCAAGTGAAATATCTATTGATCTTTAGGAATGCCCAATGGCTATCCTAACTGTATCATATACACAAATGTTGCGTTGAATTCTTTCTCACCCTCCATAGTAGCTTTTTCCCAGAGTCTCCTTTCTCCACAAGTATATAGTCACTGAGATTAATTACCCAAGATAATTCAGCTGGTTTGGTGAGGATCTATGAGAGATTGGAAGAAGAGGTCAAGAGATGGCACAGCTGTTCTTTCCTTTCTAATAATCTGCTTGTTTGCAACACTAATTACAGGGATAAGATACTTTTTGAGATTGAATTTATAACTTATTTATTATTTGTATTTCCTTGCAAGTACATTGTTTAGATTTGGATTCAAAACCCCTTAATGTTAATCTTGGCTATTTCATGTAATGTGTGGTAGATCTCATAATTTCTCTAAATTTCTTGTTTACTCTTACATGAAGTTATTATTTCTGAATATTATAGGAATACAAGGGCAATCACATAAACATGAAAGTAAGGAAATACAAATCATAAATGTATTTTCTAAAATATAGTAGAGGTTAATGGAGTTTTTAGAATATCATTTATATATAAAGCAGAAAAGAGACTTGATATAAGACACAAATGAGAATAGTTTTTAAGTAGTGTTGCCTATTCCAACCTGAGAAAAAATAAAGCATTTTACTGTCTGCAGTGTTTCAAAATTTTAAAAATTCAGAATACTTATAGAATTTAAGAAGATATATTTCACACCAGAAGTCAAATTAACTCAGGTTGAGACATTTTAGAAACACACTTTGATATCACTGTTTTTAAATCAGTGTAATTTAAACAAATGTCTTCTATTAATGACTGCTGATTCTACTTTACTAGCTTGTTGATACAGAGCCATTTTTCTCAGGTTTTATCATACAGCAGAATCACCTGGAGAGACCACTGAACCACAGATGTCTGGGTCTTACTGGGTATTTCTAATTCGATACATCTCTACTGAATTTTTAACATGTTCCTAGGTGATTTAACACTTTGAGGACCACAGATACAAAGGCTAATGGATTTATTATGATGGGAGCAAAGCACAAAGGAATGGCTATTGAATGCTATGAAGAATCTCATTCCAGTGCTCAGCACATGTACATTATGATGTTAAAGATACAGGGTCCATTGCTCATTCTTCTCAAGAGTGCAATAGATATGTATTATTGTTCTCAAGACACATGATTCATTTTGACTCTAGAGTATTCCTTGTAAAACGGAAACTAAGTGTACCAAACTGCTGAGAAAATCCGGAGCGGGTTGGGGGAAAGCAAATGCTGATTTTGCTTTGCGCTCACCTTTCTAAAATACTTTCACATCAGTTTTATGCACCAATAACTTATGGCTCAGAGATACTATTATTCTAGGATTATATACATTTTGGTGTTTTATAAGTCAGGATACAGGGTCAGCTACTATAGGAAAGAAATCTAAGATAACAGTGAAGTAAATAAACTGGAAGTTTGTGTCTCTCTCATTTTAGAATATAAATGTAGACAGGCAGGCTCTGGCTGCTGACTTCTTCTGGGCCAGCCTGCTGTATGCAAAACATGACTTCATCTCTGTCTCAAAGGCTGCATCTGCAGTTGTGGTTGCTTAGCCAAAATGACAGGAAAAAGCCAAGCCAGGGCACACAACTTCAAGTTAAAAATGACCAATAAATCATAAACATCACTTCTGTTTATATTCCATTGGCAAGAATTTAGTTAGGTAGACACACCTGTCAGACAGCAAGGGGGCTGGGAAATAAACCCAGGTCAAACCCAGGAAGGCTAGGGAGTAAGTGAAGGGGAGAGGGAAAGAGGTAGGTTCCACTACTAAATTGAAAAAAAAAGAAAAAGGTGAGAATGGATCCTGGGGGAGAGTTTAATAGTGTCTACTACAGGTGGAAGCATAACAGGTGAAATAAAGCAGTTGCAACTTTCATGGAAAATAAATGACCATGAATATATTTAAGTAGCGGTCCCCAGCATTTTTGGCACCAGGGACAAGACCTTGAAGAAAATGTTTCTGCTTGGGGCTGGTGCAGGCAGTAATGTGGACAATGGGAGCTGCTGATGAAGGTTTGCTCCCTCCCTATCATTCACCTCCTGCTTGTCCGGCAGTTCCTAACAGGCGGAGAACCCATACTGGTCCCTGGACCGAGGGACTGGGGGCCCCTGATTTAAAGGATTCTTTAAAGCGTTTCTGAAGGAGGCTACTTGCCTAAGGAGGATTGCAGTGTTTTAAATTTAACATTCCAGAGATGAACTAATGGTGCACTTTTAAGAAAACAATTTAATTTTAGGAAAGATAAAGTAGGCTTCTTTTCTTTCCCTGGATGATTATATATTTTTGTATATGGGTTTGTATTTAGGAGATGAAAGCAGAAAATAATGATAATGTTGGGAAGCATTTCACATTTTACTTTTGACTAAACACAATTCGTATATCTAATAATAAAGATAAAATATTTTTATTTTATAATTGTTAAGTAGAAATTGAAATTGTAATAGAATTTAAAAGACTACCTCTTCCCCCGTATTTTTATGCATGTAAATATGTCCTAGGAGACTTAGGTGAAAGCAAGCATTGTGCAGGTCTAATTCCTTCACATAAACCAATCTTTTATTTTGGCTTAAATGAATGTCCTGCTCAAAAGTGATTTCATTACCTTTCTCTGCTGCTATTTGTTTCTTCACTGTTCTTACACCTGTCTTTCTTGTTCCTCTGAAGAGGTTAAAATTTAAAAGTGCAGTAAAGAAACTGTTGCCAATATATTTCACTAAATCAAGGTAAGCTGGTATTTAGAGACACATTGACCTGTTTTCCACTTAGAAAGCAAGGAGTCATGTTATTAGATCAAGAGCCTAAACTATATCTACAGAATATTTAGTTGTAAGGATGGGTCATGAACATCTATGTGATTTCTTCTGAGAAAGTCACAGGACATTTATATATTAAAATAACCATACTTGTCTCAAGTCAACTTTTATAACTTTGGAGAATTGCAGGATGTAGGTCAGCTCCTTCCTTCCAGGTGTATAAACTTCAGTCTGTGAAATCTGACACTTTACACCTGTAAACTCCAGAGGCAGTGACAGTTTTCTGCACTTTCCTACAACCTTCCATTAGCAAAATCTTGTTCTGTATATGTTAAAAGCTGAGATGAAAGTTGGGACACGATGACAAGATGTGATTTACATGATAGTCTGAGTTGTGTGACATATTGGAAGCAGCGTTGTGATATATAGTTTATCACGTAAAAAGTTGAAAAGCTGACTATAGCAACAGTGATGGCATTGGCCTGCCTCCATCACTGCTGAAATTCTGGCTCAACTCTTGCAAAAATTACAGAAAACATCACCAACCATTTCCTTTCAAATCATGGTAAGAGTTTTAAAATCCAACTCAGCACAGTGGACATTATCTCTGCAATGATTCTGCATTTGCTAAGGGAGAAAACTCAGATAAACAGTCAATCAAGTAAACATGTGTCATCATGAGAAAACAGTGGGCCAAAAATTCCCTTTTAAATATTTATTTGGAGCTAGGGACAGGCTTCCCAGGTGGCTTCATGGTTAAAGAATCTGCCTGCCAATGCAGGAGACTCAGGTTCGATCCCTGGGCTGGGAAGATGCCCTGGAGGAGGAAATGACAGATACTCCAGTATTCTTTCTTGGAGAATTGCATGAACAAAGGAGGCTGGCAAGCTATAATCCAGAGGGTTGCAGAGAGTAAGATACAACTGAGCACACATGCACATAGAAATAGAGATTGGGAGAGCCAGCCACTCAGAACAAGAAAAAATATTGACTTCAGTGAGATAGAAATGTTGATGATTTGGTAAAATATCATGAATTCAGTTCAGTTCAGTTCAGTTGCTCAGTCGTATCTGATAAAAAAGTAAACAGGGGAAAAAATGCAACCAAGGGGAATGTTTAAAGGTATTGCACACAAAAGTATGGCATCAATATTTCCATGTGATGGATGATCTGTTTTTATATATAACTCATACCCAACCTAGAATGTAATGCAAAATCAGAAAACAACTGGGAAATACTATTTTCCATTGTTGTTGCAACATATGACAGCAAAGAAGAGGAAAAGGGAGGAATAGGAAGAAACAGAACAGGCAGAGGAGAAGGAGGCAGAGCAGGCAGAAGAGGAAGAGGAGGAGGGGGATAGGAAGAAGACTAAATCATCAAACTAGAAGGAATAGAGGAAGAGATTAGAGAAATATTGAAAGCCCCAGAGATGCAGAGGTAGTGAAAACAAACAAATAAACAAAACCTATTGAGAAACAAGAGGCAATAAATGCCTAGATCTGCCTGATCCTGGGAAGTGAAATTTAACAGTACGTTATAAGAAGTTTGGAATAAATCCGAATTATTGCCATGGGGGGGCAGTTTCTTTATAGAAGGAGCTTGGTACCATATTTAGGGAAACTACTACTACTACCTAATCCAAGTATTATAAGGAATATTTAAAATCGCTAACATTTAGTGAGCATTTTCTATGTTTTGTCTCTGTAGAAAGTGCCTTAAGAGTATCACTTATTAGTTCCTGTAAAACTCTGTGCGGTAGAAGACGGAGTAAAATTAATACACAATGAGGTAACGTTCAGTAAAAGTGGAACCTGCCTAGACTATTGTGAATGATAATTGAGCTACAATCTGGAGATTGAGCAGGAGTTAAGGAATGAAAATTGTTGAACAGTCTTTGCAGAAGGAATGATATAGTATACGCAAAGTTTCTGTGGTCATGGAGAGCATGTTTTCTTCAAGAAACTGAAAGATTTGCCTGCAGGAAATTTACCCTAGGAAAGAATAATGTGTGGAAATAGACCATTGTTACAGGTTATAGATCTTAACCATCTCTTAATATTCTTAACAGTCTCTTAAATTTTCACTATAGTTATACAGCATAAGAAATATCCAGTTTTGTTCTAGTTCACTGTTCTTTTTTTTCATCCATAAGAAGAATAAGCTACACACACACACACACACACACACACACAGAGGCGCGTGCTCACGCACAAATATTTCTTGAGAAGATATTTTAGGAACTTTCCTGTTGACTCAGGGATAAGACTTTGCCTCCAATGCAGGGGTTGCAGATTCAATCCTTGGTCAGGGAGCTAAGATCACACATGTCTTAGGGCCAAAAAACCAAAACATAAAACAGAAGTGATATTATAAAAATCCAATGAAAGATTTTAAATTAAAAAAAGTCCAGTAAAGATTTTAAAAATTGTCTACCTCAAGAAAATCTTTTTAAAGAAGATTGTCTCATATTGACTTAATAAGCCAATAAGCTTATTGACTTAATAACCCAATGGTTAATTTTTCAGTGCCTATTTTATTAAAACATAATTATTTTTGTTTTGGCTAATTCATGTGATGTTTTTCTCCCGTATTTGGATCTTTTTCCTCTAACCTTATTTGCCTACATTGCATAGCTGAGATTTATTCCCTTTTTCCTGTTAATAAATCTCCTGACCCATGAAATAATAAACATTCATATGTTCAGCATTGACATCTAATATTCATAAAATAGCACTTATTTAGACAGCAAGGGCATATCACTAAGTAAAATTATACCTGGGGAGAACTAATTATTCATCTATGGATATATTTGAAGTTAAATAATATATTAAAGATAATTTTAAGTTGGAAACATCACATGGTAAATGTAAGAGAATGAGAATAACTGTGTAACAAGACTGTGAAGAATGAGGAAAATTAACCAAGATTATAAAATTAAGATCAGCAAAGGAGAGGGTGTCAAAGATTTTTGATGTAAGCAAAACTAAAACTGATGTCAAAGGATAAGATAAAGTCAGTTCAGTAGTTCATTGTTCCTGCCTGCAATCAATCCAAGCCAGAGATATTTCTATTCAACCAGTTTATTGAATTTTCAGAGCCTCAATAATACCTAATGTAAACACTGAGGTACAGAAAGTTTGCAGAACTTTGAAGATGGAATACTAACAGAGGAAATGATAAACAGAAATGATTTTATTTGTTGGTGTTTGGGGAAAGTTGGAGATAATAGCAGATGCAAAATGGCCAGATGTTGGAGCAAAAACGGTATGCTCCAAAAATACAGTGATGAAGAGAAATGTAACTCACCATTAAACTCTGTGATTAAAATGAAGGCAACGACAGTGATGACGACAAATATTAGACAACACTGAGGGAGAGAGGGAGGGCATCTCACTTGAAATTAACATTGGCTCCATTCTAGAAGATAAAAAATGTGTTCTCTCATTTCACATAGATTGAATAGAGACAATTACCTCGCTTGCTACTTGTCAATCAGGAATATGGACACTTGAAGTGCTATCATGGCCACTGCCAGCTCCAAATCCCCATTTCTCATTACCAATAGTCTGCATTATCTAGTAGTGTACATTAGAAAGCACAAATGTTCACTGAGAATAATGTTCACTGAGAATCAGCAAGAATTCTTGTTAAAATGCGTTTCTGATTCAGCAAGTGTTAGGGAGGGCCGAGATTTGTATCTCTGACAGACTCCCAAAGGTTGTTAATGCTGCTGGTCAATGGACCACATTTTGAGTAGGGAAGCAATAATTCAGACTCCATTTTTTATGACAGAATCAAAATAGCATAATACATACAGGTTCTATTGTGAACTCTGGGTGGGAAGTAGGTAGTCATGAATAGACTTTTGACTAGAATCACTCAGTTTGGAGGGTCAGAGTGCAGCAAAGAAGATACAGGAACAAGTGGACTGAGAAAAACAGTATTGCTGCCACTTATTCCACTTGCTTCTTAGCAGAATAATGATAGAGACAATGAAATCCACAAGATATAGCTTTCTTCTCCATTTGGAGTGATACGTGTATCAAACTTCGAAGCCAGGAGTATTAAAAATTTATCCAGATGAAAACATGTGCATGTAGGCACTTCCACTTACCATATCACTCTGCTTCATCCCCTCAAATTACATGTAATTATTTTATACTGTTAAGTTAATCATGTTCCCATTATGGCTTGCAATTGTAATTATTTTTTATTTTTTGTCTGGTTATTGATTGTGAAAACTGCATCTTTTACTATTGTGGTTATGTAACTATTACTCACTTAATTCCAGTGTATCATGATTGGTCAACAGAAAAATTATAGAATTCTTATTTACCAAAACTACCATTTAATAGAAAAACCTGTAATCACTTTTAAAAATACAATTATCAGATGGACAATTCTGAAAATTCATTAGAATTATCTTAGAATTGTTTGAAAAATACAATTGCTCATGTATTGCTTTTTTTTTTTTCCAGAGCCCCAGATATATTTCTAATGAGCAGCCTTGTTTAAAAACAACTGGACCATATGACGATCTTTTATTTTTATCTAGCTTGTTTCACTTTGTCTATTTCATATTCAGTCCTTCCATTTCATTTATGTTTTCCAGTTTCTCCATCCCTTCTTTTTTTTTTTTTATGTTCTTTCTCAAGCCTTTACCAAGACTAGTAAAAAAGCTTTTGTATATATATATATTTAATATGTTTAATACATATATTTTAGAAAATTCATGACTTTTTGCCTAACTAAAAAATGTTTGACATTTGATCCTACTTATTTGACTACTTATTTGAATAGTCTGCTAGATTTCTAGTTAAAAAATTAGATATGCAATAAGCAACAAAGGATTACTGCATAGCACAGGGAGCTATAGTCAATATCTTGTAATAACGTATAATGGAAAATAATTTTTAAAATAATATATGTGTATATGTATAACTGAATCACACACAAAGGAAAGAATTCTATTCTTTGAAATTTAGTACTGTTTATCTATTTTCTAGTTTTTCTAAATGTCCTATGGACACCTAATAACTATGTATGATATACAAAATTTTAAATATATTTTAAATATATTTGTGTAGGATATTAATATAAATTAATATAAATCTATTATATTTAAATTATTAATGGCTTCATTCAAGATGCTCCTATTCTTATTTTTTCTGCACTTGATAAAATATTCTCAGAGAAATGTTAATGTTTCACTATGATTATATGTATTTTTCCTTGCCCTTATATTTCTTCTGGTTTTTGCTTTATGTAACTTTGTTTCTTTGTTTTCAGGTGTCTAGTGATTTATGATGTCTCTCTTCTTTGTGACTTTTACCTTTAATCATTAAAAACATTTTTTTTCATTAAAAAAAAAACAAAATTAAAAAGAGTTAACACTCATTTATTGCTTCATATGTGCCAGATATTAAATTTTGTGTGTCATATGGATTATCTCTTTTATTCCTGACAACAACTGCCTGCTGCTGCTGCTAAGTCACTTCAGTCGTGTCCAACTCTGTGTGACCCCATAGATGGCAGCCCACCGGGCTCTCCTGTCCCTGGGATTCTCCAGGCTAGAACACTGGAGTGGGTTGCCATTTCCTTCTTCAACGCATGAAAGTGAAAAGTGAAAGTGAAGTCTCTCAGTCGTGTCTGACTCTTTGCGACCCCATGGACTGCAGCCCACCAGGCTCCTCTGTCCATGGGATTCTCCAGGCAAGAGCACTGGAGTGGGGTGACAACTGCCTAGGATAAGTTAAATGACTCAATAATCTTACTACTGGGCATAGACATTGACAAAATCATAATTTAAAGAGACTCATGTACCCCAATGTTCATGGCAGCACTATTTACAACAGCTAGGACATGTAAGCAACTCAGATGTGCATTGATAGATGAATGGATAAAGAAGTCGTGATACATATATACATTTATACAATAGAGTATTACTCAGCCATAAAAAGGACACATTTGATTCAGTCCTGATGAGCCTGTTATACAGAGTGAAGTAAGTCAGAAAGAGAAAAACAAATACAGTATATTAACACATATATATGGAATCTAGGTGAGTTATCACACCATCGTTATTAGCTTGGTCATGAAGATCTTTTTTGTAGAGTTCTTCTGTGTATTCTTGCCACCTCTTCTTAATATCTTCTGCTTTTATTAGATTCATGTCATTTCTGTCCTTTATTGTGCCCATCTTTGCATGAAATGTTCCCTTAGTATCTCTAATTTTCTTGAAGAGATCTCTAGTCTCTAGTCTCACTCATCTCATATGTTAGCAAGTAATGCTCAAAATTCTCCAAGCCAGGCTTCAACAATACATGAACCGTGAACTTCCAGATGTTCAAGCTAGATTTAGAAAAGGCAGAGGAACCAGAGATCAAATTGCCAAAGCCTTTGACTGTGTGGATCAGAACAAACTGTGGAAAATTCTTAAAGAGATGGGAATACCAAACCACCCAATCTGCCTCCTGAGAAATGTGTATGCAGGTCAGAAAGCAGCAGTTAGAACTGGACATAGAACAACAGACTGGTTCCAAACTGGGAAGGAATATGTCAAGGCTGTATATTGTCACCCCACTTATTTAACTTATATGCAGAGTACATTATGAGAAATGCTGGGCTGGATGAAGCACAAGCTGGAATCAAGATTGCTGGGAGAAATATCAATAACCTCAGATATGCAGATGACACCACTCATAGGCAGAAAGTGAAGAAGAACTAAAGAGCCTATTGATGAAGGTGAATGAACAAAGTAAAAAGCTGGCTTGAAGCTTAACATTCAGAAAACTAAGAAAATGGCATCTGGTCCCATCACCTCATGGCAAATAGATGGGGAAGCAATGGAAACAGTGACAGACTATTTTTTGGGCTCCAAAATCACTGCAGATGGTGATTGTGGCCATGAAATTAAAAGATGCATACTCCTTGGAAGAAAAGTTATGACCAACCTAGACAGCATATTTAAAAGCAGAGACACTACTTTGTCAACAAAGGTCCATCTTGTCAAGGCTATGGTTTTTCCAGTAGTCATGTATGGATGTGAGAGTTGGACTTAAAGAAAGCTGAGTGCTGAAGAATGGATGCTCTTGGACTGTGGAGTTGGAGTAGACTCTTGAGAGTCCCTTGGACTGCAAGGAGATATAACCAGTCCATCCTAAAGGAAATCAATCCTTAATATTCATTGGAAGGACTGATGCTGAACCTGAAACTCCAACACTTTGGCCACCTGATGCAAAGAACTGACTCATTTGAAAACACCCTGATGCTGGGAAAGATTGAAGATGGAGGAGAAGGGGTTGATGGAGAATGAGATGGTTGGATGGCTTCACCAACTCAATGGACATGAGTTTAAGTAAACTCCAGGAGTTGGTGATGCATAGGGAGGATTGGTGTGCTGCAGTCCATGGGGTCGCAAGTTGTCTCACAACTGAGTGACTGAACTGAACTGAACTGAACGGAGAAAGTTGGACCTGATGGACCTATTTGCTGTGCAGCAACAGAGACACAGACATCGAGAATGGACTTTTGGACATGGTGGGGGAAAGAGAGGGTGGGACAAATTGAGAGTAGCATGGAAACATATATATTAGCATATGTAAAATAGATAGCTAGTGGGAATTTACTGTATGATGCAGGGAGCTCAAACCTTGTGACAGGGAATTTCAAGAGACAGAGGCATATGTATGTCTATGATGATTCATGTTGAAATGTGGCAGAAACTGACACAACATTGTAAAGCATTTATCCTCCAATTAAAAATAATTAAAAATTTAAAAAATGCTTAGTTTTTTAAAAAAGTGCTTAGCTTATGT
The DNA here is from genome assembly GCF_014754425.2 of Oryx dammah. Lineage (NCBI taxonomy): Eukaryota > Metazoa > Chordata > Mammalia > Artiodactyla > Bovidae > Oryx > Oryx dammah. Next base: position 103,561,691 of record NW_024070213.1, on the reverse strand, counting down.
AAAGCGTTTACTGCCTATATGTAAGTACATTTACAAATGTCATGTTTTCCCTTTAAATTCCTGTAAAACTCTAACACAAGGGAAAAAAAAAAGATCACTGGCCAGTTTGTTAAGTGGCTGTCAGTTTTGCATTATTAATTAAAAAATGAAGAAACTTTTTCAAATAAGTATTCCATTTCCTACCTGCATGCAATTCCTAAATGAATACTGAAAATAACTAACATTATTATTACATTTAGGAGAAAAGAGATACTATTCAGCTTCTTGTTCACCTCTTAATAGCTCGCACACTACTATAATGTACTTGAATACATGCTGAAGAGCAGAGTGTAATAGTTACTGGTTTACATCTCAGGCAGGTTAATAGGTTTTCAGACTTCATTTAGCACCACATTTTCAGACCATCATAAGTTTTAAATTTACTTCCATGCTGACAGTTTAATGTTTGAATAAGCAAGGGCTTAACTTACTTTTAACTTCTAAACCTTAGGACCTCTCTCTTAGAGCTATAAAATTGACATTTCAGCATGATTTTTTCTTCATGATGTGTCTTTCAAACGTGCACATGTTACAATATCTAAAACAGCTGTCGATGTTTACATTTAAAGCCTTTCAAATATATATATATTTTCTTCAAGATGCCATTTGTGTAGAAAGGAAAATAAGCAAATTGACTACTTTTTTACATCTTTTCTCCCCTCCCTTTCTCCTTCATTCCTTTTCTCTCTCTCTTTTGTTCGGATATTTCTTTCAGTTTTCTTTTTCTTCTCTTCTTTCTTGCTTAGGTACTTCAAATAACTTTAGCAATTATTCATGCAGAGTGAGGAATTCCAGAGTTTAAATCTGCACTCTGCCTTTAATTCTTGTAAGGGCTTCATGTGCATATATCAGAAGTGAAATGTCCTACTATATATCATGCTTAACCAAGTAGAGGTCAAAGAACTAAATCATTGCATTCATAAAAGTAAAATGTTGTGCTTTCCAATTGCCATCACTTTGGGAGACTCTCACTTCCAATGACCAAAATGACCTTCAAATCTGATACCAACCACTTTGTAGTAAAATTTATTACAACTGGGACATGACAGTACAAAATAAATGACATGGATTAAAATACCTGTTTTGATGATAATAAGATTTTATATTCAACTTTATATATTTTATATTCAACTTTCTGCTTGATTGTGTTTTTCCTGATTCTTTATTTTGCCTTTTGTTTATAAGATTATATTGCTATTTAAATGTGTAAACTTTAAAAAATTCTTAATATAGAATCACAGATGGCTAAGGATTCACATCCTTTGTCAAAAAGTATTTTGTATCTTAATATTTCACATTTTGTTAATGTGGGAGAGTGGAGTACTTGTAAATTCCAGGTTAGACAATGAAATATTACATCAATGTTTCATAGAACTAATTTGGAATTTCCTTATGATACATTTCTAGGATGTCAGTAAGAAGTAAAAGCTAATAATCATCATCTGCCTACTATCTGTGAGAAAGATGAAAACAGATAATAATAACTATGTTCTATATGCAAGAACTTAGGTTTTTCCCAAGTGCTTTACTGGGAATTTACTCAGAATAACTCAAGTTGTGTTAAAAGAGCAATGCATTCTAGAGAAACCAGGTAACTGTCAAAATCATATAGCTAGGAAGGAGAGGAATTCAAAAGCAGGACTAGACTGCCTGTCTTCATAATATTCCCATTGTTATGTACTTATATCTGGCAGGGGGACTAAAATCATCCAACCCAGTTTGCCACTTTTATTTGCAGATAAATTCTAAAGATGTAACAAGATTTGACAAAGCCCCAAAAAAAAAAAAAACCTTCTTTTGCGATTTCTTTTTTCACTCCTCTAGCCTTTCTTCCTATATCACATGCACTAAGAAGTCATCACTTAAAACAAGGGGTCATGTAAAGGCCAGAGCAGTTCTGAAGACCCTATGCCAAAACTCAATGAAGTCACTTCACATAAAAATAAAACAAAACAAAACAATGTAATGATGAAAAACATAATATAAAAACTTCTGAATTTGTATTATTTTTCTGTGGATGTTTTTGCTATGTAAATTCTATTTATGCTAGTTAGCATGAAAGTAACTGGGGAGTGGGGAAAAGCTGAACAGATAGTGTATTTAAGGAATAAATAATTTCGAATTGGTTTTGTGTGCATTTTTAGAATTATAGCAGAATCACTGTAGTCTATAGATCTGGTTTCAAAAAGTCAGTATAAAAATATATGCCCATTGAAAAATAAAATCAAACCAAACAGTATAAACAACTAACTTTGAAGCTCCTTTTTAATTTCAACAGAGTTCCATTCCCCTGGTTAATTTCTATTTACAATTATGTATCTTCTTAAACTATTTCCTTTGTATTTAGGTCACTGGATATATATCAGAAAAATTATATTGATTAAAAATTTGTACACTAATTCAATAAAAGGTTAAAAAAATAGGGAAAAAATATGTCAAGGGGGACCAATAGAAATAGAAAATAAGATGGTAGACTTAAATCCAAATAAAGCAGTAATTAGATAAAATGTGAACAGTCTAAATACTATACTATTAAGGAAAAGTTTTGTCAGAGTCTGCTAAAAACCAAATCCAATTATATGCTGTTTAAAAAAGAGATATCTAGGGACTTCTCTGGTGGTCCAGTAGTTAAGAATCTGCTTTGCAATTCAGGGGACCCAAGTTTGATCCCTGGTCTGGGAACTAAGATCCTGCATGCAGGGCAACTAAAGAGTCTCTGTGTTGCAATGAAAGATCCCACAGGTCAGATCCTGCAGGTCTACAGCCAAATAAATAAGTATTTTTAAAGGCATATCTAAAACAAAGGGTGCAGAACTTTGAGCATTAAAATATGGAAAATGCAGACAAAGTTAAAAGATGGATAGAGAAAATCTCTGTAGATATTTTAAAGACCACTTTGAAGTTGAATTTTAAAAAAGCAGAGATAAAGAGGAATGTGTTAGAATGATGAAATACTTTAACTTCACAGAGAGATATGCCAAATTTAAATTTGTATGCATCCTATAACATAGCCTCTGAAAACAAAACTTAGAGGAATATTAGAAGATACAGCCAAATCCAAAATCAAGTGCTGATCTTGCTGAGTAACAGATGGGAAAACACAAACAAACAAACTTCATAACAGCAGAAAAGAAATTTTAAGAAAGATATAGAATGTCTGATTAACTTGATGAAAACAAAACCTAAGGAACACAGACCATTTTTTTTCCACACAAACATAAAACGTGCATAAAAATTTGCTAATTTGCTAAGCTATAACAAATGACAGATTCAAAAGTGGGAAAGGAGAACAACAAGGCTGCATATTGTCACCCTGTTTATTTAAATTATATTCTTATAAAAATAAGTGAAAGTGAAAATTCCTCAATCATGTCCCACTCTTTGGAACCCTATAGACTGGAGCCTGCAAGACTCCTTTGTCCATGGAATTCTCAAGGCAAGAATACTGGAGTGGGTAGCCATGTCCTCCTCCAGGGGATCTTCCCAACCAAGGGATCAAATCCAGGTCTCCTGCATTGCAGGGGAATTCTTAACCAGGTGAGCTACCAGGGAAGCCCCATATGCATTATAAAGCAATTATACTCCAATAATTTTAAAAAAAGAAAAATAGGATACATGCTATTATATGGATAATTTACATGTGTTCCTTAAACATTATATACATTGATACATATATTTTTTATTTTGTAATAGTAATATCAGTGAATTTTACTAAGAACTTTATAAACCTACACCTAAAGAAGATAACAATAAAAAACAGCTCTTAAAGCAAATAAATAAATATTTGAAGTGTAGTACAAAGAAATCATTGTCTCTTTCAAAATATACTTTCTATTGCCTCTTTATCATCACCTAACATTTAAAAATAGGGTTGTATTGAATATCATTATATCATAGCCTGTTATGTTATTTCCTAAGAAAAACAAAACCAAAAAAATATCACTGCCATGAAAGATCAACTTTAATCAAAGAACAGATACTTAAGGGAAAATAATAAACATTGCTAGAAATAGCTGTACAAACTACTCCCCTCTTATAGATTAGTGAGCAGTAATCATTCTACCAGATCCTCAAGCATATTTCAATCAGTATTTTGGAAAATCTTTCTTGAAGAACTCCAACATATTTTCTTTTAAGTTATTTTACTGTTATTTGAGGTCATAAAAACAAAAGAAGAGCCAGTTCCTAAGCCCTCATCCTTCGTTAAAATGATTTAAAATTATTCTAGGTTTAAAAAAAGTAACTGGGCCTGTGAAAGGCATTCTGCAGTAGGAGAGTCTCTTGTTCAAGATGCCTCAGTGTTTAATCACCTAGAACTTGACCTTTAATTGAATTTTCAACTCCTTTTTTCTTAGAGACTGACTTTGCTTAGATTGAAACAAACAGTATTAAAAGAGGATGATTTCATTTAGGAAGATTTCATATCTTGATGGAAGAAACATTTAAAGTTCAGTTTTAAATTTTAAAAAGATTTAACAAAATTGTACTTATTCAGAGAATAACTCATGATTTATAACGGTCTTTATAAATTTATTAAAGATTATTTTGTAAGATATCCTAATGAAATCTGGCAGTAATTTTAAGTAGATTTCCTTTTGAAAATAATATTTGCTGGTAACCTATGGCAATAAAATTACTATATAGAAGTTGGGGTTCAATAAAATAAACCACCTTTTTCTATTTCAGATTAAGGACTTTTAGTGAAAGGAGAAATAGTTTTGGAATAATCTTGAATTGTATTGTATTTTCACATTTCAACCTGAGAAGTTACTGATGCTGTTGCTGCTGCTGCTAAGTCGCTTCAGTCATGTCCAAATCTGTGCGACCCCATAGACAGCAGCCCACCAGGCTCCCCCGTCCCTGGGATTCTCCAGGCAAGAACACTGGAGTGGGTTGCCATTTCCTTCTCCAATGCATGAATGTAAAAAGTGAAAGTGAAGTCACTCAGTCATGTCTGACTCTTCGTGACCCCACTGCAGCCTACCAGACTCCTCCGCCCATGGGATTTTCCAGGCAAGAGTATTGGAGTGGAGCCATTGCCCTCTCCAAGTTATTACTAATCAAGTCCAAAAAGATATTATGTTAATTCTACTTAATAGACAAAATCCTCCTTTTATAGTAGTTTGTGTTTTAGGATTTTAAAATAGACACAGTAAGCACATGTTGAAATGCCATTTAAAGGATAGATGATATGTTCATCCCTTGGAGACTGAAGTAATCCTGTGAACATAACAGAACACAGAAATAGTGTTGACCATATTAATACCCAAACCAGAGAAACTATCTAGAGAACTGAATTATTATGTCTCACCTACTTCACCTTAAAATAAATTTGTTACTAAGAGAATACCTGATTCCACAGGAAAAACACATATGAATGTTGAGAAACAGAGAGAACATAAGAGAGAGTGAATTATAAACATCTTGTCTTTTCACCGGACACTGGAGCCTAAGTTTGGAAAAAGGAGCCAAAGGTGATTTCTTTGGATAGAGTCAAGCCATCATGTTGCATTGCTTTGTCAATTTGTTTAAGAGTTTTATTGAATGTCTGCACATCCCTGTTTCCCCTCAAAATTCTTGGGCTTGGCAATATAACAGAATGGTAACTGCACAGATTTGTTGACCTAGTTTTCCTGGGTGTTTGCACCCAGTAGCCAAGGGTAGGAAAGGGTAGCTAACCCCTGCTAATTCCTATGTAACTCAGACAGTTATTTAAAATTCTCAATTCTCTCCTGAGAAAAATGAGGATCATGATGATAACTGTTAGTAGAACCTACTTTCTTAGTATCTGATTAAATGAACACGATTTGTAGAACACTGTAGGGAAAGCAACATTTACGTCTAACCTCTTAGGCAGGGGTCCCCAGGGTCTAAGATCTAATGCCTGATGATCTAAGGTGGAGCTGATGTAGTAATAATAGAAATAAAGTTCTCAATGAATTTAACACACTTGAATCATCCCCAAACCATCCCCAACCCATCCCCAACCCTACCCTGTCCATGGGAAAATTGTCTTCCAAGAAACCTATCCCAGGTGTCAAAAAGATTTGGGACCTCTGCTCTTAGGGCTTTTCAGATGGACCTGAAGATTAAACTAACAGAAGACAGATTAACAAAAGAAAAGACATTCACATTTACACGTTTTAGGTGACATAAGAGCCCTCATAAGGAAATGAAGGCCCTAACAAGTGGCAAAACCTAAATGCTTTTATACTAGATTTACCAAAAAGAGGCAATTGTAGAAAAGCAACTACAATACAGGGAGGCTAAAGGAAGATAAGAATTATTTTAACAAGGTCTCTTTGTATAGAATTCTCTTGACTTTGACTTCTTATCGAAGAATGTTTCTTTTCTCCTGCTACAGAAAAGGCATTTTTAACATGGGAGTTTTTAATCTCCCATTTACAGGAAGAAAAAGGGAGATTAGAGTGCCCTTCTTGCATCTACTGTTTTATTAAGTACCTTTGATTCAAGCTAATTATTATGCCAAAGTGGCATAGTTTGGGGTGGCGTAGCCTGCCATGTTTCAACACTTAGAACAGCAGTTAGCCCATATTAATACTCAATAAGGGTTAGTTACTATTCATTTGGAATATGTTAAGAAAATCTTTTTTTTTTTTTTTTTTTACTTCTGTTATAAAATTGAAATAGTAAAATAAGGCTCTATGTTGAAAAACTCTTGCATGGAAGTTACTAAATTTTTGGTGCCCTCAGTAAGAGTAACAATAACAACAACAAACATTAAAAAAAAATCAAAGATAGTATAATTTTTAACTGTCAGGCAGTGTGCAAGACATGATATACATACTTAATTTTTCTTTAAACTTTATATCTACCTTGAGAAATAGCTTTTGTTATTCCTATTTTACAGAGTAAAAAAGGAAAACTCAATTATTTTTTCTAATTTCCCAGTAGTCACACAGTTAGGAAGATAGAAGTAAATAGCTTATTAGATTTCAGGCTTACTTCATGATTTTATGCCATTCCACCACATGCCCTAGGTAACTATTGTACTGATCCCCTGAATACCTCTCCATTTACAGCTACCTTCCTTTGTCTGGAATGCAATAGCTCCTTTACTTAGTCTAACTCAAATATGTCTTTGTGCTCCCTTCTCTGATTTCTCTAAGCAGAATAAATTATATACCACTAGATGTCTGTTGGCAGTATATTACTACTACAATCCATTTTAGAAGGTGGCCTACATCAAAGTGGATGTTGACCTACTGGAGGATCAGACTGTATTTTCAGGTACTCAGTTTATATAGTATGACTCATAAAGTATGCAGTGTTTTTGTTAAATAATATACATGGAATGACCAAACTGAGAAGTCAGAACAATCAATACTATAGTTGACAGGGAGATTACATTTTGTAATGGGATCAATTTACCAAGAAGGCATGATGATCTTAAATGTGTATGTTCCTAACAATAAGGCTTCAAAATTCTTGAGGTGCATACTGGTAGCCTGAAAGGAAAAATGGGCAAATCTGCAATTATAATGGAGATTTCAACATATCTCACTGAAAAATCACCAGAAAAAATAAACAGAAAATAATAAGGCGATGTAAGACTGAAATCTTATCAACTTGGCACTGATACCTACAGAGTACCTATGCAAGAAAGGCAGAATACAACTCAATCCAAGTACACTAAAATGGAGAATTTACCGCATGGACCATATCTGTGCACTAAAAATAAATCCAACAAAGTTAAAATAACAGAAATTATACAACTCATCTTGAAAAGTCCCAGTGTTTGGAAACTAAATGACATACTTCTAAACAACTCATAAATCAAAGAGAAAATCAAAGTTTAAAAATTATTTTGAATTGTGTGCAAGTTTTCCTGGTGACTTAGCCAGTAATGAATCTGCCTGCAATGCAGGCGACCCAGGTTCCATCCCTGGGTTGGGAAGATCCTCTGGAGAAGGAAATAGCAACCCACTCCAGCATTCTTGCCGGGGATATCCCATAGACAGAGGAACCTGGCAGGCTACAATTCACGGGGTCCCAAGAGTTGGATGCAACTTTGAGACTAAATCATTGCCACCACCAAAAACAACATATAAAGTATGCAGGTCTTATGATAGGGTCTGGGACACAGTTCCACCCTGCAGGGGAGGTGGAGGTAGAGGGGTGGGAGGGGCAGTTTCCCAACACCCACAAGCAATTCTTGGATACCAGCAGGATGTCTGAGGCTTCAACTCAGTTCACATACTACCTATCTGAAGATATCATCAGTCCCGTCAGTTAAGGGCTCAGTCCTACAAACAGATATAGAAGGCTGACTGTAAAATTGTAATCAGATTTTCAGCTGCTTGGGGGTTGATGCTCAACTAACCCCTTGAGTTTTTAAGGATTAACTGTAATTCAGAAACAGCCATAGAGAAGAAATGGATAAGGCAAGTTAGGAGGAAAGAGGACAGAACTTCTATACTCTCTCAGACCACCACTACTTTCTTCAATCAGTTCACCAACTGGAAGCTGACAGAATGCTATCGTTTTTTGCTGGGATGGAGAGGGGGTTATGGACGCTTCATTACAAAGGAAGGATTAAGTCATTGACCACTGGTGATTAATTCAACCTTCAGGCCTTCTCCCCTGCCTGAAGTTCAGGAAAATAGGACTTTAATTTCCTACCCTGTCATCACATGCTTAGCTCCCCTGGCAACCACTTCCAATCCTTAGGTGAGATCCAGAAGTCACCTCATTAGCAAACAAAAGACACCTTTCTTGCTCTCATCATTTAGGAAATTCCAAGGGTTTTAGGAGCTTTGTCCCATAAAGTGGAAGGAAGAGGAAATTTATATTTCTTCTTATAAAACACAATATCACAGCCTGCACAGATAAAGCAGTACTTGGAAAGTCATCAATGTAACTAAGAACATAAAGATAATGGTGAAAAAATCAATAATATAAAACTTATACATTAAAATGTATTGTTGTTTTTTTGCTCAGCCCTGTCTACTCTGTGACCACCATGGACTGAAGTACACCAGGCTCCTCTGTCCATGGGATTTTCCAGGCAAAGTTGCTGGAGTAGGTTGCCATTTCCTACTGCAGGGGATATTCCCAACCCAGGGATCAAACCCACATCACTTGTGCTTCCTGCACTGGCAGGCAGATTCTTTACCACTTCACCACCTGGAAAGCCCCTTTACCACCGTGCCATTTGGGAAGCCTCACATTGGGCTTCCCTGGTGGCTCAGGGGTAAAGAGTACACCTGCAATGCAGGAGAGGAGATGAAGGAAAAGTCATCTAAATGAAACACAGAATGGTATCTCTATGATATTGGAATAGGCGCTAAATCCTTAGATATGAAATAAACCATAATACTCCATAAATTAGATATCATCAAAGTTTAAAAACTGCTCCTCCATGTTTGGGAACGCATGTACACCTGTGGTGGATTCATGTCAATCTATGCCAAAACCAATACAGAATTGTAAAGTAAAAATTAAAAATAAATAAATAAATTAAAAAAAAAAAAAAATAAAAACCATCATTATAAAACCTGTATGTAATCCTTAGAATAGAAAAAAAAAATCTTTGCAGAACCCATATAAAAGCCGCTTTTCAACAATATATAAAGAAACGTCAAAATTCAATAATAATGAAACAAACCATTCAATTTTTAAAGGGATAAAATCTTTGAATCCATAGCTTACCAGTGAAGATACAAGAATAGCAAATAAGCACACAGAAGTAATTGGAAGGATGCACAGCATATTTAATCATCAAATAAATGTAAAGTGAAATCACAATGTTGTATCACTTCAGACCCACTAAAATGGCTAAACACAAAACCAAACTTAAATAAAAGAAAAGAAAAAGAAAATATTAAAAGTACTAACTGCTGAGAAGCATATGTAGTAAGTAGGGAAAACTCTCAAACACTGCTGTTAAAGATACAATGAAAAATACATGTCCATAGAAAGCCTGTAAAATGAAGTTTATAGCAGATTTGTGCTTAATTTCCCCAAACTAGAAATGGCCAAAATGGCCATCAATAGAGAATGAATAAAACATTGAGGCTTACCTAAACAAGTAAATTCTACTTGAAAACAAAACAAAACAAAACAAACACAGTTATGAGCTACTGAGACATGTAATAATATTGATAAATTAAAAAAGCATTATTCTTATTGAGAAGACATAAAATGCCATGTACTGTATTATTGCACTTATATAAAATGTCCAAAGTAGGTATGTCTATAGATTGAAGATAAATTAATGGTTTTCAGAGTCTTGGGTGGGAAAATTGACTACAAAGCCGTATGAGGGAACTTTTGAAGGTGATAGTATTATCCTGTATTCTGATGGTAGTGGTGACTTTATAACTTTATATATTTGTTGAAATTCAGAGATTTTTGCAGCTAAAAAGAGTGAATTTTACTGTATTAAATTATAGCACCATAAACCTGATATTTAAAAATATTAGAAAAAAGAAATATAGACTATTTATATGACATATAAATATTATAATTATTTAATAAAAGCTCAAAAATTATGGATGGAAGGAAATTATCAAAGATAGAAAACGTATTCCAAGAACTAGAGAACATAATTCTCCACATTCAAAAAAGAACTACATTTGTGCCCACATGTGCACACAAATATAAATACAAAATCCACATTGATGCACTCTTTGTGAAAACTCAGGTCAAGAACTGTAAGATGAAAATCATGAAGTTCTGAGGAAAAACAAAAGACCATAAAGAGTATGTCAAAAGTCAGAAGAGTATCAGTCATCAGCAAAGAAGAAAGTTAGTAGACAGTAGTGCTATGACTTCAGAATTCTGAGAATAAATGATATCTACTTAGATTTACATTTCACTAAGTATAAGGATAATAAAAGCATTTTAAAAAATCACATTATCAACAGTTTACTCTGTATAAATACATTCTTAAGAGGCTACTGGAAGATATGTTTACTACCTTAAGGTAGTAAATTATGAAAATAGACATGTGCTCCATGTATCAAAAGTTCTCACATCAAAATGATGAAAGAAATTTACACTACCTTAGAAATATTATTTGTTTACTCTTGAATTTCTCTATTCATATATTCTATCATATCAGCTAAACATTTTACTGGATTTTAAAATAACTAATATTGTGTACTTTGTAGTTAATAGAAATGATTTATAAAGAATAGAATTGTTTTCAAACTAAGATTTATATTTCTCCTCTATCAGCAGTATACATATTCTTTGATACATAAGTTGAATTTCAGAGGTATTAGTGTTTCAGCTCTTTAAAACAATTTAACAATGCATAATTATGAGTTTGGAAAATTCAGCAGTAGCCACAGGACTGGAAAAGGTCAGTTTTCATTCCAATCCCAAAGAAAGACAATTCCCAAGAATGCTCAAACTACCACACAATTGCACTCATCTCACACAATAGTGAAGTAATACTCAAAATTCTGCAAGCTGGCTTCAACAATACATGAACCATGAACTTCCAGATGTTCGAGCTTGTTTTAGAAAAGGCAGAGGAACCAGAGTTCAAATTGCCAACATTTGCTGGATCATCGAAAAGCAAGAGAGTTCCAGAAAAACATCTATTTCTGTTTTATTGACTATGCCAAAGTCTTTTACTGTGTGGATCACAAGAAACTGTGGAATGGGAATACCAGACCACTTGACCTGCCCCTTGAGAAACCTGCGTCAGGAAGCAACAGTTAGAACTGGACATGGAACAGACTGCTTCCAAATAGGCAAAGGAGTACGTCAAGGCTGTATATTGTCACCCTGCTTATTTAACTTATATGCAGGGTACATCATGAGAAATGCTGGGTTGGATGAAACAGAAGCTGGAATCAAGACTGCCAGGAGAAATATCAATAACCTCAGATATGCAGATGACACTACCCTTATGACAGAAAGCAAAGAACTCAAGAGCTTCTTGATGAAAGTGAAAGTGGAGAGTGAAAAAGTTAGCTTAAAGCTCAACATTCGGAAAACGAAGATCATGGCATCTGGCCCCATCACTTCATGGCAAATAGATGGGAAAACAATGGAGACAGTGACAGACTTTATTTTGGGGGGCTTCTAAAGCACTGCAGATGGTGACTGCAGCCATGAAATTAAAAGACGCTTACTATTTAGAGGAAAAGCTATGACTAACCTAGAAAGCATACTAAAAAACAGGTTTTTACTAGCATACTAAAAAGGCTATGGTTTTTCCAGTGGTTATGTATGGATGTGAGAGTTGGACTATAAAGAAAGCTGAGTGTCGAAGAATTGGTGCTTTTGAACTGTGGTGTTGGAGAGTCCCTTGGACTGCAAGGAGATCCAACCAGCCCTTTCTAAAAGAGATCAGTCCTGACTGTTCATTGGAAGGACTGATACTGAAGCTGAAGCTCTAATACTTTGGCCCCCTGATGTGAAGAACTGACTCATTTGAAAAGATCCTGATGCTGGGAAAGATTGAAGGCAGGAGGAGAAGGGAACGACAGAGGATGAGATGATTGGAAGGCATCACCGACTCAATGAGATGAATTTGGGTAAACTCCGGGAGTTGGTGATGGACAGGGAGGCCTGATGTGCTACAGTCCATGGGGTTGCAAAGTCAGACATGACTGAGCGACTGAACTGAACTGAATTATGTCTGCATCTACTTAGAAATCTACTTGAGCGCATGCTAAGTCACTTCAGTTGTATCCAACTCTTTGTGACACTATAAGCTGCAGCCCACAAGGCCTCTCCATCTGGGATTCTCCACGCAAGAAAACTGGAATGGGTTGCCATGCCCTCCTCCAGGGGATTTTCCCGACTCAGTGCTTGAGCCCGTGTCTCTTATGTCTCCTGCATTGGCAGGTGGGTTCTTTACTACTAGTGCCACTTGGGGAAGCCCTAGTATACAAGCTCATTTAAACACTTTATTTCACTTTAAAATAATTATGAAGTCAGAAAATGTCATATTTAACTTATGAGCAATACCTTTGCTTTTCTGAAGGTTAGTCACTTGGAAATATTAAAAACAATCTAATTCATCAATGCCTTGTCAGTTTTTAATATGTGATGACAGCTTGTCAGTTGACAAGAATGTAGGAAATCATTTTCATTACTAAGCTGATATTATAACTTAATGAATCCTGTGTTTCAATGACAGTCATTTTTTTTTTTTGCTTTGCAACCAGCATTTTCTATTTGAAATTCAGTTTATGAGATGCATTATGATAAAGGTCATTGGTTTAAAAACTCTATGACCTTTCTTGTCTTTTAACTTTAAATGGAAAACACAAAGCACAATTTATCACATTCAGAATCTTATATTTTTAGAATATTTTTATTAGTTTGCTTATATATTGAAAATTTTAACAAAAATCAATGCCCTACTATCAACACCATATTTTGCAGGAATATTTATTTATATTTAAGTTAAAAAACATTGTCAAAGTGAGTAACAAGTGAAATAAAAATTAAAAAATAAAAATACAGTGGCAATTTACTATACTGAGAAAGAGCTTAACTCTTTTTTAAAGCTCTGGATTTACCTTAACAAATAAAATAAAGTAAACTTGATTCCCAATCATCTTAAATATGATTCAATTTGTAAAATTGTTATTGCTCAGAATAGGATATAAAATATCTAGAATTTGTTTTAAATTACACTCTCTTCCTTCAAGCCCCAATTTTCACAGAATGTCATTCCTTTGTTGTCAATATCAAGTGCTCCTACCTTATATTTGATTGACTAGTTTGTGCCTGAAATTACTTTGATGCTCCCAAATAATATCTTTATTAATACGTGAGGTTTCTTCTGTTAGCTTATTCTTCAAAGAATGGAAGACAAATCCAAAAACTCTAGAGAGATTGCGCCTAGATTGCGCCTAAGTGACTGAAGCTTCACAATGGATATTTTGACTCCATAAACCTGTAAGAATGCAGGAAATTATATGTAGAAAGAATTGAGATATTGAAGTAATCTCCAAGAAAATATCTTGGGACTGAGAAATCTATAATGTTTCCATGTTTTATTTAAGCATCACCTAACATAAAATCTTCAAGAAAAAAATACTTAAGAATATATCTACCTAAAGAAACTAAAGACCTATATATAGAAAACTATAAAACACTGGTGAAAGAAATCAAAAAGGACAGTAATAGATGGAGAAATATACCATGTTCATGGATTGGAAGAATCAATATAGTGAAAATGAGTATACTACCCAAAGCAATCTATAGATTCAATGCACTCCCTATCAAGCTACCAGCGGTATTCTTCACAGAGCTAGAACAAATAATTTCACAATTTGTATGGAAATACAAAAAACCTCAAATAGCCAAAACAATCTTGAGAAAGAAGAATGGAACTGGAGGAATCAACCTGCCTTTCTTCAGGCTCTACTACAAAGCCACAGTCATCAAGACAGTATGGTACTGGCACAAAGACAGAAATATAGATCAATGGAACAAAATAGAAAGCCCAGAGATAAATCCATGCACCTATGGACACCTTATCTTTGACAAAGGAGGCAAGAATATACAATGGATTAAAGACAATCTCTTTAACAAGTGGTACTGGGAAAACTGGTCAACCACTTGTAAAAGAATGAAACTAGATCACTTTCTAACACCATACACAAAAATAAACTCAAAATGGATTAAAGATCTAAATGTAAGACCAGATACTATAAAACTCCTGGAGGAGAACATAGGCAAAACACTCTCCGACATACATCACAGCAGGATCCTCTATGACCCACCTCCCAGAATCTTGGAAATAAAAGCAAAAATAAACAAATGGGACCTAATTAAAATTAAAAGCTTCTGCACAGCAAAGGAAAATATAAGCAAGGTGAAAAGACAGCCTTCAGAATGGGAGAAAATAAAAGCAAATGAAGGAACTGACAAACAACTAATCTCAAAAATATACAAGCAACTCCTACAGCTCAATTCCAGAAAAATAAACGACTCAATCAAAAAATGGGCCAAAGAACTAAATAGACATTTCTCCAAAGAAGACATACAGATGGCTAACAAACACATGAAAAGATGCTCAACGTCACTCATTATCAGAGAAATGCAAATCAAAACCACAATGAGGTATCATTTCACGCCAGTCAGAATGGCTGCAATCCAAAAGTCTACAAGCAATAAATGCTGGAGAGGGTGTGGAGAAAAGGGAACCCTCTTACCCTGTTGGTGGGAATGCAAACTAGTACAGCCACTATGGAGAACAGTGTGGAGATTCCTTTAAAAAACTGGAAATAGAACTGCCTTATGACCCAACAATCCCACTGCTGGGCATACACACCAAGGAAACCAGAACTGAAAGAGACACGTGTACCCCACTGTTCATTGTAGCACTGTTTATAATAGCCAGGACATGGAAGCAACCTAGATGTCCATCAGCAGATGAATGGATAAGAAAGCTGTGGTACATATACACAATGGAGTATTACTCAGCCATTGAAGAGAATACATTTGAATCAGTTCTAATGAGATGGATGAAACTGGAGCCTATTATACAGAGTGAAGTAAGGCAGAAAGAAAAACACCAATACAGTATACTAACGCATATATATGGAATTTAGAAAGATGGTAAGTATAACCCTGTATGCGAGACAGGAAAAGAGACACAGATGTATAGAACAGTCTTTTGGACTCTGTGGGAGAAGGAGAGGGTGGGATGATTTGGGAGAATGGCATTGAAACGTGTATAATATCATATATGAAACAAATTGCCAGTTTAGGTTCGATGCAGGGTGCAGGATGCTTGGGGCTGGTGTACTGGGATGACCTGGAGGGATGTGGGAGGGGGGTTTGGGATTGGGAACACATGTACACCCGTGGCAGATTCATGTTGATGTGTGGCAAAACCAATGCAATATTGTAAAGTAAAAATAAATAAATAAATAAATAAATAAATAAAATAATAAATAAATAAAAAGAAAAAGCCAATATTCCCTTGCTGAAATATGTTGCTGAACAATACCCACATATACACATATAAATATTTGAGTAATTAAACAATAACATGATTTGTAGCTAATTTCATGTTTAGGGACACAGACTGGACACAGAAAGACCTGAGATTGAAGATCTGCCCTGGTTAGCTGTGTATGCTTCAGTAAATTATTTTTCTACTCTGAGCTGCTTTTTCTATTCTGTGTATAATTATTTTCTGAATAATTGTCCATGGTCACACACTACAAAACACAACTCCTCTTCAGCCTTACCATTTTTTGGAGGCCATAGGAATATCTCAAATGTGCTTACAAAGACAATTCTTATATTCTTTGCCTCCAGTCTTGTCATGATTTGGTAACATTGCAAAGAAAAAAAATGATTTTGGTGGGGTTCCAACTGGTGCCCTCTGTAGGACACTGTCCTCTCTCATTACTCCTCATTTTAGCTCCCTCTTCTTTACATGCCTCCACCTCTATGAAAAATCAGTTAAGGTGAGTTGGTACCCAAAGGTTTCAGTCCACTGGGTCTTCAATAAAACCAGACCCAGAGTTCCATCTGAGGTCTAGTCAGGACCCATAACAGGGTATAAAACTAGTATAAGAATTCGTATTGTGGAAGATTGTGTGAAGATTAATGAAATGATTTATGTACAATTATTACATTTCTTCTGTTCCAAACACTGCAACAGGTACTTATATGCAATATTTAAGAACTTATATAGTGCTAACATATTTATAACCTATACAGTGAAAGCTATGCAGAATTACTCTTTTGCCCAGTTCACAGATGAAGGCACTAAACTTAGAGAAATTTGTACAAATGAAACAAGCCAGAAACTAATCAAACCAGATTTGAAAACTTGTCTGCTGTCATCAACATATATATATATTGCTGAAACAACATAGCAACTTCCTTTACCTCTCTCTTTCTTTTTCTCTCTCTGTAGTTATCTGTCTCAAAATGCCTGATCCAATAGACCTAACAATGCAAGAGGACGGGACAAGAAAGCTGAATTTGGGCCTGGGGGTGGGCAGAAGGGCGTGGTCAGGGTTGGCCAGCAGTGCTTATCCAAGCAGCGCCTCCCAATTGTTCCCCAGGACCTGCTTGGCTAGGTCCAGCTTTATCTAGGTAGCCAGGGTAGCTGGCAATTTGAGCATGAGCCAGGCAATGAGGGGCACCGTGTGCTATTGAGAAGGGAGGAGTGCAAGAGAATGGTTGCTTTAGCAATCTTAATCTGCCAAGCACTTACTAAGTGCAAGGCCTTTGTTGTTCAGTTGCTAAGTCCAGCCTCTTTGCGACCCCATGGACTGCAGCAAACCTGGCTTCCCCGTCCTTCACCATCTCCCAGAATTTGCTGAAACTCATGTCTATTGAGTTGGTGTTACTAGGCACTGTTCTGAGCAGTACATTCATTCATTTAATCTGCAAAATAACTCTAGGGGGTGAGTAAATTAACTTTCCCATGGTTAAACAGGGGATGGCAAGAGTGAACATTGACATTTTAAGAATCACTGAACTAAAATATACTGGAATGGGTGAATTTAATTCAGATGACCATTATATCTACTGTAGGCAAGAATCCCTTAGAAGAAGTGCAGTAGCCATCATAGTCAACAAGAGTCCTCAGTGCAGTACTTGGATGCAATCTCAAATCGACAAAATGATCTCTGTTCATTTCCGAGGCAAACTATTCAATATCACAGTAATCCAAGTATATGCCCTGACCAGTAACGCTGAAGAAGCTGAAGTTGAATTGGTCTATGAGGACCTACAAGACCTTCTAGAAACAACACCCCAAAAGCTGTCCTTTTCATTATAGGGGACTGGAATACAAAAGCAGGAAGTCAAGAGATACCTGGAGTAATAGGCAAATTTGGCCTTGGAGTACAAAACAAAGCAGGGCAAAGGCTAACAGAGTTTTGCCAAGGGAAAGCACTGGTCATAGCAAACACCCTCTTCCAACAACACAAGAGAAGACTCTATGCATGGACATCACTGGATGGTCAATACTGAAATCAGATGGATTATATTCTTTGCAACTAAAGATGGAAAAGCTCTATACAGTCAGCAAAAACAAGACCGGGAGCTGACTGTGGCTCAGATCATGAACTCCTTATTGCCAAATTCAGATTACATTGAAGAAAGTAGGGAAAACCACTAGACCTTTTAGGTATGACTTATAATTAATCCTTTATGATTACACAGTGGAAATGACAAATAGATTCAAAGGACTAGGTCTGATAGACAGAGTGCCTGAAGACATATGGAAGGAGTTTCATGATATTGTACAGGAGGAAGTGATCAAGACAATTCCCAAGAAAAAGAAATGCAAAAAGGCAAAATGGTTTTCTGGGAATGCCTCAAAAATAGCTGAGGAAAGAAGAGAAGCTAAGGTGTAGGAGAAAAGGAAAGATATACCCATTTGAATGCAAAGTTCCAAAGAATAGCAAGGAGGAATAAGAAAGCATTCCTCAGTATCAATGCAAGGAAATAGAGGAAAACAATAAAATAGGAAAGACTAGAGATCTTTTCAAGAAAACGAGAGATACCAAGGGAATATTTCATGCAAAGATGGGCACAATAAAGGACAGAAATGGTATGGATCTAATAGAAGCAGAAGATATTAAGAAGAGGTGGCAAGAATACACAGAAGAACTGTACAAAAAAGAGCTTCATGACCCAGATAATCATGATGGTGTGACCACTCATCTAGAGCCAGACATCCTGGAATGTGAGGTCAAGTGGGCCTTAGGAAACATCACTACGAACAAAGCTAGTGGAGATGATGGAATTCCAGTTGAACTATTTCAAACACTAAAAGATGATGCTGTGAAAGTGCTGCACTCAATATGCCAGCACATTTGGAAAACTCAGTAGTGGCCACAGGACTGGAAAATGTCATTATTTATTCCAATCCCAAAGAACGACCATGCCAAAGAATTTTCAAACTATTACATAATTGCACTCACCTCACACACTAGTAAAGTAATGCTCAAAATTCTCCAAGCCAGGCTTCAATAGTATGATAACCATGAACTTCCAGATGTTCAAGGTGTTTTTAGAAAAGGCAGAGGAACCAGAGATTAAATTACCAACATCCATTGGATCATTAAAAAAGCAAGAGAGTTTCAGAAAAACCTCTGAATCTGCTTTGCTGACTATGCCAAAGCCTTTGACTGTGTGGACCACAACAAACTGTGGAACATTCTTCAAGAGATGGGAATACCAGACCACCTGATCTGCCTCTTGAGATATCTGTATGTAGGTCAAGAAGCAACAGTTAGAACTGGACATGGAACAACAGACTGGTTGCAAATAGGGAAAGAAGTACATCAAGGCTGTATATTGTCACCCTGCTTATTTAACTTATATGCAGAATACATTATGCAAAATGCCAGGTTGGATGAAGCACAAGCTGGAATCAAGATTGCAGGGAGAAATATCAATCATATCTGATATGCAAATGACACCACTTTTATGGTAGAAAGCGAAGAAGAACTGAAGAACCTCTTGATGAAAGTGAAAGAGGAGAGTGAAAAAGTTGGCTTAAAGCTCAACATTCAGGAAACTAAGATCATGGCATCTGGTCCAATAATTTCACGACAAATAGATGGGTAAACAATGGAACCATGACATACTTTATTTTTGGGGTTCGAAAATCACTGCAGATGGTGACTGCAGCCATGAAATTAAAAGATGCTTGACCTTGAAAGGAAAGCTATTATCAACCTACACAGCATATTAAAAAGCAGAGTTATTTGTTTGCCAACAAAGGTCTGTCTAGTCAAACCTATGGTTTTTCCAGTAGTCATGTATGGATGTGAGAATTGGACTATAAAGAAAGCTGAGCTCTGAAGAATTGATGCTTTTGAACTGTGATGTTGGGGAAGAGTCTGGTGAGACCCTTGTACTGCAAGGATTTCCAACCAGTCCATTCTAAAGGAAATCAGTCCTGTGTTCATTGGAAGGACTGATGCTGAAGCTGAAACTCCAATACTTTGGCCACCACATGTGAATAGGTGACTCACTAGAAAAGACTCTGATGCTCGGAAAGAGTGAAGGTTAAAGATAAAAGGACAGCAGAGGACGAGATGGTTGAATGGCATCACTGAGTCAATGGACATAAGTCTGAGTAAGCTCCAGGTGTTGGTGATGGACAGGGAAGCCTAGTATGCTGCAGTCCATGGGGTCACAAAGAGTCAGACATGATTGAGCAACTGAACTGAACTGAAAAATGCAAATTTATGACAGTTTTTGTTTTGTTTTGTTTTAATATTTCCAAGAAGCTAAGTATCCATAAAGCAAATATAATGTTTGTGAAACACAGTTTTATGCTGAGATTATTTAAAAAATAAATATAAGTTGTTTTTATAGCATTGTCTGGAAGACTGGAAAAAATGTAAATGTTTATTAATGGGGGAATATTTAAATATGTTGTTATAGATCCAAATAATAATAAAATTAATATTAGTATATCAGAGAAGTTCTCAACATGTGGCTTGCAGACTTTTAAGGTCCCAAGATCCTTTTATGGGTTTTCAATGTTAAAATTATTTTAATGAAAATGATGACCACTGCATTATCATTGTGTTGACATTTGCACTGAAAGTGCTAAAGTGATGCTGAATATGTTAACTATTCATCCCAAGGCTTGGTGACCTAATAAAAAAATTGCTTTACTTCTTACAATTCAGTGGGTCATGAATTCTTAAGCAGTTTGCCTGGTGATTCTGGCTAATTTCTCATGAAGTTCAGTCAGATGTTGGGCAGGGCTAAGTACCATGAAGTCTTGACTCAGACTGGAGGATCCTATTTTTTAATAGTCTCATTCACATGGTTAGCAAGATGATGACAAATACTGGTAGTATACCTGAGTTCCTCCCCATATGGGCCTCTCCATGTTGAGTGTTCTCACAAAATTTTTATGACTATCACCTTCACAATATCCTATTTGTCTTCAGTTCAGTTCAGTCACTCAGTCATGTCCGACTCTTTGACCCCATGAATTGCAGCACGCCAGGCCTCCCTGTCCATCACCATCTCCCGGAGTTCACTCAGACTAACGTCCATCGAGTCAGTGATGCCATCCAGACACCTCATCCTTTGTCGTCTCCCTCTCCTTCTGCCCCCAATCCCTCCCAGCATCAGAGGCTTTTCCAATGAGTCAACTCTTCGCATGAGGTGGCCAAAGTACTGGAGCTTCAGCTTTAGCATGATTCCCTCCAAGAAATCCCAGGGCTAATCTCCTTCAGAAAGGACTGGTTGGATCTCCTTGCAGTCCAAGAGACTCTCAAGAGTCTTCTCCAACACCACAGTTCAAAAGCATCAATTCTTCAGCTCTCAGCTTTCTTCACAGTCCAACTCTCACATCCATACATGACCACAGGAAAAACCATAGCCTTGACTAGACAGACTTTAGTCGCAAAGTAATGTCTCTGTTTTTGAATATACTATCTAAGTTGGTCATAACTTTTCTTCCAAGGAGTAAGCGTCTTTTAATTTCATGGCTGCTGTCACCATCTGCAGTGATTTTGGAGACCCCCAAAATAAAGTCTGACACTGTTTCCATTGTTTCTCCATCTATTTACCATGAAGTGATGGGACCAGATGCCATGATCTTCATTTTCTGAATGTTGAGCTTTAAGCCAACTTTTTCACTCTCCTCTTTCACTTTCATCAAGAGGCTTTTTAGTTGCTCTTTACAGCATCGGACCTTGCTTCTATCACCAGTCACATCCACAACTATTCAGTGACAATAGGTACTAGTCAGTGGTGTTAATAGCAGAAAAGGAGAAGTATGGAGGGTCATTTTTGTGTCTGGATACCACAGTTAATCAACTGACCACTTAGCATGAATCAAGACAGTACAGTCAAATAGTATAAGCAATTACTGTATTCTTCAACATCCATGTATGATATTAAAATATATATTTTCAATTTTGCTGATTGGAATATTAAATAAATGGAACATCACATATATTCTTTTGTGTCTTGCTTCTTTCAACTGAGATCACAGTTGTATTATTTGAATACCTATCTTCCTTTGTCTTTAAAGCCACAGAAGTAGGTCAAGTCATCCTCAGTCATGTATCACTGACCAACTCTATTATCTTCTCTACCTTTAAGGACCCATGTGATTAAAGTTGGGTGACCAGGATAATTCAGGATAATGTCACATCTCAAGGTTTTTTATATCACACCTGCAGGTCTCCTTGGCCGTGTAAAGTAACATATTCAAGGATTCCAGGAAGTAGGACAAGGACAAATTTGAGAGGCTATTATTCTACCTAAGTCATAAGTCCAGAGAGACGTATAGAAATCTATGAAACTTTTAAGAAATAAAACATTTAAAAATATAAGAAATCATGCAGTTGTCCAACTCATTTTAAAAGACCATCATAAATGTAGCATTAAAATTAGAGAGGGCTTTTCTGGTGGCTCACTGTGAAAGAATCCACCTGTCAATGTAGGAGATGCGGGTTCAATCTTTGGGTCGGAAATATCCTCTGAAGAAGAAAATGGCAACCCTATCCAGTATTCTTGCCTGGGAAATCCCATGGAGAGAGAAGCCTGGTGGGCTACAGTCCATGGGGTCACAAAATATTCAGATAAGACTTAGGAAGTAAACAACAACAACAAAAAAATAGAGATGAATAGAACATACACAGAATAATTTTAAATAACTTTAATATTTGCAAATGCCCTTATTATATTAGCAGCAAATCAAATCGAGCAGTAAACTAAGGGAATAATAAATCATAATCATATTGAAATTATCCTAGCAATACAAAGATATTTCAACATTAGAAATATTTCAATTCATGTATCATATTAATAGCTTGAGGTAGAAATATATACACAGAAATATGTTATATATTTAAATGTAGGATAAGAATGTAATGAAAGTGAATTCAAATCACAGTTAAACAAAATCATTTTAGCAAACTAGAACTAGAAATGTACTTAAAGTTCTATGAACAGTACAACAATTTGCATACACTTAACAATACTGTAGTCTAAACTTAAAAATATCAAGAAAGTAGATTTCATGTTATGTGTTTTCTGAAAAAAACAAATTAAAGAAATATATACACCACAAAAGTATTTGAAAAATATATACTCAGTAGTGTAACATTAGAGATATTCCATGAAATGAGAAAGAAGACAAATATTATCAGTAGTGCTACATAAATTTATATATAGTGGGATTCTGGCTGATATACATAAGAAAACAGGGTTTAAGATTAGCAATTAAGAGTCAAAGATATTCAGTTCAGTTCAGTTCAGTCACTCAGTCGTGTCCGACTCTTTGCGAGCCCATGAATCGCAGCATGCCAGGCCTCCCTGTCCATCACCAACTCCAGGAGTTCATTCAGACTCACGTCCATCGAGTCGGTGATGCTATCCAGCCATCTCATCCTCGGTCGTCCTCTTCTCCTCCTGCCCCCAATCCCTCCCAGCATCAGGGTCTTTTCCAATGAGTCAACTCTTCCCATGAGGTGGCCAAAGTACTGGAGTTTCAGCTTTAGCATCATTCCTTCCAAAGAACACCCAGGGCTGATCTCTTTCAGAATGGACTGGTTGGATCTCCTTGCAGACCAAGGGACTCTCAAGAGTCTTCTCCAACACAACAGTTCAAAAGCATCAATTCTTTGGTGCTCAGCTTTCTTCACAGTCCAACTCTCACATCCATACATGACCACTGGAAAAACCATAGCCTTGACTTGACGGACCTTTGTTGGCAAAGTAATGTCTCTGCTTTTGAATATGCTATCTAGGTTGGTCATAACCTTCCTTCCAAAGAGTAAACGTCTTTTAATTTCATGGCTGCAGTCACCATCTACAGTGATTTTGGAGCCCCCCAAAATAAAGTCTGACACTGTTTCCACTGTTTCCCCATCTATTTCTCATGAAGTGATGGGACTGGATGCCATGATCTTAGTTTTCTGAATGTTGAAGCCAACTTTTTCAGTCTCCTCTTTCACTTTCATCAAGAGGCTTTTTAGTTCCTCTTCACTTTCTGCCATAAGGTTGGTGTCATCTGCATATCTGAGGTTATTGATATTTCTCCCAGCAATCTTGATTCCAGCTTGTGCTTCTTCCAGCACAGCGTTTCTCATGAAGTACTCTGCATATAATTAAGTAATCAGGGTGACAATATATAGCCTTGACGTACTCCTTTTCCTATTTGGAACCAGTCTGTTGTTCCATGTTCAGTTCTAACTGTTGCTTCCTGACCTGCGTATAGGTTTCTCAAGAGGCAGGTCAGGTGGTCTGGTATTCCCATTCTTGAAGAGTGTTCCACAGTTTCTTGTGATCCACACAGTCAAAGGCTTTGGTATAGTCAATAAGGCAGAAATAGATGTTTTTATGGAACTCTTTTTCTTTTTTGATGATCCAGCGGATGTTGGCAATTTGATCTCTGATTCCTTTGCCTTTTCTAAGTCCAGCTTGAACATCTGGAAGTTCATGGTTCATGTATTGCTGAAGTCTGGCTTGGAGAATTTTGAGCATTACTTTACTAGTGTGTGAGATGAGAGCAATTGTGTGGTAGTTTGAGCGTTCTTTGGCATTGCTTTTCTTTGGGATTGAAATGAAAACTGACCTTTTCCAGTCCTGTGGCCACTGCTGAGTTATCCAAATTTGCTGGCATATTAGTTTTAGACAATTTTTTTTTACTGGAAAATATAAAAATCTATGAATTATGGGTTCTTTTAAACTTTTCAGCTAAGTATCGAGGAAAACAAAGTCAATTCAACTGATAGTGATAACTTAATCACAGACAATGTTATTTATAGTTTAATAGGAAAAACAATGTTCCTTTAGGAAATAATGACATCAACGTACACAGAAATGGTATTAGCTATAATAATACAAGATCCTTATAGTTTCTTACATGAAAAAGACAAACTCAAATACATAAAGAAAAATATCATTTTCATGGATGAGGCTATTTAACATTTTAAAATGACAGTTTTCTTTTAAACAATTGATAAAATCAATCATCAAAATTAAAAATTCAAGAATTAATATAAGTGCACATAGAGTTCAATTTTTTTTCTACAATTGATTTCTCTACAGTTTATGTTAATGTTATTCCCTTGTGTAGGGCATTCCTGCTACAATGTGATACTATTATGGGTGAAGGTGTGATTCTTACTCAGAATTAGAGGGAGAGGATCATTGCTAAATGGATGCTCAGAGTATGCATAAAATTTTTATGAAGTCAGCATTTCGGATAAAGAGAGGAAGAGAAGAAAAATGTGGAAAAATAAACTATTATTGAAAGTTTATCATTATTCCAGACTTTTTCTTGATAAGACATTAATGCTTATGGCTTTATTGATTAGGAATTTTTATCCCCCTTTATACAAGAACCCCAAGGCTTAGAGAAGTTAGACAAATTATACAAGGTCATGGGCTTAGTGAGCTGTAAAGATTTAAACTCATTTTTGCTTTGTTAACTTGGTTTTTATCTGATTCCAAAGAACATCTCACAGAGGCAAATATGAGAATAAATTTCACACATAATTTTTGTAAAAGAGAATTAGATATTTCAAACATATAAATATTGTAGAAGAACAAAAAGGCAAACACGAGGTGTGTGTTCAAACACCCACTACAAAGGAAAATGTGTTACTTAAGAGTAGTCATAGTAACTTACCAATGTTGCATTAGTGGGGAGACAGTAATACCTGAAATGTTAAAAAAGAAGGAAATTTGTGAATAGATAATGATAAAAGGTAGACATACCACTATATAGTAGTGGGGGTATAGACCCTGGATTTTTGTTTATTTAAATGAAACAGATATTTGATATATGTATAAACATAAAACACTAAAATATTTTAACTGTGGTATTCTTTTTAAAAAAATATAAATGTATTTATTTTAATTGGAGGTTAATTACTTTACAATATTGTATTGGTTTTGCCATACATCAACGTGAATCTGCCACAGGTATATACGTGTTCCCCATCCTGAACCCCTTCCCTTCTCCCTCCCCGTACCATCCCTCTGGGTCATCCCAGTGCACCATCCCCAAGCATCCAGTATTATGCACCGAACCTGGACTGGTGATTCATTTCATATATGATATTATACATGTTTCAATGCCATTCTGCCAAATCATCCCACCCCTCCCTCTCCCACGGAGTCCAATAGACTGTTCTATACATCTGTATCTCTTTTACTGTTTTGCATACAGGCTTATTGTTACTGTCTTTCTAAATTCAATATATATGCATTAGTATACTGTATTGGTGTTTTTCTTTCTGCCTTACTTCACTCTATAAAATAGGATCCAGTTTCATCCACCTCATTAGAACTGATTCAAATGTATTTTTTTAATGGCTGAGTAATACTCCATTGTGTATATGTACCACAGCTTTCTTATCCATTCATCTGCTGGAGGACATCTAGGTTGCTTCCATGTCCTGGCTATTATAAACAGTGCTACAATGAACATTGGGGTACACGTGTCTCTTTCAATTCTGGTTTCCTCAGTGTGTATGCCCAGCAGTGGGATTGCTGGGTCATAAGGCAGTTCTATTTCCAGTTTTTTAAGGAATCTCTACACTGTTCTCCATAGTGGCTGTACTAGTTTGCATTCCCACCAACAGGGTAAGAGGGTTCCCTTTTCTCCACACCCTCTCCAGCAATTATTGCTTGTAGACTTTTGGATAGTAGCCATTCTGACTGGCATGAAATGGTACCTCATTGTGGTTTTGATTTGCATTTCTCTGATAATGAATGATGTTGAGCATCTTTTCATATGTTTGTTACCCATCTGTATGTCTTTGGAGAAATGTCTATTTAGTTCTTTGGGCCATGTTTTGAGTGGATCATTTATTTTTCTGGAATTGAGCTGTAGGAGTTGCTTGTATATTTTTGAGATTAGTTGTTTGTCAGTTGCTTCATTTGCTTTTATTTTCTCCCATTCTGAAGGCTGTCTTTTCACCTTGCTTATACTTTCCTTTGCTGTGCAGAAGCTTTTAATTTTAATTAGGTCCCATTTGTTTATTTTTGCTTTTATTTCCAAGATTCTGGGAGGTGGGTCATAGAGGATCCTGCTGTGACGTATGTCGGAGAGTGTTTTGCCTATGTTCTCCTCCAGGAGTTTTATAGTATCTGGTCTTACATTTAGATCTTTAATCCATTTTGAGTTTATTTTTGTGTATGGTGTTAGAAAGTGATCTAGTTTCATTCTTTTACAAGTGGTTGACCAGTTTTCCCAGTACCACTTGTTAAAGAGATTGTCTTTAATCCATTGTATATTCTTGCCTCCTTTGTCAAAGATAAGGTACCTATAGGTGCATGGATTTATCTCTGGGCTTTCTATTTTGTTACATTGATCTATATTTCTGTCTTTGTGCCAGTACCATACTGTCTTAATGACTGTGGCTTTGTAGATTGAAACCATTTCCCCTAAAGTCAGGAACAAGACAAGGGTGCCCACTTTTACCACTTCAACATAGTTTTGGAAGTTTTGGCCACAGGAATCAGAGCAGAAAAAGAAATGAAAGGAATCCAAATTGGAAAAGAAGAAGTAAAACTCTCACTTTTTGCAGATGACATCATCCTCTACATAGAAAACCCTAAAGACTCTACCAGAAAATTACTAGAATGAATTACTAAAATTACATAAAATTACTAATCAATGAATATAGTAAAGTTGCAGAATATAAAGTCAACACACAGAAATCCCTTGCTTTCCTATACACTAATAAGGAGAAAATAGAAAGAGAAATTAAAGAAACAATTTCATTCACCATTGCAACAAAAAGAATAAAATACTAGGAATATATCTACCTAAAGAAACTAAAGACCTATATATATAAAACTGTAAAACACTGGTGAAAGAAATCAAAGAGGACACTAACAGATGGAGAAATATACCATGTTCATGGATCAGAAGAATCAATATAGTGAAAATGAGTATACTACTCAAAGCAATCTAGAGATTCAATGCAATCCCTATCAAGCTACCAGTGGTATTTTTCAGAGCTAGAACAAATAATTTCACAATTTGTATGGAAATACAAAAAACTTCAAATAGCCAACTCAGTCTTGAGAAAGAAGAATGGAACTGGATGAATCAACCTGCCTGACTTCAGGCTGTGGTATTCTTAAGGAAATATTAATCTACAAAATTCTATAAAGTGACATAAGGATTTCTTTCAAATTCTATATGAGCGAAAACACAAGGTTGAACTTCTTTATTCCACCAAAGAGAGACATAATTTAGGAGTTTAGGTTTCCTTAAATAAATGTAGCTAGATGAAGGTGTGTAGAAAACAGCTAAAAATCTAGTACACCCAGTGGTCTTTATGATGAGCCTGATGGGAAATGAAATTTACTGAGATTTATGAGTGGAACTCTCTTTCATCAAAAACAAATTTTAATGATCAAATATTTTATTTTTTTAACTTGATTTAGTTTTTATTTTCATTTTATATTATATTTTATTAACAGTGTTGTACTAATTTCAGGCATACAACAAAGTGATTCAGCTATTCATACTCATGCATGCATTTTTCAATTTTTTTTTACTATTTGGTTTATTACAGTGCACCAAGAAGAGTTCTGTGCTGCTATGGTCCTTGTCAATTATTTATTTTGAATATAGTAGTGTGTACAAATATTTTAAGAAGAAATTGCTTTATGTTAGAATATGTAATTACAGTGTTTTCATTAAAATTTTTTCAGAGCCTGAAATTATCTAA
Source organism: Oryx dammah (assembly GCF_014754425.2). Lineage (NCBI taxonomy): Eukaryota > Metazoa > Chordata > Mammalia > Artiodactyla > Bovidae > Oryx > Oryx dammah. The sequence goes on along the minus strand of NW_024070213.1, from coordinate 103,533,000 downwards.
ATCACATAATGAAGTTTATACATGTCTAAATAATAAAGCAATTTATAACTGCTAAAAAGAGCTATATTAAATTAATAGTTTGGATATGGAAATTCCATGAGTTGCAGGCAGATATATATATTGTTCTATAATTCATCAATGTGGCTTGTTAACTAGATTTTTCAGGAACATATAAAGATAATCGTCATATAAATGTGATACTTGGCATTGGCAGACTATATTACTTTATTTATCAAAGAAGTCATGAATCATGTAAATGTGTTTTAATTATTAATTAAATGTGTTTATCATTTATTAGGCATCTTTACAATTAATGGTATATACTGAATGCCTTTGCATTTATTTATTGAATGATAATGTTAGCTCTTGGATCCTGGGCAAATCAACCATGAGACTTTTTCTGTGACTTACTCAAAAGTTACATTTTCATAAGCTAGTTTTTGGTAAATATGAATTTGTATACAATTCATATTTTCTCAATGATATTTTTGTGATACAGAGGTGATTTTGAATTTATATTTTTATATTTTTTGTAATAGAAATGAAGGGTTGCATTGCTAAATGATAAACATTTTATCTCTGCACTATTTCTATAGCAACACTGGAAATTCCTTTTAAGAATATAGACTGTGTCAGATCCCCTGGGTTTACTTTCCAACTGCATCAATTATGAACCTTATTACACTGAAGAAGTTACTATTTAAGTTCTTTAAGTTTTGTTTTTTCCTGAGAGGCCCTAAATGGGAAACCTTAAAAAAGAAGGGCTAGCTTTGCAGTTTAGAGCTAAGATGGTGCCTGGCGGAAGAGATGAGGGTGCGGCCTAAGTTGTTTGTCAAAACTTTTGATTGGATCTCTTGATTTCCATGCACGTAGACAGTGCGTGATCACCATAGACTCCTGTTATAATGATGGCACATGACGATTTGACCTTTAATGTGATTGATGCAACTATGGAAAGTCCCTCACAACCGCCCCCGGCCCCGCACTTGCCTTTATAAGTTGGGAGCTTGTGGCAATAAAGCAGAACTGCTTAGACGGAACCCCTGTTGCGTCTGATTGTCTCTCACTAGCCGAGGGGCTGGGTTGGCGGACAGCAGGCTCACCTCTCCTCGGGACCCCTCGGCTTTGCTGAGGGAAGTTCCACTGCCTCTCTCTTTCTGTGGAGTGCCCCCCCCCCGCATTTTCCATCTTTGAAAAGGAAGATATAGTAACACAACCCAAAAATACTTAACCTAAATGAGAGTAAATGATATATTTATAATGTCTGGAACATGGTAACATTCAGTAATTATTAGATTTTATTTTTCAGTGTATATTTTTAATTTTATAAAATATGTTTCAATTAATACCCCTGCCAAACTTTACTTCAGTTTATTAAGAAATACTGTGAACAATCCTACTTTCTATAAACATACTAAATTTAGTGCTATAAATCAAATAACTAAAGTAAGAAATTATATTTTGTATAGACATAATGATTGAAAGACAAAATTCCCCCTTTGTGTGTTTATTCAACCACAAGTGATGACCACTAAACTTTAGCTTTGTTTAACCATACAGAAACAGTAAGGGGACATGGATTTTTCTGTCTTGGGTTTCTCTCCCTTAGCTTTGTGAGAAGTTTCTTAATTTTAACAAATTTTATTCACAGCATACTTTTATTGAATTATATTTTATATAATTGATTTAACCTATGTTCAAATTATTAACTATATGTTTTAGATCAAATCTTTGTTTCTTCCAAAACAAATTTTTAGCAACCTTTTTGAAGTTTCAGTTTTCTAGAAAACTTGAGCAGAAAGTACAAAAAGTGAAAGTGAAAATCACTTAGTCATGTCTGACTGTGACCCCACAAACTGTAGCCTGCCATCCTCCTCTGTCCATGGAATTCTCCAGGCAAGAATACCGGAGTGAGTAGCTGTTCTCTTCCCCAGGGAATCTTCCTAACCCAGGAATGAAACCCAGGTCTCTCACATTGCCAGTGTATTCTTTACCATTATAGCCACCAGAGAAGCCCAAGAAAGTACAGGGTTCCCATATACTCCTCTTCCCCACCTCCCACTCCTGCTATCATTAACATCTTATGTCAGTGTGGTTAATGTTATCTGCTCAGTCATTTCTGACTCTTTGTGACCCCATGGACTGTAATCTGCCAGGCATTCTCCAGACAAGAATACTGCAGTGGGTTGCCATTTCCACCTCCAGCAGATTCTTTTCAACCCAAGGATCAAAACCAGGTCTTCTAAATTGTGGTGGATTTTTACTGTCTGATCAAGATTCAAATTCACATCTCTTACATGTCTCTCTTGCATTCTGCACATATAAGAGATGAGGATTCAACCCTTGGATTGGAAAGATTCCCTGGAGATGGGCATGGCAACACACTCCAGTATTCTTGCTTAAAGAATCTCATGGACAGAGGCACCTGAAGGCTACAGTTTGTGGGACCACACAGAGTTAGATATGACTGAAGCAACTTAGTATGCATGCACAAAGTCCATAATTTACCTTAGGGTTCACTCTCTTATACATTCTATGTGTTTTGACAGATGTCTAATAACATGTATCTGTTAAAGTATCACACAGAATCGTTTCAATGCCTGAAAATTATTCTGCATTTTACCTATTAATCATTACCTCTTTATCCCAGACCCTCTGATAACCACTGATCTTTATACTGTTTTCCTAGTTTTGCATTTTCTACCTTGAAATATACAATATGTAATTATATGTATATACGGAATCATACTATACATAACCATCAGGTTTTCTTCTTTCACTTAGAAATATGCTTAAATATGCTCCATGTCTTTTTGTGGCTTCATATCTCATTTGCCAAATAATATTCCACTGTGTGAATGTGCCACCATTTGTTTATTCATTTACCTATTGAAAGACATCTTGTTCGCATCCAGGATTTCGCAATTATGAATAAGTGAAAATGTTAGTCACTCGGTCATGTCCCATTATTTGTTACATCATGGACCATAGCCCATAGTCCATAGCGGTTCTCCAGGCAAGAATACTGGAGTAGTGTTAGAAAGTGATCTAGTTTCATTCTTTTACAAGTGGTTGATGAGTTTTCCCAGCACCACTTGTTAAAGAGATTGTCTTTACTCCACTGCATATTCTTGCATTCCTATACACTAATAATGAGAAAGTAGAAAAAGAAATTAAGGAAACAATTCCATTCACCATTGCAACAAAAAGAATAAAATACTTAGGAATATATCTACCTAAAGAAACTAAAGACCTATATATAGAAAACTATAAAACACTGATGAAAGAAATCAAAGAGGACACTAATAGATGGAGAAATATACCGTGTTCATGGATCGGAGGAATCAATATAGTGAAAAGGAGTATACTACCCAAAGCAATCTACAGATTTAATGCAGTCCTTATCAAGCTACCAGCGGTATTTTTCACAGAACTAGAACAAATAATTTCAAGATTTGTATGGAAATACAAAAAACCTCGAATAGCCAAAGCAATCTTGAGAAAGAAGAATGGAACTGGAGGAATCAACTTGCCTGACTCCAGGTTCTACTACAAAGCCACAGTCATCAAGACAGTATGGTACTGGCACAAAGACAGAAATATAGATCAATGGAACAAAATAGAAAGCCCAGAGATAAACCCACACACATATGGACACCACACACAAAAATAAACTCAAAATGGATTAAAGATCTAAATGTAAGACCAGAAACTATAAAACTCCGAGAGGAGAACATAGGCAAAACACTCTCCGACATATATCACAGCAGGATCCTCTATGATCCACCTCCGAGAATACTGGAAATAAAAGCAAAAATAAACAAATGGGATCTAATTACAATTAAAAGCTTCTGCACAACAAAGGAAATTATAAGCAAGGTGAAAAGACAGCCTTCAGAATGGGAGAAAACAAAAGCAAATGAAGCAACTGACAAACAACAAATCTCAAAAATAAACAAGCAACTTATGCAGCTCAAGTCCAGAAAAATAAGCGACCCAATCAAAAAATGGGCCAAAGAACTAAATAGACATTTCTCCAAAGAAGACATACGGATGGCTAACAAACACATGAAAAGATGCTCAACGTCACTCATTATCAGAGAAATGCAAATCAAGACCACAATGAGGTACCACTTCACACCAGTCAGAATGGCTGTGATCCAAAAGTCTACAAGCAATAAATGCTGGAGAGGGTGTGGAGAAAAGGGAACCCTCTTACACTCTTTGTGGGAATGCAAACTAGTACAGCCACTATGGAGAACAGTGTGGAGATTCCTTCAAAAACGGGAAATAGAACTGCCTATGACCCAGCAATCCCACTGCTGGGCATACCCACTGAGGAAACCAGAATAGAAAGAGACACATGTACCCCAGTGTTCATCACAGCACTGTTTATAATAGCCAGGACATGGAAGCAACCTAGATTTCCATCAGCAGATGAATGGATAAGAAAGCAGTGGTACATATACACAATGGAGTATTACTCAGCTATTAAAAAGAATACATTTGAATCAATTCTAATGAGATGTATGAAACTGGATCCTATTACACAGAGTGAAGTAAGGCAGAAAGAAAAACACCAATACAGTATACTAACACATAAATATGGAATTTAGAAAGATGGTAATGATGACGCTGTATGCAAGACAGCACAAGAGACACAGATGTGTAGAGTGGACTTTTGGACTCTGAGAGAGAGGGAGAGGGTGAGATGATTTGGGAGAATGGCATTGAAACATGTATACTATCATGTAAGAAACAAATCACCAGTCTATGTTCGATGAACGATGCAGGACGCTTGGGGCTGGTGCACGGGGATGATCCAGAGGGATGATGTGGGGTGGGGGTTGGGAGGTGTGAGGGGGGTTCATGTTTGGGAGCTCATGTACACCCGTGGTGGATTCATGTCTATGTATGCCAAAACCAGTACAGTATTGAAAAGTGAAATAAAGTAAAAATAAAAATTTTAAAAATTAAAAAAAAAAAAAAGAATACTGGTGTAGGTAGCCATTCCTTTCTCCAGGGGATCTTTCCAACCCAGGCATTGAACCTGTGTCTCCTGCATTGAGGCAGATTCTTCACCTTCTGAGCCACCTGGGAAGGTACTATAAACATTTGTATGCAGATGCTTTTGTGGACATACTTTTTCAACACCTTAAGGTAAATACCAAGGAGTACAATTGTTGGGTTATATGGGTAGAAAATGTTCAATCTTGTAAGAAATTGCCAATATGTTTTTCAAAGTGAACATACAACTTTGCATAGTCACAAGCAATGATGAAATGTCTTATTTATTTATTTTTTAATTAAAAAAAGAGGTCTTTTTTTTTTCTAATTTTTAAGAAATTTATTTAGATCCAAGTTCTAAGAAACAAAGTTTTTCTAAGGTAATGAAATAATACATCCAAAGCATTGTTTTCTATAGAGTGGTCACTTGAAAAATGGAAGACCAGAAGTTAATACTATTGGAGTCTTGTTAGAGGGTGATTTAGACATTTTTCTAGGTAAAAATGTAGGAACTCTTAATGGCACTGTTCACAGTAAGTGATGATTAATGTAACTTTGATTCTAAATAGTTTGTTCTTTCTCAGATATAGTCACTACTTCACCTGTACAAAATTTTTATGCTGTAATTAGATAAAAAGCTTTTGGGGGGATATTTTTATAATTATTAAAATTATAAAATTAAAATATATCATATAATTATTTCAATCAAGGGACTTATTTTTATTTGAAACTGGTTTTGGTGCTGTGCATGCTAAGTACATGCTCAGTGCATGCTAAGTTTATGTCCCAATTCTTTCTTTGCAACCATATGGATTGTGGTCCACCAGGCTCCTCTGTCCATGGGATTCTCCAGGCAAGAATACTGGAGTGGGCTGCTGTTCCCTATTCCAGGGGATCTTCCCAATCCAGGGATAGAATTTGCATCTCATGTCCTCTGCATTGGCAGGCAAGTTTGTTTACCACTAACACCACAGGGGAAGCGTTTTTGGTGCTGGGTAAATTCAATTTTTATGGACATACAGCTTTATTTATTTAAGAGTAAGACAATTAAATATTTATGATCTGCAGGCATTCAAGTGCTCTACTTATACAGGTTCTGCTCAAATCAAAGAGAAGAGTCAGTCATACCTCATTGTCATTTTGGTACAGCTATAAAAGTAAGTGGAAAATAAATTATTTGCTTTAGTGCAGGTAATATTGATATAGTGAATCACCTAATACCATTTATTAGTTTTAAAAATAATGATGATTAATAAAGTGACTCTGGGGTGCCAGATTTTATTTTGTCCCTTTTTTATGAATTTCAAAGTATTATACTTTCCTTTTATTCCCTCAAGAATTATCTATAAATGTTCTGTTCCTGATGACTGAATAATAATCTCTATCTTTCTTGAGACTCAAGTTATTGATGAGAAAGGAAGTCATAAAATTTTGGGCTATGGAACCAATATCCTGGATTCAAATATTGGTTGCATAACTTAGCCTTAAGAAAATCACTTCTAAAACCTCACTAAGCTGTATGTTCCTCAGCTGTAAAATGTGAACACTTCCCTAAGCTTTTTTGTGAGTGCAGACTGGCATGGAACACCTATCTTGATAAGTGGCATAATAAAGGAATATAAATGCTGACTGCTGTTACTGTAATTATGGCAGTGTATGTCACACAGCACATATTTGATGAGTATATGAATGAACATATGGAAAGGAAAAAGAGACATTATTATTGCAAAAAAAAAAAAAAACAAACCACACACCTCTGTTATATTTGAAAGGAAACACTCTACTAAAATATTTTCTTTGATATTCTATTTTCCAAAGGAAATAAATAGACAGAACTGGTAGTTTCCATCTGATGGAAAATAGCCTTGCTATGACTTCATCAGTTTTCCTCTAAAAACCACCCCTACATGTAATTTTTTTAGTGAGTTCCCTGTGCGTGTTTGCTGATACTTCCTTTACACATTGGAACATTTGAGTCAACACAGGCAAACTTTTCCCATGTAAAATATCAACATAAATTGTATTAAAAATACATTTTAGTTCTTGAATGGGGCCCATAAAATATACCCTTCTCATGAAAGTTTTAAAACTGTTGGCCATCTTCTTTGATGACTAGAAACCTTCTGTCATTCACCCATCCCACATCTTGAACCTCATTTGCAGTGTGGAAAATGTTTCAATTGTGCCATATTCCAAATTTCCTATCCTTTGAGGGCCTTGGCAAAAGAGATTTCATCCTTTGCTGTTCATGTGATAATGCTTCCATGATTTCATTGAAGTTACCTCATAAAATATAATGATAAACAGAAGGTTTACTCTTTTTTCTAGTGAGAAAGCTTCATATAAAGAAGTATAATTTCCCTTGTGGTTTAAAGTACCATATGGCTTTTTCACACTTGCTTTAGACTTTTTTTTTGAAAAAAGACAATAAAGATTAGATTTATCCTTTGAGATTTCATAGACCCCAAAACTTATCATAGTTTTCAACATGAGGCCACACCACATAGCTAATATTATATACTCACACTGTGGAAAGCTAAGATAAATTTGCAATGTTAACAGGTTCTGAGAGGTGTCACGAACATTACATCAGTGTATGGGTTGTTCAATATCAGTTTTGTTGTTGTTTTTTTCATTTAAATAGATTTTTCAACTGTGATAGGTTGAATGATTATTTATAGAACATTTAAAAATGGACACTTGTTTGACTATATTTTCAAAAGCCACAAAACACCACATCAAAGCCACGCCAGTTTAGCTAGCAACATAACTGTAATAGACTGGCTTTTCTGATGCATCTTATTTGAATTCAAAAAAATATTTCTCTGATTAATTTTAAAACAAGATTTGGCAGCAGCATCCCAAACCCCACAAAGCCACAGTGGCTGAATAAGCATCTTTCCCCCTGCCCCCAAACATATCTGCCCTGATTTGTAAGCACACTCTCTTAAGCCACAATTTTTTGTTTTTTGTTTTTGAAGTTCACTGAATTTTTACCACTAAAACCTGTTGACTAAGCCATGAAGCCCTCAAAAATTCACTCTCAATGCAGCATGAGGGTGGGGGGTGGGGAGGCTAAGTGGCAATGGTTTACTATTTCATGTATCAAATTTCTGTCATTCTGAGCCCTATCACTTGTTCTTATGTGTCATTAGGCTCAGTTCCCTGCTTGTCACAAATTTCTATATAATCCTGTGGTTCTCTTGAGCTGTAGTGTTCACACCATGCTCATCTCATTACCTCCTTGACTCAGCTTTGGCTCTTAATAACAACATTTTTTAAGAAAAAGCCACTTGTGCCATTACCATATCTTTGAACTTTTACTGATTGTACTTAAGCTCTGCCTCATACCTTCATTGCATGTGTGTGTACACTTTCAGGCAAAGCTGATGCAGGAGTTCAGTTCAGTTGCTCAGTTGTGTCCGACTCTTTGTGACCCCATGGACTGCAGCACGCCAGGACTCCCTGTCTATCGCCAACTCCTGGAGATTACTCAATTGCATGTCCATTAAGTCGGTGATGCCATCCAACCATCTCATTCTCTGTTGTCCCCTTCTCCTCCTACCTTCAATCTTTCCCAGCATCAGGGTCTTTTCAAATGAGTCAGCTCTTTGCATCAGGTGGCCAAAGTATTGGAGTGTCAGCTTCAGCATCAGTCCGTCCACTGAATATTCAGGACTGATTCCCTTTATGATTGACTGGTTGGATCTCCTTGCAGTCCTTGGACTCACAAGAGTCTTCTTCAACACCACAATTCAAAAGCATCAATTCTTTGGCACTCAGCTTTCTTTATAGTCCAATTCTCACATCCATACATGACTACTGGAAAAACCATAGCTTTTTAGTTCTTCTTGCTTTCTGCAACAAGGTTGGTGTCATCTGCATATCTGAGATTATTGATATTTCTCCTGGCAATCTTGATTCCGGCTTGTGCTTCATCCAGCCCAGAGTTTCTCATGATGTACTGGAGAGTGCCCTGGAATAAAATTTTTGTTTATTTGGTTTTGTTTTTTATGTTTTTCTAATGAAGAGGAACTAAAAATCCTCTTGATGAAAGTGAAAGTGGAGAGTGAAAAAGTTGGCTTAAAGCTCAACATTCAGAAAACAAAGATCATGGCATCTGGTCCCATCACTTCATGGGAAATAGATGGGGAAACAGTGGAAACAGTGTCAGACTTTATTGTGGGGGGCTCCAAAATCACTGCAGATGGTGACTGCAGCCATGAAATTCAAAGAGGCTTACTCCTTGGAAGAAAAGTTATGGCCAACCTAGATAGCATATTGAAAAGCAGAGACATTACTTTGCCAACCAAGGTCCGTCTAGTCAAGGCTATGGTTTTTCCTGTGGTCGTGTATGGATGTGAGAGTTGGACTGTGAAGAAAGCTGAGTGCCAAAGTATTGATGCTTTTGAACTGTGGTGTTGTAGAAGACTCTTGAGAGTCCCTTGGTCTGCAAGGAGATACAACCAGTCCGTTTTGAAGGAGATCAGCCCTAGAATTTCTTTGGAGGGAATGGTGCTGAAGCTGAAACTCCAGTACTTTGGCCACCTCATGCAAAGAGTTGACTCACTGGAAAAGACCTTGATGCTGGGAGGGATTGGGGGCAGGAGGAGAAGGGGACAACAGAGGATGAGACGGCTGCATGGCATCACTGACTCAATGGACGTGAGTCTGAGTGAACTCCAGGAATTGGTGATGGACAAGGAGGCCTGGTGTGCAGTGATTCATGGGGTCACAAAGAGTTGGACACGACTGAGCAACTGAACTGAACTGAAGAATCCTTGAAACTACTTGGTCAAGAACATAATGGAAGAAAAATACTACATATTATAAATTTACTCAGGAAATTCAGTCTGAAATTGTCTTATTTAAGGATGCCTGCTCTGTCCCTAAGTCATGTCCGACTCTGTGACCCCAGGGACTGTAGCGTGCCAGGCTCCTCTGTCCATGGGAATTTCCAGGCAAGAATACTGGAATGGGTTGCCATTTCCTCCTTCAGGGGATCTTCTTGAATCACAGATCAAACCCGTGTCTCTTGCATTTCTTGCATTGGGAGTTGCAATGAGCTCTTTACCACTGAGCCACCTGTGAAGCCCCTTATTTAAGGACCTCAATAAATAAAATTACCAAATGTCTTTGTGTACTTTTTATCCTATAGTATGACTATTTTATTTCTTTTTCTCCATTGTTCTTATTGTGTTCTTCTTTTAAACATCCTTCATATTTCATTACTCTGGCATCAGTTAATCACAATTTTCTTAAGCCAAACCATTAAAAAAAATACAATTCAACATAGCCATGGGAGGTAAACTTTGTATGTATAAAGTACATGTGCATGTATATGTGTTCATATGTCTACACAAATGAAAATATCATAGAAACAGCTATTTCCCCAAATTCCATTCTAGTCTATGATTTCCTTAATTCTCGTGTTGGATATCAAATCAGAAAAAGTTTTAAATCTGTTCCCCTACATTTAAATATTCCACAGTAGGGAAGGTTTCTATCAAACAAGAGTATATAAGCATAGCAGTGGCTTAGGAATAGAACCCATGGCAGAAAGTCAAGAAAAGATTAAGATTATTCCTTGTACGTGTATGTATAGTATACATGAGTTCTGTAAAAACTTTCTTTGACCAAGGTTCATATAAACTCAAAGGAAAACAGAATAAGAAGAAACAAAGAATAATATAAAAACTCTATGAGTTATTAAATTTATTCTTTGTACCTCAGATAAGAACTACTCTGAGATATTATAATACATGAACATTGTGATCCTTTCTGTTTTTAAATATTAAATTTGAAGGAAATTTTTATCATTCCAATATTTAATAGTCTGTCCATTTTTCAATATTCATTAAGTATCTTTTTACATCAAATACTGGACTATGATTATCATGACAATGCATTCATAAAAACCCTTGGAGTTAGCCTAAATTTGTAGAGAATCATTCATTTTCTCTCTCTGTGTATTGATTTCTTGGATGTAAAGGAGGTCAATGCATTATATGAATTTAAAGTTATTTCTGTTTCTCTTTTTGTAATTCAGTGGTTCTAGTTTTTTCTCTAAGGCATTATTTCCAGTTTACTAAATTCCAGACCATGCTCCTTGCAACCCCATGTACCTGGGACAATTCTAAAGTTCTAAAACAATTCCCAAACCCCTAAAGAAACTGAATAAAAAGTCAAGGCAAAATTATTTTCACTCATTCTTTTATTTGATTTTCATTAGGTCAACTTCTTTTCAGAACTCCCCAATTCTGTAAGACCTTTAGACAAGGGCTCTGCTGTGTCTTAGAATAAACATCACAGAATGCACGGCACTTGGCTTTTAGTACCAGATTTGGCTATGCAATTCCTGTCTTTTTAATTATCAAGGAATATTGTTTTATTATTTTCAAAAGAATAAACAAGATGAACAATAGAATTCATGTTCTGTCTAAACTATTGAAGAGATTTTTATCAGAGCATTTCATAATTTAAACATTATTTATTTTAAAATTGTTTATTATTAAAAATATATAATTAAATATATGTTAATAACATTAACACATTATTAAAAACATATAATTAAAATTGCTTGAATGTGTGTCACCAAAAGTAAAACATGATGTTTTCTTTACGTCCCCATTGAATTCACAAAAAAGTATCTGGCACTCAATGGTAGCTTAATAATTTTTGAATAAATATATATAAGTGAAAATTAAAGAGAGCAATCCCTTATGACATATTTGCAAAGCTTATAGAAAAAAATTATGGAACCGAGATAGGTAGAAGGAATATTATAACTTATTTATGTGAAAGACAGTTTAATAGAATCCGCCTGCAATGCAGAAGACTGGGTTTGATCCCTGGGTCAGGAAGATCCCCTGGAGAAGGGTGTGGCTACCCACTCCCGTATTCTTGCCTGGAGAATTCATGAACAGAGGATCCCGGCAGGCTACAGTCCATGGGGTCGCAAAGACTTGGACACAACTGAACAACTAACAAGCATGTGTTATTTATATCCTTTATCATGTATTTCTTATATCAACATTTTAATTTAATTCAACTCACTTTTTTAGTGCCTGCCTTATTCCTGGCTTCCCCAGTGGCTCAGCGGTAAAGAATGTACCTGAAGTCCAGAAGCTACAAGAAGGCATGGGAACTCACTCCAGTATTCTTGCAGAGTCAGACATGACTTAGTATGGACACATTCCATTCACGCATTATTCCTGGCCAAAAAAGAAAAAAAAATAGATTTTAGAACCATTTAGAACCATAAATATAATTTCTGACTCTTTCCTTCACTGCTTGCATATACTTCAATTATTTTGTATATTTCTGCCCAGGGGAAGCAAAAATAATCAGAACTAAAGCAGTTGTTCAAATTATTCTAATAATTATGTTCATCTCAGTTATTGTGGTGCTAATGTCTTTGTCTGCCTAGCACTCTTCTCCTGTTCTGGGGACAGAATCTATTCCCTGACCCCAGGAGCAGGGATGTGCCCTGAGCTGGAAGACATAATCTATATGCTAGTTTCAAGGGATTTGTCCAGAGGTGGACATAATAATCCAAGAAAGGACAATTAGAATTTTTCCTGGAATGAATGCACCTATAGGAGTTGGAGGTATTGTGTGTCCATACATGTGGAGGGGGTTAGGGATACCTTGTTTTCCTTTGGTCATGGAGATGTACGGATATAACCCCAAGAGCACATTCCCCTATCACACAGAGAGCATGAAGTTGTAAAAGGGGAAAATCAGAGAGAGACACCAGAGAGCCTCCTGAGAGTGTCAAGTTTCAGTATTCCAGAAATGCACCAATGTCTGCAGGCTTTCTTCAGTTCTATAAAGTATGTTAGCGTCCTTTCAAGAAATGTTCATCTTGCTTAAAAAAAAGAAATAAAATAAAATAGGAGAAATGCCAAATATCTAGTGGTAGGAGACAGGATTCTTCATATTGTTTCACTTTTCCCTTGCTCCCATGTGTCCACATATTAACTCTAATCATTAAAAATATACATGCACACTATTTCCAAAATTTCAGACATTTTCTTTCCCTTAATATTGTACACAGAGAAGGAGTTCTCTCTATTTCTCAAATATTCAGATTGTAAGTATGTTAACACATCGCTTTCTTTTAGTCTAAGGTCAGATTCCCTAGATACAGACTCTGAGATGGAGAGGAGTTGCATATTTTGGGGGAATATTCTCAAGAGCAATACTTGTGAGGAAGGAGAATAGGCCAGCAAAGAAGTGGAACTATAAATCAGTTAGAGCAGCACCCTCAGCCCAGCCCACAGTGCCTCTGGTGAAGAGTCAGTACTTCAGAGTTCTCACCTGAGGCAAATGGCCAAGCTCTGCACCTCACCATGGGCCAGTCACTGTGTACAGGTTTCTCTTGGGCAAGACAGCTCCTTTTAGCCAAGGGCAATTTCCAGATGGATGCTCCTGTGAGTTGTAAGAAGCCAATATTTCTACTCACAGAGGCAGCAGGTGCACTGCTTTTACAAAAGAGGAGGAGGAAGTACACAAGCATTATACTATTTTACTAATCATTCATATTATATATTGTTGTTAATTGTGTTTCCCCAATTGGAGTATACATGTGAATGATCATAAGAAGGTGGAGAAATAGCAGCAAAGTGGGTTTATATATATATATATATATATATATATATATATATATATATATATGTATGTATATAAAACAAAGCTGATATAAATTTAACTATCAAAAACTTTAGCAGAAATACATTTATCTTCAGATCTTATATTTATACAGCCACCAAAGATATTATTTAAAATTTTTCTTCTTGAAAGTCTTGCCATAATACAATTTAGAAAGAATTATCAAGGTGGCCTCATATAAAAAGCTGCTGCCGCTGCTGCTAATTCACTTCAGTCGTGTCTGACTCTGTGCGATCCCATAGACGGCAGCCCATCAGGCTTCAACATCCCTGGGATTCTCCAGGCAAGAACCCTGGAGTGGGTTGCCATTTCCTTCTCCAATGCATGAAAGTGAAAAGGGAAAGTGAAGTCGCTCAGTCGTGTCGATTCTTGGCTACCCCATGGACTGCAGCCCACCAGGCTTCTCTGTCCATGGGATTTTCCAGGCAAGAGTACTGGAGTGGGGTGCCATTGCCTTCTCCATATAAAAAGGTATGAGTGATTAACTCTACTGAATTTTATCAGCATTGTCCCTACTGAATTTGTATGCAATTGATTCATGCATTTGTAAATGCTAAATATACTTTGTTTAATTACAATATAAATATTTATATTAAATATATTTAGTATAAATACTAATTACATTTATACCAAATATGTTTCTTGAATTTATATTCAGCCTGACATCTAAAAATAAGTTTATTTGAGAATAGATGCTGTCTTCAATTTCATTTGTGGTTCTACACACTCAGTATCAATCATTTATTTAATTACCATGTTGACTCACTTTATTATATTTTTCATGTTTTTCTCTTTTACTAAAATCCAGAATCTCTGCCCATTTTCTCTGTATGTATGGCTTAAACCAATAAAAATGTATTGTCTCACAAATCTGAAGTTTAGAAGCAAAAATCAAGGGCCATGCTCCCTTTGAAATTTGTACATGCCAAGTCGCTTCAGTCATGTCCAACTCTGTGTACCCCTATGGACTGTAGCCCACCAGGCTCCTCTGCACATGGGATTTTCCAGGCAAGAATACTGGAGTGGGTTGCCATGCCCTCCTCCAAGGGATCTTCCAGACCCAGGGATGGAACCTGCATCTCTTGTGTCTCCTGCACTGGCAGGCAGGTTCTTTACCACTAGTGCCACCTTGAAATTTGTAGTAGGAAAATCAATCCTTCATTGCCTCTCCCCAGCTTCTGGTGGTTTGCTGGCAATTTTCAGTTTCTCTATTCATCTTTTTTCAGTACCAAAAGATACTGTATACTCGAGGACATCAGATGACTTTAAAATACACATGATTTACATTAAGTAAAACACAGTTGACTCAATTCCATGGCTCAATACATGAGTAATAATTCTAGGACTAAAGAACACATGATAATAGAGCATGATAAACTGATAAACTCAATATAACTGATAAACTCAATCTAATCAGGATTAAATTGTTAGGGCTTTCCTGGTGGTTCAGTGGTAAAGAATCTGCCTGCCAATTCAGGAGACACAGATTTGATTCCTGGTCTGGGAAGATCCCACATGTCACGGTGCAAATAAGCCCTTGGGTCACAACCACTGAGCCTGTGTTTCACAGCCCAGGAGCTGCAATTACTGAGCCCATGCTCTGCAACAAGAGAAGCCACAACAATGAGAAGCCCACACACTGCAACTAGAGAGTAGCCCCCCCTCCACACACACACAGCAACTAGAGAAAAAGCCTGCACAGCAGTAAAGACCCAGCACAGCAGTAAAGACCCAGCACAGCCAAAAATAAATAAATAAAATAATTTCTAAAAATGATGAAATTTTTAGTGCCATATCTGATTTAGTCATGGATATATTCATTTATGGGGTTGCCTTAATGGCTAAGTGGTAAAGAATCCACTTGCAATGCAGGAGACCCAGGTTTGATCCCTGGTTCGGAAAGATCCTCTGGAGTAGGAAATGGCAACCTACTCCAATATTCTTGCCTAGAGAATTACATGGACAGCGGGGCTTTGCAGGCTACAGTCCATGTGGTCACAAAGAGTCAGACTTGAATGAGCACACAAGCATGCACAAGATACTGTTATAGCCTTTTTAACTGACCATAATTGAGTAATTTATGCTTGGAATTAAATCATAGAACCATTGTTGTTATCTTATTTAATATTTGTTCACTAAATAAAGTCAGTTCCAACCATTAATAAATATCATTACTGACACAAAAATGAACAACTTAAAGTATCATCTGGAGAAGGAAATGGCAACCCACTCCAGTACTCTTGCCTGGAAAATCCCATGGACAGAGAAGCCTGGTGGGCTGCAGTCCATGTGGTCTCAAAGAGTCAGACATGGCTGAGCGATTTCACTTAAAGTATCATTGGTAGGCTATATCAATTAATGTTGCTTTGTCTTTAAGTCCCCAAAGTATCCAACAATGTTAAAGGAGTAATTTGATTCATTCTTGGGGAACTCAAATGATGTGCTCTCCATATTGTTACAGATAGTACAAAACTTACTGTTTTTCAGTAACATTTGTTATTAGCAGATTAGTATACTGTTTGCTCTAGAAACTTACGTTTTCTCTGCATCAAATAGTACTCCAGTGACCTAAATGTTGATATTCTGTTGCTCTTCAGACCTTACCATACCTTGAAGTCTCGATGGAATGAAGAAAAAAAACCAGTGGAAATTAAAGTTGTTTCTTAAACGGAGAATTTTTTCCCTGTTTTTGCTTCAGTAAAGATAAATTTTGTGACACAAATGTAAAAGTAAGAAAGCTTGATCAATCAGCTTTTCTTAACTTTCCTTTCTCATTCCCTATTAAAAATAGTATATATTGATAGGAATAAAAGAGATATGAAATATTTCATTCCACATTTTGTGAAGTAGTCAAACTTTTTCATAGTAAGATAAATGCTACTCAAAGTCATTAACTGACTTAACAAATACTTGTTAAGTTTTGTTCTGTATGTTGTACTGCTTGATAGTAAAGAAAGTAACAATGCACAGAGTAAATTCCTACTTTGGAAGTGTTATGAACCTGTTGACAAGACAAGCTATGCATATGGAAATATGTAAGTAATTCTAAGCAACGATATGTGATATTGGTAATGAATGATAAAAACTAAGTTCTATATTAGTTTGCTAGGGCTGCCATAACAAAAAATGGACTTGGAGGTTTGAGTAACAGAAATTAATTTTCTTACAATTCTGGAGGCTAGAAGTCCAAGACCAGGGCACTGGCAGATTGAGTGTCCTGTATGGGCTTGTTTCCTAATTAGTAATGAATGCAGAGTATGAACAAATTCCCTTCTCATTTGCAGAATGGTGACAAACACAAACATGTGGAGATCCTGTAGACAGAAGAGATAGCATGCTGTTGTTGTGCATTCCTTGGACATGTCAAAGAGTCAATAACCAGTATGTTGACAATCGCTAGAATAATCATACGAGACAAAAGTTTGACCAACAGCATCAATGCCCTTAGGCCCAAGGGGAAAATTTGGAAGGCAGGAGGTCCTTATGAAAGATAATATGACTAGAATTGATTGTCTGTAATCTTCACACTGGAGGAAAGTGGCAGAAGAGAATGGGCAAATTTCTAGCTCTCTCACATGACAAAGAATCCGCACAAAATGTCTTAGCTTGTCAAGACCTAATGTACAGAAGTACAAAGTGCAGAGAATGCAGCAACACAGATGACCCAAAAGGCGGAAACAAGAGCAGTGTTTAGGGATAAAACACATTTGAATTGCTTGATTTTGTGAGTGTTGGTTGAGCTCTTTGGAGGTATCAGATGCAGTGCAGGGTAAGGGGAATATAGAGTTAAATTAGACATGGTCCTAGGAGTCGAAGGTCTTCCAGTTTAGTGAGGCAACATTAAGTGTATTATACATTTAAAAGTGCTCTAGTTTCTATGACAGAAGTGTACAGGGTATAGTAGATACATCAAAGAAAGAGTGGTCAAATTTAGGTATCGACAGAGACTCCCCTAACATGTTTTCTGTTAAGTGATAATGTATGCCGTTAAAATTAAGGGATGACTAAATGCTGTAAGTGTCTGAGAATCCTATATACCAGAAAAAAATATTGTGGCAGGAGCAAGGGCAAGTGTACAGAAGAGCAGGGCAGTAAGAGCTAATACCAGAATTATGACCAGATAGCACATGGGCTTAGAGCAGGTGATACAGTGACAGAATGGCTACTGAAACTCTGTGTTTGCCATTCATTATGTTGGCAAACTTAGTCAACATCTCTGTGCATCTGATTGATATTTATACGTAGTCACACTAGAGTGACTGGTAAATCTCAGACTACTCTTCTTAAGAAGAACAATCCCTGTGGGAAACAGAGGAGGAAGTTCCCTAAGACACCACATAGGCACGTCACTCTTTTTGGTGAGGACATTTTATTCAAATGTTGGGTAATGTTATGTTGGGGAGTACTTTCTTTTCCTTTTAATTGAAAATAAACTGTGTATGGTCTTAATATAGTGAAAAATGCTTAGGACATTCACCTAAGCTCTAAGTATTTCTTTGTTGGAAAAGAATAATCACAGTACTAACTATGTTCTAAGAAAAGTTATGACCAACCTAGATAGTATATTCAAAAGCAGAGACATTACTTTGCCGACTAAGGTCCGTCTAGTCAAGGCTGTAGTTTTTCCTGTGGTCATGTATGGATGTGAGAGTTGGACTGTGAAGAAGGCTGAGCACCGAAGAATTGATGGTTTTGAACTGTGGTGTTGGAGAAGACTCTTGAGAGTCCCTTGGACTGCAAGGAGATCCAACCAGTCCATTCTGAAGGAGATCAACCCTGGGATTTCTTTGGAAGGAATGATGCTAAAGCTGAAACTTTGGCCACCTCATGAGAAGAGTTGGCTCATTGGAAAAAGACTCTGATGTTTGGAGGGATTGGGGGCAGGAGGAGAAGGGGACGACAGAGGATGAGATGGCTGGATGGCATCACGGACTTGATGGATGTGAGTCTGAGTGAACTCCAGGGGTTGGTGATGGACAGGGAGGCCTGGCGTCCTGCGACTCATGGGGTCGGAAAGAGTTGGACATGACTGAGCGACTGAACTGAACTATGTTCTGGAGAGATGATTTTTAGTGTAAAGGAACTGGCAGTCAAATAAGATCAGGGCTGTGTGATAAATATTTAGTTAATTTAGTATATATGATTCAGTTCAGTTCAGTTCAGTTGCTCAGTCGTGTCCGACTCTTTGCGACCCAGTGGACTACAGCATGCCAGGCCTCCCTGGGGAGGCCAACTACCGGAGTTCACTCAAACTCATGTCCATTAAGTCGGTGATGCCATCCAACCATCTCGTCCTCTGTCATCTCCTTCTCCTCCTGCCTTCAATCTTTCCCAGCATCAGGGTCTTTTCAAATGAGTCAGTTCTTCACATCAGGTGGCCAAAGTATTGGAGTTTCAGCTTCAGCCTCAGTCCTTCCAATGAATATTCGGAACTGATTTCCTTTACAATGGATTGGTTGGCTCTCCTTTCAGTACAAGGGACTCTGATCAGTCTTCTCTAACACCACAGTTCAAAAGCATCAATTCTTCAGCACTCAGCTTTCTTTAGAGTCCAACTCTCACATCCATACATATGTATGGATGACTATATTTATGCAAAAAAAAAAATCATATCTATGTAGGATTTATCCACTTGATTGTTTGGGATTCTACATTATTTTCTGAAGCCTCAGATTAATGAATTCATATTTAAAACCAAAATTAGATAAATTTAATACAAGCAAATGTAGGGTTTATTTTTCCTGTTATTCTCAAAATTTTTGTTGAGCTCCAAAAGTATCAGTAGTCCCAAAATAACTCTACTGAGTGGCAAGGAACTGCCAAAGTTCTTCATCTAGATTACTAAAATGTAGCCAGGGTAAGCCCTTACACATCACCCTTTCAATTCCACCCTTTCAGCCTATATAAAGAAGAGACTAGGAAAGATAGCCTCTAAATAAAAGCAGCCAGAATGCTATATTAAATCAGTATTTATATGCACTGGTAGCAACAAAGTTCTAAGACCATAGCTCACCTATTGTCCAGGGCTGATTATGATGTCTTGTCAGATCTCTGCAGGGCATTTGGCATCAGCTTCTGAAGAATGCAGACTGATAGACTGGCACTAGCTAAGATTAACAAGGACAGACACTGGGATAACTTCAGGGTGAAAAGGAAAGGTACTGAAATAATGAAATGTAGAGATGAAGATGGTCCAAATGAGAAGATAGAAATTTCAGTCATTTGTGGCTCCAGAAAGAGCTGCCATGATTTAAAATATGGAAATAGAATCTTTCAATCCTGAAAGTTGTTAAGTGGTTTCTTAATTTCTCTCTAGATACCATGGATTGAGGTTTTATTTTTATTTGATCTAAGCTAAAAGTTACTTAGATGGAATATCATATTCAAAAATAATAGGCTAGATTGTTTGAGATGTCAATAAACTGGACAAAATATGTTTTTAAATCTCTTTGGAAGCCTCAGGAAATTACTCACAGTGAGAAGATGCTTGGTGATGAGAAAAGAAGATGAGAGAAGTTAACTCAAACCTTGAGGCCACTTTTTCCCCTTAAAGCAACTGCTGATTCTAAAAGTGAAATTGGTGTCAGAAAAGATAATAAGTCAAGTAGAGTTTTCAGAGGTCTCAGAGGGTTTAGGAGAAAAAATCAGAAGTCTGAGAAGGAGAAGGGCCTCTGGTTAAAAAAAAAAAATAAAAAAATCATAGGCTTCTAAGTGGGAGCACTAAAGGAATAAGGGTGAACCAGAAATAGATTAATTGTCAGTAGGAACAGAGTAACTAACCCCCTTAGTCCCGCTTTGGACTGAGGGTAAGTCACCTCCAGAAGTGTTCAGGAAATAAACAAAAATCAATCTTCTCTTAAGGAAAATAATATTATTGATCAGACTTTCCAGGAAGTTACACATTTTATTAGTAAATCCTCTCTTTGTATTTTTGATCCTGTTTCATTGATTACTGTCTTTATTTTTTGGCTTTTAAAAAATTTTTTTGATTTGTTGGATTTTTTTTCCCCCTTAACTTCTTGAGAATGGTACTCAGATCACTAGATTTTGTCTTTCTCTTTTTCTCATGTATGCATGAAAATTTAAACATTTTCCTTAAATCATACATTAAGCTTAAGTTTTTTGAGTGAAAGTTAAAAATTCACTATTATATTGATAGACATGTATATATATACACACAGACATATAGTAAATATCCAATAAATCATTTTTATTAGTTATATAATTCTAAGTATTTATGACTTTTCCTATTTGAAACACACTTGATTTGGTCAAATGTTGAGAAGAATGCATTTAAATTTCCTCCAAAATTATTCTATACCTTTGATTTTCCTTTTCTAACTTATATAGTTTATATGTCATATATTTTGCTTCAGAATTACTATTGCCAAAACTTTCTTGGCAGCTATATTGCCATCACTCATTTTTCTCTTGGTTATGATAAAGTGGGAATTCCCAAGTGAATCTAGTGGTAAAGATCCTGCCTGCCAATACAGGAAACTATAGAGGTGCAGGTTTGATCCCTTGGTCTGAACGATCCCTTGGAGTAGGACGCACCAACCCACTCCAATATCTTGCTTGGAGAATTCCATGGACAGAAGAGCCTGGTGGGGTATGGTCCATAGGGGCACAAAGAGTCAACAAGACAAAGCGACGTAGCACAGCACAACACATGATAAAATGGCTTTCTTTGTCACATTAAATATATTTTGTACCTTGTTGAAAAAATTGTTTTAATACTAATATCACAATTGTTATTTCCTAATATTAAAGGGAACGTTTCATGCAAAGATGGGCTTGATAAAGAACAGAAATGGTAATGACTTAACAGATATTAGGAAGAGGTGGCAAGAATACACAGAAGAATTGTACAGAAAAGAGCTTCTTGACCCAGATAATCACTATGGTGTGATCACTCACCTAGAGCCAGACAACCTGGAATGTGAAGTCAAGTGGGCCTTAGAAAGCATCACTACGAACAAAGGTAGTGGAAGTGATGGAATTCCAGTTGAGCTCTTTCAAATCCCGAAAGATGATGCTGTGAAAGTGTTGCACTCTATATGCCAGCAAATTTGGAAAACTCAGCAGTGGCCACAGGACTGGAAAATGTCAGTTTTCATTCCAATCTCAAAGAAAGGCAATACCAAAGAATGCTCAAACTACTGCACAATTGCACTCATCTCATACGCTAGTAAAGTAATGCTCAAAATTCTTCAAGCCAGGCTTCATCAATACGTGAACCGTGAACTTCCAGATGTTCAAGCTGTCTTTAAAAAAGGCAGAAGAACCAGAGATCAAATTGCCAACATCCGCTGGATCATCAAAAAGTCAAGAGAGTTCCAGAAAAACATCTATTTCTGCTTTATTGACTATGCGAAAGCCTTTGACTGTGTGGATCACAATAAACTGTGGAAAATTCTGAAAGAGATGGGAATACCAGAGCACCTGATCTGCCTCTTGAGAAACCTATTTACAGGTCAGGAAGGAACGGTTAGAACTGGACATGGAACAACAGACTGGTTCCAAATAGGAAAAGGAGTACGTCAAAGCTGTATATTGTCACCCTGCTTATTTAACTTCTATGCAGAGTACATCGTGAGAAATGCTGGGCTGGAAGAAGCACAAGCTTGAATCAAGATTGCTGGGAGAAATATCAATAACCTCAGGTATGCAGATGACACCATGCTTATGGCAGAAAGTGAAGAGGAACTAAAAATCCTCTTGATGAAAGTGAAAGAGGAGAGTGAAAAAATTGGCTTAAAGCTCAACATTCAGAAAACAAAGATCATGGCATCTGGTCCCATCACTTCATGGGAAATAGATGGGGAAACTGGAAACAGTGTCAGACTTTATTTTCTGGGGCTCCAAAATCACTGCAGATGGTGACTGCAGCCATGAAATTAAAAGATGCTTGCTCCTTGGAAGAAAAGTTATGACCAACCTAGGTAGCATATTCAAAAGCAGAGCCATTGCTTTACCAACAAAAGTCCATCTAGTCAAGGCTATGGTTTTTCCAGTGTCATGTATGGATGTGAGAACTGGACTGTGAAGAAAGCTGAGCGCCGAAGAATTGATGCTTTTGAACTGTGGTGTTGGAGAAGACTCTTGAGAGTCCAACTCGTGGAGTTCACTCAAACTCATGTCCATCAAGTCGGTGATGCCATTCAGCTATCTCATCCTCTGTCGTCCCCTTTTCCTCCTGCCTCCAATCCCTCTCAGCATCAGGGTCTTTCCCAAGAATACACATTACAACCTTTAAACCTGTAAAACTGTCTCTCTAACTTGCAAAAGAAGTTCTTCCATTATATATTTTAATATTTATTTTTGCTTCGGGCTTCCCCTGTGGCTCAGCTGGTAAAGAATCTTTCTGCAATGTCGGACACCTGGGTCTGATCCCTTGGTTGGGAAGATCCCTCAGAGAAAGGAAGGGCTACCTACTCCAATATTCTGGCCTGGAGAATTCTATGGCCTGTATAGTCCATGGCATCACAAAGAGGAGGGTACTACTGAATGACTTTCACTACTATGTATTAAATGTTCATATCATTGTCTACCTCCCACATATCATGTTCTCTACCTTCACTTTGTTTTTTTTTTGTACTTTATTGTATTTTGACTGCTTTTTGATCATTTTCTATTTTTTTCTCAAGTTATCCTCTATGACTAACTTTATTTTAGTAAGTTTACATCTCACTACTTCTCATTTTTTAATTTAATTTCTGAAATGATTTTAATTTTTAAAATTTTGTTTAATTTGCACCACAATCTATCATTCTGTTCTACTGTCTTATCATCTGTCTTTTAGATTTTATATATTTTCTCTTTGTTTTGTTGCAGAAAGCCTTTATTATTTTAAGATTTATTTTAGAAAGTAGAGAGTTTTAAACCTAAAATCATCTTTAAATTCCTAGACTAATTCTTCTTGCAAAGTGAATTATTTTTAGACTTTTGATGTATTATGTTTCTCTACTTTTTATTCTTTGTGTGTGTGTGTGTGTTGTTGTTGTTGTTGTTGTTTTAAAAGCCATTCATATATAGATCCCATTTTGGATTATCTCTGAGCACTCTACCTTTTAATGGGGATGGTTATATCCAGGTATACCATTTTTCTCTGAGACATGCGATTGTTCTCTTTAAGTCTTATCTTCATTTATGGAAATGTTCTCCTAAAATTTATCGGGAAGATCCCCTGGAGAAGGAAATGGCAACCCACTTCAGTACTCTTGCCTGGGAAATCCCATGGACAGAAGAACCTGGTGAGCTACAGTTTTGGGGAAGCAAGATTCAGACATAACTAAAGAGACTGAGCACCATTTCATACCTTTTTAACTGTATTTCCAAAGGTTTGTTGTGCTTAAGATAAGCGATGAATGCCATCATCTTTTAGATCCCAATTTTGATATATTTATGCATTTATTATATACAAGCTTGTTGTCATGTTCATACTCTCATTTTAAAAAGATTTATGGACACGAGGAAACGGAGGAAAAGGTGAGATGTATGGAGAGAATAACATGGAAACTTACATTACCATGTGTAAAATAGATAGCCAACAGGAATTTGCTGTATGGCTCAGGAAAACAGAGGCTCTGCATCAATCTAGAGGGGTGAGTGGGAGGGAGACGGGAGGGAAGTTCAAAAGGGAGGGGATATGTGTATCCCTATGGCTGATTCATGTTGAGTTTTGACAGAAAACAACAAAATTCTGTAAAGCAATTATCCTTCAATTAAAAAATAAATACATTTTTTAAAAAAGTAATAAATAAATAAACAAAATGAATTAAAGATATTTTCATTTCTTTGAGCACAAAATGGAACATAAAACCAACACATTTCTACAACACAAGTATTTACGTTCTTATTCTCCCACATTGCAGATGGATTCTTTATCAGCTGAGCTACAAGGGAAGCCCTTCTTATTCTTAATATTTATAATTTTAATATACTTACAACTTAAAAAATATATAACTTGCCTTAAACTGGTGATATTAAAACTATTGACCTATATTAGACTAAAAAATCCTTTTTCCCAATAAAGTTAGATCTTTGTTTCTGTCACATTTTGCTCTTTTAGCCTCTTATGAAAAACAAGGGAGTAAAGATTGTTTTTAAATGTATCTGTATTTTGTTTTCTACTTTATGTCTCACTTTTTCAATTTTCATGGTTTTGATAGCTTTTTATCTTTGTCTACTGATTAAATATTTATATATTCTTCTCAAGTTTTTTTTTTCCCCAAATCATTTTTTACCTTAGCAACAATGCTGATTCTATTTTATTTGGCTTCCAGCAATTTTTAGGTATTTTTATGCAGGTTATTTTCCTTAGAAAAACCTGTATATAGGGATGGACCTTGACTCCCTGGCACATTGGCTTTTGAACAATTTCCTCTATTGGTAAGATTATTTTGCTCGCTTGGGGCACTAAACACTCACTTCTCTTTCTGGGAGTATAGAATTGCAATAGTTATGATTTTGTGTCTATGTAACCAGCTCCCAATGAAAACAATAGAATCAAACAACTCTTTCCTGAGTAGAAACACTGTGCTTATGTTATTATACATTACCCTGCTGGAAGGAGGGCATGCTCTATGAGTTCCCTCAGGGAGAGCTTGGGAAGTCTGCCCACAAATTCATCCAGACTCTGCGTAATGTGTCTTTTTCCCTTACTGAATCAGCTCTGTATCCTTGCTGTATCACTGCAATAAATCTCAGCCATTCAGTACTACTATATGCTGAGTCCTGTGAGTCTTTGAAGCAAAGCACCAAACCTGTGGCTGGTTACAGGGCCTTCACCATAATTCTCACTCTTAACAATTTATACTTAGTTCAACCTGTTCATTCTTCATAATATCATCTTAAATCATTTTAGGAGCAAGGAACTGGTATTTGGTAAAATACTTGATCCTTTCCTAAGTGTGTTTTAAGGAAAACTTCAAATATTACAGAATTTAAATAGTGTTGTCTTCAGTAATGATTTACTGTTGCCATTGTCTTGTTATTGATGGAGTGTGGGGAGCAATCCTTATCCTATGGTCTTTTGCCTATTCATCTTATAAAAGGAGATGGATGCAGGTCTAATGATCAAAAGTTTTGTAAACAAAAAAAAAAGAAAGAAAGAAAAAAGAAAATTGATGAATAAAGTTTATGCTAGAATACTGAGGGAATTTAAAATACATGACTAAACAATAAGTAAGCCAGTTCTGGATCTAGATCTCAAGGAATCTAGAGCTCATCTTGGAATGCTGCCTCTGCCATGAGACAAACCCAGACTTTTCTCCTAAAAGATGAGATGAATAAATCACAGATGATCATTCAAACTGATGTTACCACTGTCCACAGATGGATGAAGAAGGCCTAAAATGCCTGGACATCCAGCTCAGATCAGCAGAACCACACAGTCAATACATAGGCTTATGAATAATAACAAGGATTTTTTTTAATTTCTTTTTTTCTCTTTTTTGGTTATTTTTTCCTCATTTTTCTTTTTCTTTTAGTTATTTTATTGTTTCATTTTCTTTATTATAATTTAAATTTTAATATAATTTCTTTTATTTTACTTGTTTAATTTTTTTTTAAAGCCACTAAGTTTGGGGTAGCATATTACAGCAATAACTAACCTATATTATCAGGAAACATATTAAAACATTATTGTGGTCTAGAAGATTGATTAACAATTTCATGAACTGTAAATGAAAGAAACTAGCCAGAGACATGTTTTAAGTTCAAGGTACTTTAACTTAAAAAAAAAAAAATGGAGAGCAATTATTGGCATGTCACATGAGTAATAAATCTCCAAAGAGTAATGGCATAAACAATCTCACACATCACAAGTCCTCACCTGATCTTTATAATGGTATTTTAGTTGGCTTTATTAGTCTCAGTTAATACACTCTTAGAGTTAAACAGCATACGTAAGTATGTTGGTGAGGAGTTCAGTTGAAATATTTAGACTTAAAATATAAATTCTAGAGTGGCAAGCATGTAATTAAGTCCGCAGAGACAAGAACAGGAGACATGATTTCCTTTGAAATCAACAGGGTTTTTATACATATCTTAGCATAGTGAAACAATATGATAACATTGGAACTCTATTGTTTATGCTTTCTTTTTATGAACTTTACTGCAAGCCCTTACTCTGAGACAAAGGGCAACAAAGGGAAGTAAGGAGATCTGAGGACAACTTCTAATTCTGTAACAAATAACTTAACTGACAGACCTGACATGTCATATTGCTTAACTCAAGCCTCAATTTTTCTCATTACACTGAAGTTTTCAAATCTTATCCTTTAATATTTAGGATGGCTTTGTGTGTAAGTAATGGTAACCCACTCCTGTACTCTTGCCTGGAGAATCCCAGGGATGGCGGAGCCTGGTAGGCTGCTGTCTATGGGGTTGCACAGAGTCTGACACGACTGAAGCGACTTAGCAGCAGCAATAGGAAACCCACCCAAGGCTCTAAATTATAAATTTGATTATTTCATATAACATGAAGTAGAAAGTGATAGAAAATTTCAGACTCTGACTATAATTTCTATGATTTTATTGAGTCTGCTTTCTTCTGTGTATTGATTTTATCCTCACGTGGGTGATTAAATCCTTGCAGCCATTTTGAGTCCTACTTTCATGTATAGCACCTTCCAGAAGAAAGAAAATAGAGAGAATGCTTCAATCTCAGCATTGCAATCAAGCATCCTGAGCTTTATAGATTGCTCTGGCCATGTGCCTCTACTGAATGTGTGACATGAAGGTAATGCAATGATGGATTCACTGAAACCATCTGAGGCTCACTCCTGGGACTAATTTCCCCTTAGCCAAATAGATTCTGCATGAGAAGAGTAGAAATCCAGAAAAAGTCAAAGTTCTGTTAGGAAGGAGGAAAGGCATATGGGAGATGACTTGGTGAGCCAGAGTGCCCACTATATGGTTTATGTAATTAACACTTCATTTTTGCTTTAATACACCTGTGATGGACTGTATTATAAAACACTATGAAAGCATCTACATATTTCAAAGAATGAGTCAGTTTTAAGGAATTTCTTAAGAAATGAAGAACATAATATTTTAGCTGTCATTATTTCTGGACTTATGGAGGATAAAGAAAGTGGTTGCCCTTTCAAACTCTGATCAACTCTCATACTAGATTTTTCTATTTCTTCTTTTCTATAGAATGTCTTTGAAGAATAAGTGTAAAGGAGACATATAAAGTAGAAGGAATAAAAAGTAAGAGAAAAGGAAAGGGGTAGAGAAAACTCCTTGTAATGGGTAGCATATGTTTAAAGTAGAAACCAATTTAAAAAGTAACAGAATAATGATAGTAATTCTCCTATTCCCCTATCCTCTAGTTACCCTGCATGAAATAATTTAATATTTGAAAGTAGGCATGACTTTTTCCATTTCACAGATGATAAATTTGAGACACAGAGAGGTTAACAATTTCCCACTGATCTATAATTATGGAAAATTTCACATCTATATGATACACCATCTTTACTTTTTCCACTCTTCATATCAATACCTTTAAAAACTAATACAAAGCTCATGTAAAAATTTATAATTTTTTACCCAAATGAATATAGTCTCAGGAATTTGTTTTTTTGATGCTTAGAAGGTTTTTTTATTATTATTATTAGAAGTTTATGGCATCATCAAAGCATACTACTGAAGGTAAAATATTGAGCACAAAGTATATCATACTGATTAAAAAATAATAACTGCTGTTGCAGCCCAATATATATTGGGTATATCAGTATATTCTTTAGGTTATTTTAATTTTTAGATTCAAAATCAATTTTTATAAGTATTTAGCATCTGAAAAATTTAATTCAGACTCTGAAAGTCATGTTAGGGTGTGAAGGGAGTATAAATATTTTATCAGATGAAAATAGACTTCACTGGATATTTCAGGGTGTGTGAGTATGTGTGTGTGCATGTGGGGTGTGTGTATGTGTGGATTGTGCAGGTTTTAGCCTATCAATAAGTAGTGTTGTGGTTGGACCAGCTTCTGTGGCTCCTATTATGATTGTGAGATGGCCTTCAGTAAAAACCATCAGGAAACTGAAAAAAAAAAAAATGAGATTTATTACTGACAAGACCTGGAAATTACACAGCACACCTGGGGCCATATAACAAGGTCAAGAGTAGAGAGAAAGAAAGAGCACAGGGGCCTAGAGTTCTGCTTTAATTGGAGTCGAGGGTGGTGGTCTAGGTTTTTGTGTGTTCACTCATTATTGATGAATTTAAAACATAGCAGAATTTACTGTATAGAAATAGAACCAAAACCAAGTAGCCCATATGGTCAGTTATTAAAATCAACCAAGATTCTAAAACAAGAGGCTCAGTTTGGGAAGCTGACATGGCTCTTTATCTAGTCCTGTAGTTGGTGATATGTTTAACCTTTGAAGCAGCTGCCTCTGAACAGATGTGTCTGCAATCAAAGCTTAAGTCAGGCACTTGCATTACAAAAAAAGAATAGGAAAAAAAAAAAAGAACAACAACAACCAAAAAAACTGTCAGGGCTTTTGCTCCAGTGTGTGTGTGTAAGTTCTGGTAGCAACGTAAGACCTACCATAATATCCCCCATAATACCTCTGCTTTTTCATTATCCTAGCAATGTATCTGGGGAAAAATCTGGAAGGGGCTTGATCTCTGAAGATTCGGGTTTGAAATTTCCCTAGAAGATACTAATAATACATACCTAAGATAAGATATTCTGATGATAAATATAGCATATGATAAAGAAATGAGAAGAAGATGGAGGTTAATAAAATAATATTAAGACAATCTTGGTCTGTCTGAGAAAAAGAAGGAATAGAATAGATAGCTTATCATAGCAACGGATCTCATAATATGCAATATGCTCATTCTTACTTCTGCCTTCAGGGAGCATTAGGATTTCAAAGATAGTCTGTGGAAAATGAGAAATAGGTTCAGGAAATCTAGGTTAACATTTCCTCACCATTGTAATTTTGAAAAAAAAATCTTTATGCTTTCTGATTCACCAGTTAGCATCATTTTTGTCATCAGCAAACACAATAATTACTCAAGAAGTTTGAACGAATATCTTGGAGTTGTGTTTTGGTTCACCACGAACACCATGGACTATGTCTATGAAAGGCAAGCAACACATTGCTAGGCACACACAAAAGAATCTTAACATACACTCGTTGACTGAAATATTTTTAACATTGCCATTTATTTGCCTCAAATCTGAACACGTAATCCCCAACCACAGAAAAATGGGTTTATTTTTTACATGCATTTAAACTACTGATTTAGCGTGTACTGGTGGCTCAGAGGTTAAAGCGTCTGCCTGCAATGCGGGAGACTAGGGTTCAATCCCTGGGTCAGGAAGATCCCTTGGAGAAGGAAATGGCAACCCACTCCAGTATTCTTGCCTGGAGAATCCCAAGGACGGAGAAGTCTGGTGGGCTACAGTCCAAGGGGTCACAAAGAGTCGGACACGACTGAGCGACTTCACTTTAACTTTCAAACTACTGATAAATAATGTAACACAAGGTGAAAGTGAAGTCGCTCAGTCGTGTCCGACTCTTTGCGACCCCATGGACTGTAACCTATCAGGCTCCTCTGTCCATGGGATTTTCCAGGCAAGAGTACTGGAGTGGATTGCTATTTCCTTCTCCAGGGATAGAACCCAGGTCTCCCGCATTGTAGACAGACGCTTTACCATCTGAGCCACCAAGGAAATCCTAATACAAGGTATTACTAGCCAAATAATGACTCTGCCAGGCTATAACAATTTTCTAGAATTCATTTATAAACACTTCTGATTAGAGATTTCTAACTTTATCACCAAGTTGCTCAAGGACAAGTCCTTGAATCAGATACACACACTCAATAATGTGTTTAAAATTATTTGATTTGAATTCCTTATAGTCTGGGAAATTAAAAGGTGTTAGGAAGTATTTTGCCTCATTAATTCCAATTCTTTACTGAACAGTACAATTTGTGTATTCAAATTCCTTGAATTCAACATTTCTACTACCTCAAATTCAATGTGTCTTAAACTGAAATTGTTTTCTTCATTGTCCAAGTAGTAATCCTTTAAAATTATCTCCCTTTATGACCACGAGTCTCATATTTTCCTGTTTTCCTGGGTTTTTAAATCTTTGTATAGACTCTCTTTTGACATCCTTCTTCCTTATCCTTTTCTTTCAATTCCCTCTTCTACTTCTGCAGTCAAACCTTTCCGTTTTGACAAAAACTATCTTTTTTTCTCTCTACTCTTGAGATATTTTCTGGTAGAACCATGTCTTCTTAATATTCAACTTTGCACTCATGTATTTCATTTATTCATTCATTCATTCATTCCACATATGTGTTTAATTGATATAAAAAAATAAAATACAGTAGCTTACAGAAGACTTCATGGTCAGGGAAGAATTTACAAAAGCAATTATATTACAGCTGAGATTTGAAGAATGTGTAGCAAATAAATATAAAGAATAATAGAATTAGAAAAGACCCAGGGACTCAAAGGGGCTTGAAAACTTTGAAGCACACAAAGAAAAAGAGCAAGATACAATGAGGTTGCATAAAAAGGGTGGAATTTCTGCTTCAGGTTTCTGCATTGCTTTCCAGATAAAAGCAAATTCCTTAAACTGGCATCAAAGGATATTCTACATTTTAAGTTCTGACTCTTTCTATTTGAACTAAGATAACATGTCATAGGGATGAAATAGAGGGGGAATCTAAAAGACTTGGGCTTGAATTGTATTTTCAATACTTGCTGTGTAATTTGGGGCAAGTACTATTGCCTCTTAGATAACTGGCAAGTTACCATCTGATCCTAAACTGTAAAATGAAAATAATAATACTTTTTAAGGGAGCTGTGGATATAGCATAATTTAACACTTGTGTTATTATTAAATAAGGTAATACATAAAGTGAACAAAATTTCCTATGTTAACAAAGCTCAATAGAGATGATGTTACTTTTACTCTATTTGCATTCAGTGTCAGAACACGAGAGCCAATTTCTTCTACACACTATACAATTAATTTTTATCTCATTTTTTAATGCTTGAATTGCATTATTTTTCTTATGAAGATTTTTAAAATTATTTTTTATGGGAGTATACTTGACTTACAATGTCTTATGAAGATTTTGATGATTATCTGTCCACGCTTGTATACCTTCAGTTCTTTGAGAGAACAATTTTCTCTCATCACCTTTATATGTCACCTGCTTTCAGTTTGTTAGTATTTCCCCAGGTACATACATGCTTCATATCACTCAGGCCCCAAAAACATGTTATCTCCTCAGTGAAGGTCTACAGATTTCTTAAACTAAAATAATAACTATTAACAATCCCCATCATTCCCTTTGCCCTTACTCAATTAAATTTTGAATCATAGCATTCTTCATTAAATGAATGGTATCAATTTATTTTTGTACAGTAGTTCATCTTTATTACTTATCTCTCACTGCAATGCCTATACCATGAATATATGATTTCTTGCTCTTTTGATCTGTGGATATCCCCAGACTTTAGAATAGTGCATTTCTGGTGCCTGTTAAATATTTTAATTCATCAGTTAAAAAGTATTTTCTTTCCTGTTCAGTTCAGCTCAGTTCAGTTGCTCAGTCGTGTCCGACTCTTTGCAACCCCATGAATCACAGCACGCCAGGCCTCCCTGTCCATTGGGTTAGCTTAATGGAATAATTGTGAGATAAGCTTTTTTTTTTAAGTACTATAGGTGAGATTAGATTTTTTTTAAATATTAGAGGAACATAAAAGTAAGAGTGATGAGTGAATATTTTATACTGTGATGAAATTATTGTAAATTTTTTATTTAAAAATTTGATTTTGCAATAAACAAAAATGTACCACAGAGGAATGTTCCTGAAAGATTCTGTTCTATCAATACTGTCCACTTATCTGCAGCCATATTTTGATTACACTGACAAATAGAAATAAAAGTATTTACTTCAGAAAAGCCTTTAAAGCAGTTTAGGAAATGGGTGAAGAAAATAATAATCCTTACTTTAAATATTTCAAAAGTATTTTAAAGGACTTCCCTCATGGTCCAATAGTTAAGACTCCTTGTTCCCAATGCAGGAGGCCTGAGTTCTATCCCCAGGCAGGGAAGTAGATCCCTTATGCCTCTAAGAGTTTACATGCCATAATGAAAAGATCCTGCATGCTGGAAACTAAGACCTAGAGCAGCCAAATAAATAAATTAAAAACCTATCATATTTACCTTTATATTTTTCTTTATTAATTGAAGAAGAAAATAAAGATATTTGAAAGTAGCAATGTATCACCCTTATTGCCTTATATTTTAATCTTGCAAAATTGTTCTTCTAATATCATATTATTGGGATGGATAATTCTCTGATATTCACTGACCCCTAACAATTCAGCATTATCTTTATGTGCTTTGATATTCATAAAAAACTAATTTATTTTAAAAATAGCGAGAAAAGAAGAGCCATGGTTTAATTCCTGGGCCTGCAACTTACTACATGTGTTAACTTGTACAAATAATACCATGATATCTTCTGGCCACCATTTCTCTTCTCTCTAGAGCTGGACAGTGCTCGATTTAGCTGTTTTTTGTGGAGATTGCTAAAGTAATGTAACAAAAGTGTGATATGACTCACCACATCCTCAATAAAAAGCTTATTTACAACCTTTCAATTTTCTTTCCATTATTAACAACAGTCGTGAATGTTTCCAATCACTCAGCAGATGCTCTTTTATTTTCTTTAATTTCCTTCTCTATCTCTTAAATATGATTTTGCTTTGTGTGTCTTTGAATTGCACTAGGTATTTTTAAAAATGTGATGCAACAATGAAAAATGGAATAGTAGCTATAAGAAGATATTTTGTATTGCACTCCAAAATTGCAGTGATTACCACATCAATATTTTCATAAAGTACTTTCTTATTTTCAATTTAGATGCTTATTTAATAATGCAAGTGAGGCTTTTTACAAGTCCTGCTTTTCAAATCTATTAATTTTCAGAGAAAGAAATGAGATAAAGCTTTAATTTGCTTCCTACAGGGAAGATTAAATTGGTTCATTTTATTTTTTTATTTCATTATTGACATCTTTTGTCAAAAAGAAGCATTATTTTTAATGCTGATCCCCAGGTGTGGAGAATACAGAATTGAATTTACACTAGTATTACTTAAAAAAATAATAATTACAACCCTGTCCTTAAAATTGTAATTCATTTTCTGGAATTGATGTAGTGCTAACCTTACTAAAATTTTGAATTTTATAAAAGAGGCTGGAGACTATCTTTTGAGATTAGCAACCATATTGTCTCCTCAAATGCATGCACATATCACTCAATGGCTTCAGCAGTTAAGCCAATATGTAGCAATAAATTGTAAGACAGTGAAGGTGACATCAAGATTTGAATGTATTAAACATATGCATAGACAAAAGGAGACAGAGAGAAGGACTCAGCAATACAGGTTATGTTTTGAATTGGGATAAATATAGAGGAAATATTTTCCTGTAATTTCTGTGTCAGAGTGTGTGCTAAAGAGTAAATAGCAGATAAAAACATGCTTGAAAATTGGATTGGAATGTTAACAATTCCAAAAGAAGACAACTATGGGTTACTGAAGAAAAAATATACATATTAAGAAATGTGCACAGTGCTAGAATATCTAGCAGTCTAAAGTTAAAGAGGCCATGAATGGATGAGATGACATCTTCATTTACTTTTGTTAGCTTCTTATTTGACTCAAAATGTATTAATTGATTCTTAATATTGACGAGAACTTAGTTATACAGGGACTTCCCTTGTAGCTCAGTCAGTAAAGAATCTGCCTGCAGTGCAGGAGCCCCAAGTTTGATCCCTGGGTTAGGAGGATCCCCTGGAAAAGAAATGGCAACCCACTCCAATATCCTTGCCTGGAAAATTTCATGGACAGAGGAGCCTGGTGGGCTGCAGTCCATGGGGTCTCAAAGAGTTGGGCACAACTGAGCAGCTAACACTTATTTACTTACTTACTTATCAGTTATACTATTGTTAAAAAGAATCCTGTAGATAAACTAATTTGACTAATCATCAATTTTTAAAAGTACTACAACAGCTGAAAAGAGCACAAAACATCTAGGGTGGGGGAAAAACATGTCTAAGGCCTCTGAAAATGTGGCGTTAGAATAGAGATGAGACATAATTCCAAGTAACTATTATATAAACTATCAAATAAGTGCCACAAAAAGGTAAAAAAAAAAAAAAAAAGAAGAAGAAGAAGAAGTAGTGCTTTACAAGAAGAGCCAGCAATTTTTTGCAGTGATTTGATAGGGGAAAAAAAGTCTGTGGAATCAAATGAGAAATGTGTTGGACTTGAAGACATATACAAGATTTGACTGTCAGAGTTGGAGAGGGAGGGCTTTCCAGGAGGCCCTAGTGGTAAAGAACCCATCTACTAATGCAGGAGACATAAGCTATGTAGGTCCTGTCACTGAGTTGGGACGATCCCCTGGAGAAGGGAATGGCAGCTCACACCAGTATTCTCACCTGGAGAATCACATTGTCAGAGCAGCCTGGTGGGCTACAGTTCATAGGGTTGCAGAGAGTTGCATGTGACTGAAGTTACTTAGCATGCATGCATTCATAAAGGAGAGAGAAAGTCTGTTAGGTTTAAGAAATTGCATTCCTATACACTAATAATGAGAAAATAGAAAGAGAAATTAAGGAAACAATTCCATTCACCATTGCAACAAAAAGAATAAAATACTTAGGAATATATCTACCTAAAGAAACTAAAGACCAATATATAGAAAACTATAAAACACTGGTGAAAGAAGTCAAAGAGGACAGTAATAGATGGAGAAATATACCACGTTCATGGATCGGAAGAATCAATATAGTGAAAATGAGTATACTACCCAAAGGAATCTATAGATTCAGTGCAATCCCTATCAAGCTACCAGTGGTATTTTTCACAGAGCTAGAACAAATAATTTCAAGATTTGTATGGAAATACAAAAAACCACGAATAGCCAAAGCAATCTTGAGAAAGAAGAATGGAACTGGAGGAATCAACCTGTCTGACTTCAGAGTCTACCACAAAGCCACAGTCATCAAGACAGTATGGTACTGGCACAAAGACAGAAATATAGATCAGTGGAACAAAATTGAAAGCCCAGAGATAAATCCACACACATATGGACACCACACACAAAAATAAACTCAAAATGGATTAAAGATCTAAACGTAAGACCAGAAAATATAAAACTCCTAGAGGAGAACATAGGCAAAACACTCTCCGACATACATCACAGCAGGATCCTCTATGATCTACCTCCCAGAATACTGGAAATAAAAGCAAAAATAAACAAATGGGATCTAATTACAATTAAAAGCTTCTGCACAACAAAGGAAACTATAAGCAAGGTGAAAAGACAGCCTTCGGAATGGGAGAAAATAATAGCAAATGAAGCAACTGACAAACAACTAATCTCAAAAACATACAAGCAACTTATGCAGCTCAAGTCCAGAAAAATAAACGACCCAATCAAAAAATGGGCCAAAGAACTAAATAGACATTTCTCCAAAGAAGACATACGGATGGCTAACAAATACATGAAAAGATGCTCAACGTCACTCATTATTAGGGAAATGCAAATCAAGACCACAATGAGGTACCACTTCACACCAGTCAGAATGGCTGCAATCCAAAAGTCTACAAGCAATAAATGCTTGAGAGGGTATGGAGAAAAGGGAACCCTCTTACACTGTTGGTGGGAATGCAAACTAGTACAGCCACTATGGAGAACAGTGTGGAGATTCCTTCAAAAACTGGAAATAGAACTGCCTTATGACCCAGCAACCACATTGCTGGGCATACACACTGAGGAAACCAGAATTGAAAGAGACACATGTACCCCAATGTTCATCGCAGCAGTGTTTATAATAGCCAGGACATGGAAGCAACCTAGATGTCCATCAGCAGATGAATGGATAAGAAAGCAGTGGTACATATATACAATGGAGTATTACTCAGCCATTAAAAAGAATACATTTGAATCAGTTCTAATGAGGTGGATGAAACTGGAGCATATTAAACAAAGTGAAGTAAGGCAGAAAGAAAAACACCAATACAGTATACAAACACACAC
The DNA here is from genome assembly GCF_014754425.2 of Oryx dammah. NCBI lineage: Eukaryota > Metazoa > Chordata > Mammalia > Artiodactyla > Bovidae > Oryx > Oryx dammah. The sequence continues at coordinate 103,496,212 of NW_024070213.1, read as the reverse complement.
ACACACACACACATATATATATATATATATATATATAAAATTTAGAAAGATGTTAACTATAACCCTGTATGTGAGACAGCAAAAGAGACAGATGTGTAGAACAGTCTTTTGGACTTTGTGGGAGAAGGAGAGGGTGGGATGATTTGGGAGAATGGCATTGAAACATGTATAATATCATATATGAAATGAGTCACCAGTCCAGGTTCCGTGCATGATACTGGATGCTTGGGCCTGGTGCACTGGGACGACCCAGAGGGATGGTACGGGGAGGGAGGAGGGAGGGGGGTTCAGGATGGGGAACACGTGTATACCTGTGGTAGGTACATGTTGATGTATGGCAAAACCAATACAATATTGTAAAGTAATTAAACTCCATTAAAATAAATAATATTATATTTTAAAAAATTAAAAATGGAAAATTTGAAAAAAAAATTTTTCTACTTTATACCCAACATATCCCTGAAATTCTGGCTGAAAGCCAAATGTATAAAAGTTAAACAGTAGACTGATATACAAAGAATTCAAATATGTATTCATATATGTATATTATACATGTATATAATAGAATTTAGCATGCTATTTTAATGAAATAAATCTGTTTCAGCAATATATGAAATGGCTTGGCCAAGTTGAAGCAGTTAGGGCAATGATCAGAAAGCATCCCCACAGGCTAGTCTCATAGGAAGCTTCTTTTAACTATTCCCAAAGGAGGACAATCTCCCCTGACAGGACACCTATGCTGCTTGGACACTCAGAGAATCTCTTTCCCTTAGTGAGGCTGATTCTAGTTCCCTCTCTCCACTCTGGCGTAGAAATGGGATATGCCTCTCTGCATGAAGTCAGATCCCAAAATATGGAATATGGAAGAAAAACATAAGATCATCGAATATGTATTCATATACGATGAAGAACAGGAAAAAGGAAGAAGACAGGAAGAGGAGAGTATGGGAAATGATATTGTTATAGCCACGTGTTCTGGGAAACAAACTCACTCAGAAGGACAATGCAGATAGTGGAGTGCAGTTTTTTATACTGGCGGGCCCAAGTCAGAGTCTCCTCTTAGCCAAGAACCCTGACCAGCATTTGTGAAAATATTTTATACCCCATGTGTACATATACAAACCCACCACCCCAATTTCCTTGAGACTTACCTACAACGAAGGGTAAATACAATCATAATAATCCCATTATTCGAGTGTTATCAAATGTTAGGTGTTCAAACAGTTAATAATCAATAAGCCTGCAGTTACATCCCAATAGATACAGAAAGAATTTATGACCTGTCCAGAGGCAGGGGTGATTAGATTATGTTTTCTCAGGCGATGAGTAACCTGGATGTGATCTTCAAGATTCCCCTGTCCAGAGGGGGTCCTATCCTTCTATTGTAGTTTCCATAGGCACTAAGCAGAGTCCAGAGTCCGTTGGAGAGGTGGCCGAGCATGAACAGGCCTAAGATTGGTCCAGGCCCTATGAATTCCTTCTTCATTCCCCCCTCTTGATGCTCTTAGTTTCCATAACGAGCATCATTCATTGAGATATATTGCACCTTAGTCCTCCGGCCACCCACATGAGAGAACGCTATCAACCTCTGGGTTACAACATTCACAAAGCATTGTAAGAAGCAGGGCCCACAAAGCAGTATGATTAAGATTACTATAACAGTTACAATAGTTTTCCACCAGTCTCCCTTTACCCAGGACAGGACCGAAGTCCAAAAGAGAATATTTTCATTAGACATGGCTTTCACTTGATTTTGCATATCCTCCAAGGCAGTAGATACATTTCCAGACAGGTCAGGGATGTATACACAACATTCGACTTTAATTATGGTGCAAGCCCCCCTTGGGCTGCTGTGAGTATGTCTAATTCCATCCTATTTTGAATTACTGCCCTCCTCATCTGAATTTGTTCTTCGTTCAAAGCTTGAATGGCTTTTTTACTGTCTAAGAGGGCCTGTTTAGTGAAATTAGTTAAGGCCTCTACCTTAACCATGATATCCGTTGTCCCTATAGAGGGTACAAACAAGGCAGTAAGATAGTCATACCATTGGAACATGGATGGGGTCCATCTTGCACGCAGGTAGGGCAGGTTTACTGGAGATTGGTGTAGGCTAGGCTTAATATTGCCATGGGCGAAAACAAGTCCTAGTGTGCAATGCCCTACCCAGCCAACTGGTAACCACAGCCATAAGTTAAGCCCACAGAGCCACTGGGTCCCATTGGGGGTTACCCCATGAATTGCAGCACGCCAGGCCTCCCTGACCAACACCATCTCCCGGAGTTCACTCAGACTCACGTCCATTGAGTCCGTGATGCCACCAGCCATCTCATCCTCTGTCGACCCCTTCTCCTCCGGCCTCCAATCCCTCCCAGCATCAGAGGCTTTTCCAATGAGTCAACTCTTCACATGAGGTGGCCAAAGAACTGGAGTTTCAGCTTTAGCATCATTCCTTCCAAAGAAATCCCAGGGCTGATCTCTTTCAGAATGGACTGATTGGATCTCCTTGCAGTCCAAGGGACTCTCAAGAGTCTTCTTCAACACCATAGTTCAAAATCATCAATTCTTTGGTGCTCAGCCTTCTTCACACTCCAACTCTCACATCCATACACGACCACAGGAAAAACCATAGCCTTGACTAAATGGACCTTTGCAGGCAAAGTAGTCTCTGCTTTTGAATATGCTATCTAACCTGGTCATAACTTTTCTTCCAAGGAGTAAGCGTCTTTTAATTTCATGGCTTCAATCACCATCTTCAGTGATTTTGGAGCCCCTCAAAATAAAGTCTGACACTGTTTCCACTGTTTCCCCATCTATTTACCCTAGAGTGATGGGGTAAATCACTCTAGGGTAAATCATTACCCTAGATGCCATGATCTTGGTTTTCTGAATGTTGAGCTTTAAGCCAAGTTTTTCACTCTCCTCTTTCACTTTCATCAAGAGGTTTATAAGTTCCTCTTCCCTTTCTGCCATAAGGGTAGTGTCATCTGCATATCTGAGGTTATTGATATTTCTCTCGGCAATCTTGATTCCAGCTTGTGCTTCTTCCAGCCCAGTGTTTCTCACGATGTACTCTGCATAGAAGTTAAATAAGCAGGGTGACAATATACAGCCTTGATGTACTCCTTTTCCTATTTGGAACCAGTCTGTTGTTCCATGTCCAGTTCTAACTCTTCCTTCCTGACCTGCATACAGATTTCTCAAGAGGCAGGTCAGGTGGTCTGGTATTCCCATCTCTTGAAGAATTTTCCACAGTGTATTGTGATCCACACAGTCAAAGGCTTTCGCATAGTCAATAAAGCAGAAGTAGATGTTTTTCTGGAACTATCTTGCTTTTACACTGATCCAGCGGATGTTGGCAATTTGATCTCTGGTTCCTCTGCCTTTTCTAAAACCAGCTTGAACATCTGGAAGTTCACGGTTCATGTATTGCTGAAGCCTGGCTTGGGGAATTTTGAGCATTACTTTAATAGCGTGTGAGATGAGTGCAATTGTGTGGTAGTTTGAGCATTCTTTGGCATTGCTTTTCTTTGGGATTGGAATGAAAACTGACCTTTTCCAGTCCTGTGGCCACTGCTGAGTTTTCCAAATTTGCTGGCATATAGAGTACAGTGCTTTCACAGCATCATCTTCCAAGATCTGAAATAACTCAACTGGAATTCCATCACCTCCACTAGCTTTGTTCATAGTGATGCTGTCTACTTGACTTCACATTCCAGGATGTCTGACTCTAAGTGAGTGATCACACCATCGTGATTATCTTGGTCGTGAAGATCTTTTTTGTATAGTTCTTCTGGTGTATTCTTTCCACCTCTTCTTAATATCTTCTGCTTCTGTTAGGTCCATACCATTTCTGTCCTTTATTGAGCCCATCTTTGCATGAAATATTCCCTTGGTATCTCTCATTTTCTTGAAGAGATCTCTTGTCTCTCCCATTCTGTTGTTTTCCTCTAATTCTTTGCATTGATTGCTGAGGAAGGCTTACTTATCTCTTGTTATTCTTTGGAACTCTGCATTCAGATGCTTATCTCTTTCCTTTTCTCCTTTGCTTTTTGCTTCTCTTGTTTTCACAGCTGTTTGTAAGGCCTCCTCAAACAGCCATTTTTCTTTTTTGGATTTCTTTTCCATGGGGATTGTCTTGATCCCTGTTTCCTGTACACTGTCACGAACCTTTGTCCATAATTCATTTGGCACTCTATCAGATCTAGTCCCTTATTTCTATTTTTCACTTCCACTGTATAATCAAAGCAAATTGGAAGTGGTCAAACAGGAGATGGCAAGAGTGAACATCGACATTCTAGGAATCAGTGAACTAAAATGGACTGGAATGGGTGAATGGGTGAATTTAACTCTGATGACCATTATATCTACTACTGTGGACAGGAATCCCTTAGAAGAAATGGAGTAGCCATCATGGTCAACAAAAGAGTCCGAAATGCAGTACTTGGATGCAGTCTCAAGGATGACAGAATGATCTCTGTTCGTTTCCAAGGCGAATCATTTAAGATCACAGTAATCCAAGTCTATGCCCCAACCAGTAATGCTGAAGAAGTTGAAGTTGAATGGTTCTATGAAGACCTACAAGATCTTTTAGAACTAACACCCCCAATAGATGTCCTTTTCATTATAGGGGACTGGAATGCAAAAGTAGGAAGTCAAGAAACACCTGGAGTAATAGGCAAATTTGGCCTTGAAATGTGGAATGAAGCAGGGCAAAGACTAATAGTTTTGCAAAGATAATGCACTGGTCATAGCAAACACTCTCTTCCAACAACACAAGAGAAGACTCTACACATGGACATCACCAGATGGTCAACATGGAAATAAGATTGATTATATTCTTTGCAGGCAACAAAAACAAGACTGGGAGCTAACTGTGGCTCAGATCATGAACTCCTTATTTCCAAATTCAGACTTAAATTGAAGAAAGTAGGGAAAACCACTAGACCATTCAGGTATGACCTAAATCAAATTCCTTATGATTATACAGTGGAACTGAGAAATAGATTTAAGGGATTAGATCTGATAGAGTGCCAGGGTCTTGTAAAATTTCCTCCTCATCCTTGGTTACCTTATGGGCCATCAAGATTTTTCCTTCCTGGTCATGAGTGTAAAAATGGGCCAAGTTGAGGCGGGGTAGGTCTTGGGCTCTTCCCAGCCAAGAGTCTATGTACGAGAATTGGTTGCATTGTTCAGGCTTTCCTGTAACTATAACATAGACAGCCTTTATGAGATTTAAGTCCATAGTTCTCTCTGTTGGCCAATCAACTCTCATTGAAGGCCATTTGACTTCACAAAGCGTACAGAGCCGGCCTCCCATAGTCTCCATCAAATCCTTTCTTAAAGTTCTTAATCATATTCTCCAAAACAGTGGCCTTAGATCCGCTTCCTCTCATTTTCTTACCTCTGTATTCCCAGTCCCAGGGCCTTCCCAAGAAGCCAATCTACGTGTTTCCACTGGCAGGGGAGATGATGGGTCACACAGCAGATGGGTACCTCTTGAGGGAGGGCAGAATACGATCATGCAGAAATCCATATCCTCTTTCTAAAACCCTGTGGTGCCAGCTCAGCACGTTCCCTAAGGTGGCGTGGACACACCTCCTGACTGGCTTTCTTAAACCCTAAGTTCCCTTTCTTTATCCCTGGTGTGGCCGCTGACCTGAGTGCTGAGCAGCCATTGTCACCAACCCAAACCAGTTTCCTATGTGTCTCCCTTCTGGTCCCTCCCGGGGTGGGGGGGTGACCAGGCCCCCTCTACCACCCTGCTGGGTGGGCTCCTCCCCACCTGAGCGCTCAGTTCCCTTGCTGCCTTGTTCACTACCTGCCAAAGTGAAGAAACCCGGCGTTGAGAGGCTGAATTCTTCCAGAGGGGCCAGGTGCCTTCCCTCCTCTAGGAGATTTATGACACAAAGCCTCGGGGTGGATTCAGATGAGACCTGTCTCCTCAAAGCGAGGAATTTCCCGGCCAATGCACCAAATGTTATAGCCACGCATTCCAGGAAACAAACTCACTCAGAAGGACAATGTAGATAGTGGAGTGCAGTTTATTACACTGGCGGGCCCAAGGCAGAGTCTCCTCTTAGCCAAGGACCCCAACCAGCAGTTGTGAAAATACCCCATGTGTACGTACCCAAACCCACCACCCCAATTTTCTTGAGACTTACACAAAATGGAGGGTAAATACAATCACAATAATCCCATTATTCAAGTGTTATCAAGTGTTAGGTGTTCAAACAGTTAATAATCAATAAGCCTGCCATTATATCCCAATAGATACAGAAGGAATTTATGACCTGTCCAGAGGCAGGGGTGATTAGAGTATGTTTTCTCTTAGGTGATGAGTAACTTGGATGTGATCTTCAAGATTTCCTTGTCCAGAGGGGGTCTTATCCTTCTATTGTAGTTTCCATAGGCACTAAGCACAGAATCCAGAGTCCATTGGAGAGGTGGCTGAGCATGATCAGCATGAACAGGCCTAAGATGGAGTCCAAGCCCTATGAATTCCTTCTTCAATATGATTTCCAATTCTGATTTAATATTTCATGTCATATCAAGGCAAAATATTTTCTCTTTAAAATTCAGTGCTTACAAGTAAATTTATGAGTGTGCGTATGTATGTTTGTTGTAGCGTAGCTTCTTTATCTGCATAAGTACAAAGTTCACAAATTGGCTGAATTCTGGAAGAATCTGTCTCATAGATAAAGTTTGAATTGGTACAAACAATTATATGGAGGGATGGCTAGACAGATACATAGACACAGAGGTAAAGAAGCAGAAATTTTGAGACAGAGAGCTGTACATGTAGATGGAGTCTGCACTTTTCAATATGCCTTTGTTGCTGATACTCCATGTTATACATACTGGTCTATTGACCTTCATTATATTATTCTTACTCGTGAAAATAGGTGTTTGGGACCTTGATCTAAATAGTTTTAATATAGGGTCAAAAATTCCCAAGGTTTGAACCTGTTTAATTTAGTTTGTTTACATGTTTGTTTTCTGGACCACTATATGAAACTTCCTTTAAGGCACAATTTTTGGGGTTTTTTGTTTGTTTGTTTGTTTTAATTTCCTTCAGTAAGGGAAGCCTTAGGGTCTTCCCAGGTGGACTAGTGGTAAAGAATCCACTTGCCAGTGCAGGAGACACAAGAGATTGTGTTAGATTCCTGGGTTGGGAGATCCCCTGGAGGAGGAAATGGAAACCCACTCCAGTATTCTTGGCTGGAGAATCCCGCGGAAAGAAAAGCCTGGAGGGCTACAGCTCATAGGGTTGCAAAGAGTCGGACATGACTGAGTAGGTTCACACGCACACACACACACACACACACACACACACACACACACACACACAAGGGAAACCTTACACAGAGGCCTGATATGCCTGCTACATAAATATGTTCCTATGCCTTCAGGAAAGGACACTGGAATATGGTGTGAACAAGAGGAAAATATTTATTTTATTATGCTCTTAAAATTATTTTGAAGATCTAGTTTACCAAATACTATAGAGCTGTTTTTTAATAAAGGAGGGGAAAAAAAACTGAGAAACAAGTCAGCCTGACCACCAGAAACTGACTGTTAAGCAGTATCCTCTAAACAACTCAGAAATGGTTATTAGTCATCTGACTTACAGCAAGACTGGTTTTAACTTGACAAAGATTTAAGTACCTTTTCATTTTTAATGTAAATTAGTAGGAATTGTACAAATGTAAGGAAGTCAATGGAGAAGGCAATGGTACCTCACTCCAGTACTCTTGCCTGGAAAATCCCATGGACGGTGGAGCCTGGAAGGCTGCAGTCCATGGGGTCACTGAGGGTCGGACATGACTGAGCGACTTCACTTTCACTTTTCACTTTGATGCATTGGAGAAGGAAATGGCAACCCACTCCAGTGTTCTTGCCTGGAGAATCCCAGGGATGGGGTAGCCTGGTGGGCTGCTGTCTATGGGGTCGCACAGAGTCAGACACCACTGAAGCGACTTAGCAGCAGCAGCAGTAGGGAAGTCAAGGACTATTTATCAACAACTTTAGTGAAAGTACCACTTTTGAAAGGGATATTACAGGACATCAAGCTGGAGGAATGGGTAAAATGTTAGCAAAGGCCTTGAACATCAAGCTAAAACATTTTCAGTAGGCAATGAAATATGTAACAAAGACAACAACTAGCACCAATTAATTTACTGCTTTCACTGTGGCAACCACTGCATTTCCTCTTACATAAATCTCACAAGCAAATTATGAAATGTATGCTTTTATACCATTTTGCAACAACAAAATCAGAGGGAAAGAAAAGTTAAGCAAATTATTTCAGTTAGGTCAGTTCAGTTGCTCAGTCGTGTCCGACTCTTTGCAACCCCAGGAATCGCAGCACGCCAGGCCTCCGTGTCCATCACCAACTCCAGGAGTTCACTCAAACTCATGTCCATTGAGTCGGTGATGCCATCCAGCCATCTCATCCTCTGTCATCCCCTTCTTCTCCTGCCCCCAATCCCTCCCAGCTTCAGAGTCTTTTTCCAATGAGTCAACTCTTCACGTGAGGTGGCCAAAGTACTAGAATTTCAGCTTTAGCATCATTCCTTCCAAAGAAATCCCAGGGCTGATCTCCTTCAGAATGGACTGGTTGGATCTCCTTTCAGTCCAAGGGACTCTCAAGAGTCTTCTCCAACACCACAGTTCAAAAGCATCAATTCTTCAGTGCTCAGCTTTCTTCAAAGTCCAACTCTCACACCCATACATGACCACTGGAAAAACCATAGCCTTGACTAGATGGACCTTTGTTGACAAAGTAATGTCTCTGCTTTTCAATAAGCTATCTAGGTTGGTCATAACTTTTCTTCCAAGGAGTAAGCGTCTTTTAATTTCCTGACTACATTCACCATCTGCAGTGATTTTGGAGCCCCCTAAAATAAAGTCTGACATGGTTTCCACTAGAGATGCACATTTGCTGCTGCTGCTGCTAAGTCGCTTCAGTCGTGTCCGACTCTGTGGGACCCCATAGACGGCAGCCCGCCAGGCTCCCCTGTCCCTGGGATTCTCCAGGCAAGAACACTGGAGTGGGTTGCCATTTCCTTCTCCGATGTATGAAAGCGAAAATTGAAAGTGAAGTCTCTCAGTTGTGTCCAACTCTTCGCGACCCCATGGACTGCAGCCTACCAGACTCCTCCACCAGTATGATTTTCCAGGCAAGAATACTGGAAGGGGGTGCCATTGCCTTCTCCGAGAGATGCACATTTACAAGTAGCCAAATCAAGGTTTGTCTTCATATGTATTTTTCTTCAATCCCAGAATTCTTCCCACATTGTTGAAACTGGACTCATGACATAGTTCTTACCACTATACTACATTCTTTTGGATTAATGAATATGCCTTACCTTAGATTTAATTGATCCATACATTTTCTTGTTTCCTTTAACTCTGACCTGACTTATTGGAAATTTGTATATCTAACAAATAAAATTTTTGTTGCCTGATATTAGAAAAGGATCTAGATTCCTCACATATAATTGGGAAGTATATTTCATTGATACTGAATTTCAGTATAAATTATGAGTTTCAGACTCTTGCACATCATGTCATCTTTATATTGAGTTGGCCAAAATGATTGTTCAGGTTTTTCCATAACATCTTACAGAAAATCCCAAACGAACTTTTTGGCCAACCCATATGTTGCATTCCCTCTACATTTAAGATTACTTTACTGCTCTCAATATATTTTCCTATTATTCATTAGTGTACTACATATTTTGAGTTAATAGACTCAATATTGATTGTGCTTATGGGGTTTAGAGCTGGTGCTAAAAAATATGAATCAATATCTTTCACTCCATTTTCCCCTGCAGTGTGATTTGGCTATATGCACTTTAGTATAAACAGTCACAGGCTGGTTATAAATCTTTCTACCTATCTTCCTACTGACAGTCTGCAACCAGGTTGGTGGGTTTGCCCAAGGGAAATGAAAGCAGGGCAACTCTCGGTCATGACATGCATTCCAACCTCAAGTGCTTGCAGCTGGAATGTGCCTGCCTTTTAAGGAACAGAAGTAAATGTCCACAGAGAGCTATTGTAAAAGATGCAATTCAACAATAAATGTATCCATGCATTTCTGTTTAGGGACTTTAAATTAAATTACCATTTAAAGTTAACATAGATATCTTATTAATGGCATTGAGGCTGTCAGCTTTTGAGTGTTTAAAGAGCAGGCCAAGAATGTTTAAGTAAAGAAGCAGTGTATATAATTGTAGCTGTGTGCAAATATGGTTATGGCTATCACATCTCACTTGCTGAGCACATATTTTATCAATTCTCTATGAAAGTAAGACATAATGACAATAAAAACCAATTCTATAATTTGCATGTGTTAATAAACATTAGGCAAACCAAATGTGCCACCTTTCAGATATGAAATAACTTAGAATTACATAGGGCTTTTACTTCTTTTTTGGTCATGCCTCATAGCTCACAGAATCTTATTTCTTCAACCAGGGATAGAACCTGGGGCCATTGTGGTGAAAACACTGAGTCCTAATTACTGGATCACCAGAGAATTCCCAGTTTTTACTTTTTAAAGTACTTTCAGGTCACTGTGACAAGTACTCTGGTTGTTTTAAAGGTGAAGCTCACTTTTGTCCATAGTTTCTGGCCTGACTTTTGGCATGCATCTTTAAGGATTAGGACTATAGTATCTCCTTGAATAACATTTCCTCTGGAGAAGCTAATGAGGCAAGAAAAGATCAAATATAACTCTCATCTCAAGATAGCCACATTTTGAGTAATCTGTCCTGACTGTATAATCTATTTTAATAGAAATATTGAAGTGAAAGCTCCAATAGATTGGTCACCTGTTGCCAAGAGCAAACTCATTGGAAAAGCCTCTGATGCTGGGAAAGATTGAGGGCAAGAGGAGAAGGGGGCGACAGAGGACGAGATGACTAGATAACATCATCAACTCAATGGACATGAGTTTGAGCAAACTTTGGTACCTGCCTCCTTGATTAAATAATCACCCTATGCTAAGGCAACCCAGAATATCAACTTCCAGGAGAAAATGGTTAAGAATGTAGTATATGCAGAGATGAAGCTTATGGTAAACTGAATTTGACTGCCAGGATTCACACTCCTGCTCTGACACTCTCTAAAGTAAGCTTGAACACAAATTTTATTCTTTAAATATTAGTTTCCTTATTTTCAAAACAAAGATAACATTTTGACCCATGTACATTTATGACTGTGTAAATTAAACATGAAAATGTGAGACACTTAACATAGCAGCAAAATAAATGCACTGCCATCAATGGATTTCCATGTTACATTTGTAAAGAATGAAAACCAAAATAAATTTGGTGTTTTATTGTTTGTTTAGTTTAGATGGGATATATTTTGGTCTCTTATTTAATGAGGGCTTTTGACTGTCAAAGGCTATCATGTGAATGTTTAGTATCAAAGTTCCCCAGACTGTTGTCTTTCTCAAAGGCAGATGGTAAATCTGTCAGCAGTAGCATTCAGAACAACAGCGACCCAGATGCTTTTAAGCACTGTGTGTGAAGCTGCTCCTCCCACGAAGAGCACCATTGGGCAAGATGCCAAAGGAAGGTCCCCAAGGCAATTTGGCTGCTTCTGAATCCAACTCTGGCTGTCTGGAAAGTCAAATGAATCCAGCTCACTTAGCCATACACTATTTAATGCAAAGAATATGCTCCTTATTTATAATCAAGCCAAACTTCCATACTTCAACATAGCTACATTCTTAGAAGACTGATGCTTGTTCTTTGATCTTTATTGTGAGGAGAGGAAAGTTTTGTATTATTTTATAGATATTAGTGTTCTATGTGAAAAACCTAAACCTATTAGACCTAGTGCCCACTCATCTGTAATTGTTTTGCACATGTACAACTACCTTTAGTGATTCATTATTAACCCAATATTTAAGAGTCCCTAGGTGTGACTTTGATACAATCTCAAAAATGAGAGAATGATCTCTGTTCGTTTCCAAGGCAAACCATTCAATATCACAGTAATCCAAGTCTATGCCCCAACCAGTAATGGTGAAGAAGCTGAAGTTGAATGATTCTATGAAGACCTACAAGACCTTTTAGAACTAACACCCAAAAAAGTTGTCCTTTTCATTATAGGGGACTGGAATGCAAAAGTAGGAAGTCAAGAAACACCTGGAGTAACAGGTAAATTTGGCCTTGGAGTATGGAATGAAGCAGGTCAAAGGCTAATAGAGTTTTGCCAAGAGAACACACTGATCATAGAAAACAATCTCTTCCAACAACACAAGAGAAGACTCTACAGATGGATATCACAAGATGGTCAACACTGAAATCAGATTGATTATATTCTTTGCAGCCAAAGATGGAGAAGCTCTATACAGTTAGCAAAAACAAGATGGGGAGCTGACTGTGGCCCAGATCATGAACTCCTTATTGCCAAATTCAGACTGAAATAGAAGAAAGTGGGGGAAACCACTAGACCATTCAGGTATGATCTAAATCAAATTCCTTATGATTACACAGTGGAAGTGAGAAATAGATTTAAGGGACTAGATCTGATACATAGAGTGCCTGATGAACAATGGACGGAACAAGACCATCCCCATGGAAAAGAAATGCAAAAAAAAAAAAGCAAAATGGCTGTCTGAGCTGTGAAAAGAAGAGAAGCAAAAAGCAAAGAAAAAAAAAGGAAAGATATAAGCATTTGAATGCAGAATTCCAAAGAATAGCAAGGAGAGATAAGAAAGCCTTCCTCAGCTATCAATGCAAAGAAATAGAGGAAAACAACAGAATGGGAAAGACTAGAGATCTCTTCAACAAAATTAGAGATACCAAGGAAATATTTCATGCAAAGACAGGCTCGATAAAGGACAGAAATGGTATGGACCTAACAGAAGCAGAAGATTTTAAGAAGAGGTGGCAAGAATACACCAGAATAACTATACAAAAAAGATCTTCATGACCAAGATAAGCACGATGGTGTGATCACTCATCTAGAGCCAGACATCCTGGAATGTGAAGTCAAGTGGGCCTTAGAAAGCATCACTACGAACAAAGGTAGTGGAGGTGATGGAATTCCAGTTGAGCTATTTCAAATCCCGAAAGATGATGCTATGAAAGTGCTGCACTCAATACTCCAGAAAATTTGGAAAACTCACCAGTGGCCACATGACTGGAAAAGGTTGGTTTTCATTCCAGTCCCAAAGAAAGGCAATGCCAAAGAATGCTCAAACTACCACAGAATTGCACTTATCTCCCACACTAGTAAAGTAACGCTCAAAATTCTCCAAGCCAGGTTTCAGCAATATGTGAACCGTGAACTTCCTGATGTTCAAGCTGGTTTTAGAAAAGGCAGAGGAACCAGAGATCAAATTGCCAACATCTGCTGGATCATGCAAAAAGTAAGAGAGTTCCAGAAAAACACTTACTTCTGCTCTATTGACTGTGCCAAAGCCTTTGACTGTGTGGATCACAAGAAACTGTGGAAAATTCTGAAAGAGATGGGAATACCAGACCACCTGACCTGCCTCTTGAGAAACCTATATGCAGGTCAGGAAGGAACAGTTAGAATTGGACATGGAAAAACAGACTGGTTCCAAATAGGAAAAGGAGTATGTCAAGGCTGTATATTGTCACCCTGCTTATTTAACTTATATGCAGAGTACATCATGAGAAACGCTGGGCCGGATGAAGCACAAGCTGGAATCAAAATTGCCAGGAGAAATATCAATAACCTCAGATATGCAGATGACACCACCCTTATGGCAGAAAATGAAGAGGAACTAAAAATCCTCTTGATGAAAGTGAAAGAGGAGAGTGAAAAACTTGGCTTAAAGCTCAATATTCAGAAAACTAAGATCATGGCACCTACTCCCATCACTTCATGCCAAATAGATGGGGAAAGAGTGGAAACAGTGTCAGACTTTATTTTTCTGGGGCTCCAAAATCACTGCAGATGGTGTCTGCAGCCATGAAATTAAAAGACGCTTACTCCTTGGAAGAAAAGTATGACCAACCTAGATAGTATATTGAAAAGCAGAGACATTACGTTGCCAACAAAGGTCCGTCTAGTCAAGGCTATGGTTTTTTCCGTGGTCATGTATGGATGTGAATGTTGGACTGTGAAAGCTGAGTGTCGAAGAATTGATGCCTTTGAACTGTGGTGTTGAAGAAGACTCTTGAGAGTCCCTTGGACTGCAAGGAGATCCAACCAGTCCATCCTAAAGGAGATCAGTCCTGGGTGTTCATTTTAAGAACTGATGCTAAAGCTGAGACTCAAATACTTTGGCCACCTCATGCGAATTGTTGACTCATTGGAAAAGACTCTGATGTTGGAAGCGATTGGGGGCAGGAGGAGAAGGGGACGACAGAGGATGAGATGGCTGCATGGCATCACCGACTTGATTGACATGAGTTTAAGTGAACTCCAGGAGTTGGTAATGGACAGGGAGGCCTGGCGTGCTGCAATTCATGGGGTCACGAAGAGTCGGACATGACTGAGCGACCGAACTGAACTGAGGTGCGATCTGAACTTTGTACGATGATATAGTAAGCAAAGAAGATCTACTCATAAATGCTCAGTAAAGTCCACAGACTCTTGTTAAATATGGCTAGAATAGTCTAAAAACATGATAAAGAAGTAGAAAACAATGTCATTAATAGAAGTAAAATAATATTTGTATTTATACAAATATCCCCTATATTTAAAGAACATGCTTTTAAAGTACCTAGCTTAGTGAAGAGCTACTTATAGCTTCAGTAACAATAAACAAACTGAAATATTCATTGCTTATTTACTGTACATTAAGTACTGCTCTAGACACTCAGGAATCATTCTGTGTAAACTTAAAAAGAAAATTTTAAAAAGCTTTATGATCCTTTGTGCAGGAAATGGAACTTGACCTTGGCTAAAGAGCTATAGGTGCTACAGGGGAAATTTGAATCCTGGGAGCTTCTTGTTCCAAAGACAGTATCCTTTTGATGATACCATCCAAAGAAGAAAAAAGAGATTTTTACTTTTTACTGTAATGTGTTCCTCATGTTTGAAGGCAGAATTTATTAAAACAAACAACAAAAAAAAAAAACCCACTATCAAGACAACTAGCCTCATGCTGAAGCTATGAGTGAAAGTCTGGAGGAGTTTGAAGTAGAAATCACTGATTTTATTTACTGACTATATGACATCTCGAGAGTACTCTGTCCCTGTCTATGAAACAAGATAAAATTACTTGTCTTAGAGGGGTGTGGCAAGGACTAAAGAGGATAATTAAGGGTTGTGTGGTATCAGGAATGTACAGACTGAAAAGTGGAGCTCAGAGGATTTAAATAACTCAGTTAGGGTCACATGTATTACTGGCAGAGCTGTCTTCCAAGTCGTGTCTTCCAGGTGCCTTCAAACTGAGATATTATATATTGCAATAGTAGATTATGTAACATGAATATTTTAGAAATTCGTTAGATAGCATTCACTGTTGTAAGCATGACAATTTTATTAAAAACAATCAAATAATAAAAGGAAACAATATCCTACAGAATACTTAATAAAATTACTATAATGTAAGATGTTGCTTATGCTAAATGGGTGCCATCATATATCCAGTAGAGATATTATAGCCAAAGAAGTAAAAGAGAAGTCTGGAAAAACATACCAAATTATAGCTTACTTTTATTTCTTTCATCATGCTTTTCTTATCTGTAGCTTGTATCTATCTATTTTCCATAATGAAAGCATATTACTTGGATTCTTACTCAAGGAACATAATCTGAAAGTAATTACATTCTGAGTCTCAATTTCATTTCTCTGAATATGCTTTTTCATTACATGCTGCTCATTTTATCTTGAAAGCTGAAATGTTCTTAAACTTCTAATTTGCATTGTAAGTTAATTTTTTGTTGGTGCTTATGGATGTCACCAGAATGTTATTAAGGTAACACCCAGGATTAAACCCTGCCATGCCTCAAGGAGAAAACTGAGCTCAGGACTTATCTGTGGAAATAAATGTTGCCTCTTACTATCCATGGTATTAATTCTCAGTTATGCATGTTACACTCCTTTAAGGTATCAGTGAATATCCAGATTCAATGGCCCATTCTCAGAGATTTTTATCTGGTAGATTTAGGGTGGATGGCAGACTCTATATTTTTTGTAAACTTCTCATCTGATTCTGGCAAAAGGGCCTTAAAGTCTTTCAATTCTCCCTAAGAATTGGCCTTCCAACTATTGTGGCATATCAGTGAATAAAGCATCCCAGTCATGTATCCATGCACAAAGAAGCAGGTAACTGAAAGTTATTGTACCAGAAAAAGAGTTTCTTGTTATATCAGGATGGACTTGATTAACTCACAGTAATACAAACCCCCAGTATGTCAGTGACTTACAATATTTTTTTTTTCCTCATTCATGGAATAGGCACAACAGAGAACATTAGGGCTATGCTTGTAGTCACTCAAAGACTCAGACAGATAGACTTTTTCAAATTCTTGTCAGCAGTGGTAAAAGAAAAAGACAGATCACAAACCAGCACTTAAAGCTTCTGTAAGAAAGGGCACCAGCACTTCTACTTATATTTTATGTCAGAAGAAATCATACAGCCATGCTAAAATCAGGTGGGGTGGGAAAATCCAATTGAATCATGTGTCCACAGGGAAGATGGCTAAAATAATGAATATTTCAATGACTATTTCACATGCCAGACTCAAGAAGTTACAACAAAGTATAACAGTTACAAACCCTATGGGGGAGGGGGGGTCTCAAAACTCAGAAATTAAATTTTAGCTGTGTCACTCTTTGAATTGGGACAAGTCTCTTAACCTCCATATGCCTTAGCTTCCTTATGCCTTTGAATCTCCGAAGTCAGAAACCAATACGAAAAGGTATATAAAGTATGCTGCACAGTGCCTGACATGTAGTATGAAATCATGATGATTAGTCTTATTCATAACTATGAATTATAATAGATGCATCAAAATACATATATCCTAAAGTGGTGGTGGCTTTCTTGACTATGTCAAAGCCTTTGACTGTGTGGATCACAATACACTGTGGAAAATTCTTCAAGAGATGGGAATACCAAACCACCTAACCTGCCTCTTGAGAAACCTATATGCAGGTCAGGAAGCAACAGTTATAACTGGACATGGAACAACAGACTGGTTCCAAATAGGAAAAGGAGTATGTCAAGGCTGTATATTGTCACCCTGCTTATTTAACTTCTATGCAGAGTACATCATGAGAAACTCTGGGCTGGAGAAAGAACAAGCTGGAATCATTATTGCCGGGAGAAATATCAATAACCTCAGATATGCAGATGACACCACCCTTATGGCAGAGAGTGAAGAGGAACTAAAAAGCCTCTTGATGAAAGTGAAAGAGGAGAGTGAAAAATTTGGCTTAAAGCTCAACATTCAGAAAACGAAGATCATGGCATCCGGTCCCATCACTTCATGGCAAATAAATGGGGAAATAGTGGAAACAGTGTCAGACTTTATTTTCTGGGGCTTCAAAATCACTGCAGATGGTGTCTGCAGCCATGAAATTAAAAGACGCTTACTCTTTGGAAGAAAAGTTATGAACAGCCTAGACAGCACATTAAAAAGCAGAGACATTACTTTGCCAACAAAGGTCTGTCTATTCAAGGCTATGGTTTTTCCAGTGGTCATGTATGGATGTGAGAGTTGGACTGTGAAGAAAGCTGAGCACTGAAGAATTGATGCTTTTGAACTGTGATGTTGGGAAAGACTCTTGAGAGTCCCTTGGACTGCAAGGAGATCCAACCAGTCCATCCTAAAGGAAATCAGGTCTGAATGTTCATTGGAAGGACTGATGTTGAAACTGAAACTCCAATACTTTGGTCACCTCATGCAAAGAGTTGACCCATTGAAAAAGACCCTAATGCTGGGAGGGACTGGGGGCAGGAAGAGAAGGGGACAACAGAGGATGAGATGGCTGTATGGTATCACTGACTCAATGGACATGAGTTTGGGTAAACTCCGGGAGTTAGTGATGGACAGGAGGCCTGGCGTCCTGGGATTCATGGGGTTGCAAAGAGTCGGACACGACTGAGCAACTGAACTGAACTGAATTGAACTGAAAGTGGTGGTGGTGGTGGTGGTTTAGTTGCTAAGTCATATTTGACTCCTGCCTGTAACTGCCAGGCTTGTCTGTCCATGCTCTAGTAGATTGCCATTCCCTTCTCCAATATTCTAGAGAAAGTTAGCATTATAATGTAAATGATACTCTTTATCACTAATACAATACATATTTATTTAACTATTCACTATCCACAAGGTACCAGGTGAGGAAAAGTGAAGGATACAAAAATGAATAATAAACAGTCTCATATAAAGAACCTTACCATCTATTTAGAGTCAGGAAACTAGGCAAAAACACTAGGCAGATAGTCTAGTATGTGATATAATGGAGGAGCCATAGAGAGATATGGAAATGAAATCAGATTTGAGAAAATGGTAAGCCTGTTTTGGAAGAAGTAGCATTTCTTTTAGTACTATGCTGTGAAACATTTAGAAGTCTTTAAAGATAAACTGGTAGCTGGTAAATATAAATGGAGAAACACTGAAAGACAGGTTTTATAGGAAATAGTTCTAAGGAAAATAGATTTAGGTAAATATTAATGGATGATTGATAAGAGATAGATAAATCATAGGATGGAAGGCTATAGGGTATAACCTGCAGACACTCTTATTGAGAGAACAGTAGGCTTAATTAACATCGTGTGCACTCACAACGTGGCTGGAATCTGAGCAATCCTTACCAAAGCAGTATAAATTCTAGATTTCCACATGTACTATTGTTTGAGTATAAATAGGTAACTATCACAAGTGCATGGTCCTCACTTTAGTAATAGGGTTATTCTGTTTTCCAAATGCTATTTTCATGGTGAGTGATGTCTAAGCAGTCAGACCACTTTCCAAACATTACTGTTTCTTCCTTGCTGCACCCTCAGCCCTTGACTTAGGGGGAGGAAGTCCTGTGGAGAGATGGAAGTTGCAGAAGAGTGTTTCAGAGATTCAGGTGTGTGACAGTTTCCACAGATGTGAAGCATGGCAATTTGCCACAGGGGGAAATGAGGTCATTTTGTTCACCATCATCAGGATATGGTACACAGGTTGTGACCAGAAAACTTAATGCTTCTCTCATTCAGTTAATCATTCTTCTCGTCTCCTAAGTGCTTTGTATTCAGTCATCACTGAACTCTATTAAGTCCTTTGAATACACAGAAACCATTAAGTTATACTATCTTTTTTATTAAATTGAAAGATTGAAATCATTCAAATTCTGCTCATAAATGTCTGCCAGCTAGGGCACTATTTAACTTGATATATAACTTAAATGGGCCCAGACCCCATCAGATATGAGATTGAGGCCTCAAGCTATTATCTACTGCCAAAAAAGAAATTCTCCCTTTTCAGCAGGTGAGGTATTAGATATAAAAACCTTTATTTTCAATTATGGCACTTGAGCTCCTGATTGAACCCATTCTAATGCTGCATAGGAGGCATGCCAACTTTGCCTGTGATATAAATCAGTCAATTATATTTCATTTTGATGCTTTTTAATTCATGAGACTTGGGGTTCCTTAACAAGATATTCACATTACAAACTCCTATATTCAAAATGTGAACATTATAAAAAAAAAAAGGCAAGACAAAAATTCTGATTTAAAAGGTAAAATGAAATGGAGGATAGAAATTACAAAAATATTGTTGACAAGACCTAAAAATTAAAAGTAAGTATTTATAATAAATGTAACCATTATTTTCTAATACTTTTATTTTTCTATAAACCTTAAACTTATCTTAAAAATAAAGCCTTTTCATTTACAAAACATGCAGCCATCAATTGGTTACAATGTATACTAGAACAGTCAGAACTAGAAAGTTACCTAAATTATATTGGCTTCTCTTCACATCCATATTGCAGAATTTCCCATTCAGTTCAGTTCAGTTCAATCACTCATTCATGTCTGATCCTTTGCAACCCCATGGACCACAGCACACCAGGCCCCTCTGTTCATCACCAACTTCCAGAGATTACCCAAGCCCATGTCCATTGAGTTGGTGATGCCATCCAGCCATCTCATCCTCTGTCGTCCCCTTCTCCTGCCGTCAATCTTTCCCAGCATCACGGTCTTTTCCAATGAGTCAGCTTCAACATCAATCCTTCCACTGAATACCAAGGACTGATCTCCTTTAGGATGGACTGGTTGGATCTCCTTGCAGTCCAACGGACTCTCAACAGTCTTCTCCAACACCACAGTTCAAAAGCATCAGTTCTTCAGCGCTCAGCTTTCTTTATATTTCAGCTCTCACATCCATACATGACTAATGGAAAAACCATAGCTTTGACTAGATGGACCTTTGTTGGCAAAGTAATGTCTCTGCTTTTTAATATGTGGTTTAGGTTGATTATAACTTTCCTTCCAAGAAGTAAGTGTCTTTTAATTTCATGGCTGCAGTCACAATCATCAGTGATTTTGGGGGCCCCCCAAAATAAAACGTCTGACACTGTTTCTACTGTTTTCCCATCTATTTGCCAAGAAATGATGGGAGCAGGTGCCATGATCTTAGTTTTCTGAATGTTGAGCTTTAAGCCAAATTTTTCACTCTCCTCTTTCACTTTCATCAAAAGGCTCTTTAGTTCTTCTTCACTTTCTGCCATAAGGGTGGTGTCATCTACATACCTGAGGTTATTGATATTTCTCCCGGCAATCTTGATTCATCCAGCCCAGTGTTTCTCATGATGTACTCTGCATATAAGCTAAGTAAGCAGGGTGACAATATAGAGCCTTGATGCACTCTTTTTCCTATTTGAAACCAGTCTGTTGTTCCATGTCCATTTCTAACTGTTGCTTCCTGACATGTATACAGATTTCTCAAGAGGAAGGTCAGGTGGTTTGGTATTGCCATCTCTTTCAGAATTTTCCACAATTTATTGTGATCCATGCAGTTAAAGGCTTTGGCATAGTCAATCAGGCAGAAACAGATGTTTTTCTGGAACTCTCTTGCTTTTCCCATGATCCAGTGGATGTTGGCAATTTGATCTCTGGTTCCTCTGCCTTTTCTAAAACCAGCTTGAACATCTGGAAGTTCACAGTTCACATATTGCTAAAGTCTGGCTTGGAGAATTTTGAGTATTACTTTACCAGCGTGTGAGATAAGTGCAATTGTGTGGTAGTTTGAGCATTCTTTGGCATTGCCTTTCTTTGGGACTGGAATGAAAACCAACCTTTTCCAGTCATGTGGCCACTGGTGAGTTTTCCAAATTTTCTGACATATTGAGTGCAGCACTTTCACAGCATCAACTTTCAGGATTTGACATAGCTCAACTGGAATTCCATCACCTCCACTAGCTTTGTTCATAGTGATGCTTTCTAAGGCCCATTTAGTGTGTTGGAGAAGACTCCTGAGAGTCCCTTGGACTGCAAGATGATCCAACAAGTCCATTCTGAAGGAGATCAGCCCTGGGATTTCTTTGGTAGGAATGATGCTAAAACTGAAACTCCAGTACTTTGGCCACCTCTTGAGAAGAGTTGACTCATTGGAAAAGACTCTGATGCTTGGAGGGATTGGGGGCAAGAGGAGAAGGGGACGACAGAGGATGAGATGGCTGGATGGCATCACTGACTCGATGGACGTGAGTCTGACTGAACTCTGGGAGTTGGTGATGGACAGGGAGGCCTAGCGTGCTGTGATTCATGGGGTCGCAAAGAGTCGGACACAACTGAGCTACTGAACTGAAGTGAATGCAAAAGAACATGTTCAGGTCCAATTATCTTCCCCCTGAACTCAGATTTCTACCTTTGATGACTTTTGCATGTTTATTAAAATAATGTGATCTTTTGAAACAAAAGAAATATGTATCATTAACTTAATATGGTATTCAATAATGTATCATCGAAAAAGCAAGAGAGTTCCAAAAAAAAATCTATTTCTGCTTTATTGACTATGCCAAAGCCTTTGACTGTGTGGATCACAAGAAACTGTGGAAAATTTTCAAGAGATGGGAATACCAGACCACCTGAGTGGCCTCTTGAGATACCCGTATGCAGGTCTGCTGCTGCTGCTGCTAAGTCACTTCAGTCGTGTCTGACTCTGTGTGACCCCAGAGATGGCAGCCCACCAGGCTCCCCTGCCCCTGGGATTCTCCAGGCAAGAGGTCAGGAAGCAACAGTTAGAACTGGACATGGAACAACAGACTGGTTCCAAATAGGAAAAGGAGTACGTCAAGGCTGTATATTGTCACCCTGCTTATTTAACTTCTATGCAGAGTACATCATGAGAAACGCTGGGCTGGAAGAAGCACAAGCTGGAATCAAGATTGCTGGGAGAAATATCAATCACCTCAGATATGCAGATGACACCACCCTTATGGCAGAAAGTGAAGAGGAACTAAAAAGCCTCTTGATGAAAGTGAAAGAGGAGAGTGAAAAATTTGGAGAGTGAAACATTCAGAAAATGAAGATCATGGTATCTGGTCTCATCACTTCATGGCAAATAGTTGGGGAAATGGTGGAAACAGTGTCAGACTATTTTTGGGGGGCTCCAGTATCACTGCAGATGGTGATTGGAGCCATGGAATTAAAAGACACCTACTCCTTGGAAGAGAAGTTATGACCAACCTAGATAGCATATTCAAAAGCAGAGACGTTACTTTGCCAATAAAGGTCCATCTAGCCAACGCAATGGTTTTACCAGTGGTCATGTACGGATGTGAGAGTTGGACTGTGAAGAAAGCTGAGCACCAAAGAATTGATGTTTTTGAACTGTGATGTTGGGGAAGCCTCTCGAGAGACCCTTGGACTGCAAAGAGAATCAACCAGTACATTCTGAAGGAGATCAGCCCTGGGATTTCTTTGGAGGGAATGATTCTAAAGCTGAAACTCCAGTACTTTGGCCACCTCATGAGAAGAGTTGACTCATTGGAAAAGACTCTGATGCTTGGAGGGATTGGGGGCAGGAGGAGAAGGGGGACGACCGAGGATGAGATGGCTGGATGGCATCACTGACTCGATGGACGTGAGTCTGAGTGGACTCTGGGAGATGGTGATGGAAAGGGAGGCCTGGCATGCTGCGATTCATGGGGTCACAAATAATCAGACACAACAGAGCAACTGAACTGAACTGAATATATTTGCAAATATTTTCAGATAACTTCCTTTAGAAAGTTTCTGTAGGGAAACAAAGATGAAAATAACATATTATGCAAGTTATATGTTTGTTATCTAGGATTTTAGATTATAAATTAACATCTAAGACTAAAGATGAATCAGTCTGTGGACTCTTTAATGGTTGAATATTATTATAGTGGAATTCATAAGCACTATTCAAAAGCAAACACTAACTATGGCTGCTTCTTTCAATACTGAGCTTCAATAAATCATTACCTTAGCTTTAATTCCAGACAGTCTATATTGAAATGATCAATGTATTGGAAAATTATGAAAGTGAGGGGAAAAAAAACATTTTGCGAGACAAAATGCTTAATGGTAACAGAGTCAGTACTGACAGGAACTAAAAATATCCCAAGAGACCTAAAGTATGTTCATCATTTAAGTTGGAGGATATGGACATATGGCAATCAAATTCCTGATCAAAATGTTTGGAGACACTTTGATGCCAAAAATACTCTTTTGAGCATCATCTATTTAGACACTCATATGCCTCCAGAACATGTTGGCCAATGAAACATATTTCCATTTATGTCCTGCCAAGTCACACTCATTAGCTAAAAATTCTCATTTTGCAGTTTTATAAGAAGGACTTGCAGTACCATGTTTCAAAGTTTAAATTTTTATGATTTTTTTGTTTACTACAACTTAATTTTGAGACATTAACTTCATTGTGTCCTTCACTAAATCTTTGATCACAGACAGTAATAAATTTAAAAAGACATTCATAGATAATCTTCTCTAGCAGTTCTCACTTCTGATCATAGGCAATGATATAATCAGAAATTGGGAAGAAAGAAGAAAGAAGTAGTACAAGAATATGAAACAAATGGATCTGAATAATTCACTGATTTAAGTACATCATAATAAAATTCAAATGTGTTTGAAAAAACTTTAATTACTAGGTTATTTGCATTATCTTTTATCTTACATTACATTTATATCCCATGCTTTGAAGGGTTGGTTACAAAATAAATTAACATCTTTTGGTTTTTCCCTTATAAAGTGAGGGTTTGACCCAATAGAAGTTAACCCCTCTTTAAATTACTAGGATGTTACATACTTCTAAGCAGGTTAGACCCAGGCCTGTATCCTCTCCTTTGCTGTATTTAAATATACATTCAAGATTGAACATAAAACTGGGAACTGACAAGAAGAACAATTCTTTGACATGCCAAGTTTCACTGAGTTTCTGTTATGGTTTAGAATTGGGAATTGTGAGGGAAAAGATATCATATTAGTTTTCCATTGCTGTGTAACAAGCTACCTCAAACCTAGTGACTTTAGACAAGTTACTCCAAAGGAGTGGTTTAAAACAACACCCATTTGTTGTCTCATATTTCTCTATGGATCAAAAGTCCAGCATTTATAAACTGGGTTCTCTTGTGAAGTTCTCTTTTCAGGGCTCTCTTTTCAAGCTGTCAGTCCAGCTATATTATCAACTGGATCTAAGGGTTAATTTCCAAGTTCATTGGTTATTGGCAAAATTTAGTTCCTTGTGGTTGTAAGGCTGAGGTCTCTGTTTTCTTGTGGGACATTCTCAGGTCCTAGCTGTGTAGCCTTCTCCACAATACGGCAGTTTACTCTTATAAGGCCAGCAGGGAATCACTTCGGATCTCTCTCGTCACTTCTAGAGGCTGATTTCAGTAGACCAGGTTACCCGAATAATCTTCCTCTTCATTAATGGAAAGTCAACTGACTAGGGACCTTAGTTACATCTGTTAAATTCCATATGACCAAATATAATAACCAAAGTGATTTGGCATTCTTCACAAATTCAAGAAAAGATGATTACACAGGGGCAGAAAATTTGAGTCACCTTAGAATTCTGCCTACCACAGACCAAAAAAAAAAAAAAAAGTATCATAATACAATAAAACTTTTCCAACATAGAAAATAAAAAAAGATGTAACTTGAAGATAATTTTAGGCAAAGAAATTAGGAAATCTTTTGTGACTATGGAAACAAGCTAAATCTCATGATTTTTTCTTCTCATGTAGATATAGAATTTAAGAAGATAGAGTTAAGTTTAGTAATATCATAACAATCTCATTTTATTTTATGGAGATCAATTATAAATCCTATAACTTGATGAAGATCAGGTACTTTCAATTATAGTGACTAAAAAGATGAAGTATCAGAATCAGAAACCACCTTAAATCCTGACTCAGTATTTGGCAATGGACAAATAATTTGCAACTTCCATTCATATTTAATTTGTGACTAAAAAATATGTTTATTTATGAAATTTCCACTTGGGCCCAGGACATATAGGTATACTATTGAACAAATGTATTTGTTTGGGAAGCATGCCTTTTACTTTACCTTAATTCTCTCTGGAGTCAAGTCAGTAGTGAGGGTCCATTCTCTTACTTACTTTGAGATATAGATAAAATAGAATATCACTGTCTAGATTTGGGAATATATTAGCCTCCTCTTGTCAGTGTCAATATAGAATAACTGTCAGATAATTACAATGAGTGAAATTATACTTCTTTATCTTTGAATGTGTAAAAGATATGTTTTATCTTCTCTTTCATAAGATTATGCTGGGAAATATGAAAAGTTTTATCATGCCATATAGACAAATAGACTTAGAAATAGCCTTAATGATTATTATTAAGATTTAAAGGTGATATATATTTTAATGTCAATGGTTACATAATTAATCCTTTAATTTCAATATTTATAGAAAATTATCAGTAGAAGAAAAGGCTCATAGGAAATACTAAACTTGAGGAGAGAAGATGGAGACAAAAATCAAGAGTTAAAAAAAAAGAAAACACAAAAATACTTCAGTCAGACATTATCAAAGAGATGGTCAAAAAACAACTTAATATGAAAAATGAAACTTTCATAGAGTTATATTTGTAGCTCAGTAGCAGCAGCAGTAGCAGCATTAGTAAGTTGGTAAATGCCACATAGCCCATAAGAGTAATTTTCTAAATATGTTAAATAAAAGAAATATTTGTGAAAAGTCTGGAATTCTTTAACAGAACATGATATTTAAGAACAAAAATTGGGTTTTGACTCAGCTTGTACTTTTTAAGGCATATAGTATGCTTCAGTTCAGTTCAGATCAGTCACTCAGTCATGTCCAACTCTTTCCAACACGCCACGTTTCCCTGTCCATCACCAATTCCTGGGGCTTGCTCAAACTCATGTCCATTGAGTTAGTGATGCCATCCAATCATCTCATCCTCTGTTGTCCCCTTCTCCTCTTGCCTTCAATCCTTCCCAGCATCAGTGTCTTTTCCAATGAGTCAGTTCATCACATCAGGTGGCCTAAGTATTGGAGCTTCAGCTTTAGCATCCGTCCTTCCAATGAATATTAAGGACTGATTTCCTTTATGATTGACTGGTTTGATCTCCCTACAGTCCAAGGGACTCTCAAGAGTCTTTTCCAACACCACAGTTCAAAAGCATCAATTCTTTGGCAATCAGCTTTCTTTATAGTTCAACTCTCACATCCACACATGACTACTGGAAAAATCATAGCTTTGACTAGACAGATGTTTGTTGGTAAAATAATGTCTCCACTTTTTTTTTTTTCTGTCTCTGCTTTTTAATATGCTGTCTAGACTGGTCCATTCTAAAGGAGATCGGTCCTGGGTGTTTTATGGAAGGAATGATGCTAAAGCTGAAACTCCAGTACTTTGGCCACCTCATGCGGAGAGTTGACTCACTGGAAAAGACTCTGATGGTGGGAGGGATTGGGGACAGGAGGAGAAGGGGATGACAGAGGATGAGATGGCTGGATGGCATAATCGACTCAATGGAGGTGAGTTTGAGTGAACTCCGGGAGTTGGTGATGGACAGGGAGGCCTGGCGTGCTGCAATTCATGGGGTCGCAAAGAGTCAAACATGACTGAGCGACTGAACTGAATGACTGACTGACTGAGGTTGGTCATAGCTTTTCTTCCAAGGAGCAAGCTTACACTTATTAAAATTATAGTGAGTATAACATGCCTGTTCTAGAATATGGAAATCATATCCACAAGCATATACTTTGATGGGTTATTCACTTAGAAACCAAAAATGAATGTGGCTGGAATGTGGCTGCAACCAAGTTACATGGAGGGGTAAGATTCAATTTGTAATCCTAAATTCAAAATTATGCCAATGTAAACTTAATGAAATAAAAGTTTCTTCACTATATATATTATACTGGCTTGTATAATATCAATATAATAACCATGAAAACAAACATGATAAAAGTAATCAAAAACTATATGAGATAGTATGTAATTTTTGTAGTTCATTCACATGCAGTGTCTCCTTTGATATAAGGCCTAAAAATAAATATCAATATTATTATCATACATTTATCTATTCAACAAGTAATTAGTGAGACCCTAATATATGCCAGAATCTCTGGTAGTAAGTAGACATATCATGCCTTAGAGGAAGAAGAGATTTTTTTCCCCTACTCATTAGATTCTGTAAATGTGGCCTTTGACTCTTATTAATAAAAAAACAGAATGAAAGAAGAAAAAATGCCAATTTTATTTATGTTAATGCATTTTTTATGTACACAGGGGTTATATAAAAGTGAAGAACTTAAAGAAATGGTTTAACTCAAAAGCTTATATATCTTTTTAACCAAGTATGATAAATTGTGGACAACTGACCAGAAAAAGGAAAGGGGGTTTGGGCTTATCAGGGTGATAAATTGTAAAGGGAAAAGGAAAGTGAAGTTACTCAGTCATGTTCGACTCTTTGCAACCCCATGGACTGTAGCCCACCAGACTCCTCCATCCCTGGGATTTTCCAGGCAAGATACTGGAGTGGGTTGCCATTTCCTTCTCCAGGAGATCTTCCCCACCCAGGGATTGAACCCAGGTCTCCCACATTGTAGGCAGATGCTTTACCGTCTGAACCACCAGGAAAGATAAATTGTAGGAAGGGAAACTATGAGGGAAACTAATGGTAAATAGCTTCTCTGGAGGCTGAGAGGTAAAGAATCTGCCTGCCAGTGCAGGAGACATGGATTTGATCCCTGAGTTTGGAAAATACTCTGAAGAAGGAAATAGCAATCCACTCCAGTATTGTTGCCTGGAGAATTCCATGGACAGAGGAGCTTGATAAGCTACAGACCATGGGTTAGCCAAAGAGTTGAACATGACTCCTTGACTAAACCACAACAACTAAACCACCACAACATAACTAAGGGTTATTTGGTGTGGTTGCTTTAGGCAGACTCATCTCCATGCTGCCCGCCTCCCTCTTCCTACTATGGGAGCATGGAGGACTTCTACACAAGGGGATTTGTGTCCTGCTTTAGAGCTCCTCTTCTGTCACAATTGCATCAGCTCAAAGTAATTCATATACCACAGTAACAGATCTTAGTGTAACATTCTGATCTCCTTCAACAAACACACAATATCACTACAAAGTAGGAGAAAAAGCACATGTATTTTTGAGACAGACCTTGAGGCCTTTGTGCTTTTTTTTTTTTTTTAACAGACCACCCTTCATCCCAAGACTTGCATTTTTATTCTTTCATGCTTCATTTTACTTGTCACTTCTGTGAGGGTTTTTTTTTTTTTTTTTTTGACCAACCAAATTAAATTAATTTCCATTGTCTATTTTCCCTAATTGTAGACTGTGTTTTCCTTCAAAGGTCATGTTAAGGAGTCAGCATTTGATTGTAAGCTTTTTTAAGCAGTGGATGAAGATAGCCCTCAATTTTTAAATGAGAAAATAAAATCCCAAAGAATAAAATAATACATTAAAAGTCAAAGACAGTAAGTAGCAAAGTTGGGATGAAATTCTGGTATACAGACTAAAAACTATTTTTTCTAGTATGCTATGGTGTTTCAATAAATTCCTTAGAGCAGTCGTTTTTAACTGCATCTAGTTTTTCTCCCCAGGGGCCACTGGCAAGGGCTGGGGACACTTTTGGTTGTTAACACATAGTGTGTTGGGGGGAGTGGGCTGAGGCATCTTTTGAATATGGTATAAGGATCCTGGTATTCATCCTACAATACACAGTACATCTTCCACTACAAAATATTACCCAGCCCAAATTAACAAATGCATTGCTGTTAAGAAACTCAGCTTTAGAATCTTAAAACAATAAAAGCAATACTTAATTATGTCATGTTTTTTTACATACAAAGGATATAAAACACCCAAGGTCTTTCTATTACTTTCCCAAGACTAGTTTACCCATATCATTATTTAACAAGATAAATTACGAAGACAACCAGAAGTCTCAAATTAAAGTCATGGCTTGATTTGACAAATATGTTATCTCCTAGGTGTCAAAAAACATGGAAGATATACATGCATTTTGTAGCGCTGTGCTAAACAGTTGCTCTGAGTCTCCCTAGCTTCCTGAGAGTAACCTAGACTCACATATCAGATCTTTATAGGGATGCATATGTTAATTTTAAATTTAATTTCTAATTTTGCCATACAGAAGATTTGAAAATGAAATAGTGAAATCAATGAAAGTATAAGTGAGATGTATTTTAAAATCAATCATCTATTGTAAACTATTATGTAAAAATTACAAACATTTCAAGCCTAGGATGTGGCCCAGAGTGTTCTTTTTTTTTTTTTTTTTTTCCTATCGCTGTGAATAAGTGACCAACTTATGTAAGAAATGGATGAAAAGAACAAACCAGAACAAACAGAAGGTCGGATGGTATAGGACATCTGTGCTTACTTTGAAAGGTGCAATATCTTGAGTGCAAGCAGTCTCCTGCATGCAGACTGCCTGCAGATGCCAAGAACAAACAGGCAGCCCTGCAGGCACCATCAGAGCAGAGAGCTTCAGCGCTCAAGGAAGGTTCAGGACCACCAGAATCAGAGAGGTGAGGGGTTGCCAACAGCAGACTCTCCATCTAACAATGTTAGTTAGTCGCTCAGTCCTGTCACAAGATCCCATCTAGCGTTGTTCACTAGGAAAGCACAATCCTGTTGGCTTTAGCAAGGAAAGCCTTTATTGTATATTGGTCTTCACACATTCTAGTTAGGTTTCCCACATAACCTCTCAAAAATTGGCCATCAGAGAGATGAAGAAATCAGCTGAAAGGGTTAAAGTACACAGGTGATTTGTTTATTTACTGGGCTAAGTCAAATCAATTTGTATATATATGCACTGCTACAGAGAGCTGCTCTTTACACTTTATTTTTTTCACACACACACACACACAAATGTAATCCAAATACAGTTACTTTCTGAGGTACTGGGGATTATTGTTGGTGGTGGTTTAGTCACTAAGTCGTGTCTGACTCTGTGACACTATAGATTGTAGCCTGCCAGGCTCCTCTGTCCATGAGATTTCCCAGGCAAGAATACTGGATTGGGTAGTCATTTCCTTCTCCAGGAGATCTTCCTGACCCAGCAATTGGACTCAGGTCTCCTGCACTGCAGGTGGATTCTTTACCGAGTCAACATATTAATCATATTAATTTGGAGAGTGACACAATTCATCCACTAACAAAATCTATCACAAAGTGCAATCTCTGTGCAGTATGCAGTTGTGATTCACGTGGCTGTTAAGCACATATCATTTCACTACTGTACTTGTGTCTGAAGTTTTGTAGATTAAACTTAGTAATGAATACTATACAAAGTGATTGCTTTTGTTTATTGGTTTCATAATAAATAGCAACTATTCTTTTCACAGGGTCCAAAACAAGAAGATCAACTATTAATTAAAATTAAGGCAAACAAAGTAAAGTTTAAGAATTGGACTTCTTTTTTTTTAATTTGTATTTTTACTTTATTTTACTTTACAATACTGTATTGGTTTTGGCATACATTGACATGAATCCGCCACAGGTGTACAGGAGCTCCCAAACATGAACCCCCCTCCCACCCCACATCATCCCTCCGGATCATCCCCGTGCACCAGCCCCAAGCATCCTGCATCGAACATAGACTGGCGATTCGTTTCTTACATGATAGTATACATGTTTCAATGCCATTCTCCCAAATCATCCCACCCTCTTCTTCTCCCTCAGAGTCCAAAATTCCACTCTACACATCTGTGTCTCTTTTGCTGTTTTGCATACAGGGTCATAATTACCATCTTTCTAAATTCCAAATATATGTGTTAGTATACTGTATTGGTGTTTTTCTTTCTGCCTTACTTCATTCTGTATAATTGGCTCCAGTTTCATCCATCTCATTAGAACTGATTCAAATGTATTCTTTTTAACGGCTGAGTAATACTCCATTGTGTATATGTACCACAGCTTTCTTATCCATTCATCTGATGATGGACATCTAGGTTGTTTCCATGTCCTGGCTATTATACAGTGCTGCGATGGACATTGGGGTACATGTGTCTCTTTCAATTCTGGTTTCCTCAGTGTGTATGCCCAGCAGTGGGATTGCTGGGTCATAAGGCAGCTCTATTTGCAATATTTTAAGGGATCTCCACACTGTTCTCCATAGTGGCTGTATTAGTTTGCATTCCCACCAACAGTGTAAGAGGGTTCCCTTTTCTCCACATCCTCTCCAGCATTTATTGCTTGTAGACTTTTGGATCGCAGCCATTCTGACTGGTGTGAAATGGTACCTCATTGTGGTCTTGATTTGCATTTCTCTAATAATGAGTGACGTTGAGCATCTTTTCATGTTGTCTTCTTTGGAGAAATGTCTATTTAGTTCTTTGGCCCATTTTTTGATTGGGTCGTTTATTTTTCTGGAATTGAGCAGCATAAGTTGCTTGTATATTTTTGAGATTAGTTGTTTGTCAGTTGCTTCATTTCCTATTATTTTCTCCCATTTAGAAGGCTGTCTTTTCACCTTGCTTATAGTTTCCTTTGTTGTGCAGAAGCTTTTAATTGTAATTAGATCCCATTTGTTTATTTTTGCTTTTATTTCCAGAATTCTGGGAGGTGGGTCAGAGAGGATCCTGCTGTGATTTATGGAGGAGAGTATTTTGCCTATGTTCTCCTCTAGGAGTTTTATAGTTTCTGGTCTTACGTTTAGATCCTTTCATCCATTTTGAGTTTATTTTTGTGTGTGGTGTTAGAATTGGACTTCTAAAACTACTTGTGTTTAAATTTTCTGGAAATTTTTAGTTTACTATTTTAATATATTTGTATATATATAATATATAAACATTAGAGATATTGAAGCACAGTGACTAGAATAATGGATGATTTAAAAAATGCATTGTGTTTTCTTTAAACATGTAAAATATCTGATACAATGCAAAAAGGGAAAATGCCATATTTACCCACTTAAAATACTGTATTTATAGAAAATCAATATGTTCGGCATTCATTATAAAAGACTATGGTCCTGACCCAGGAATCAAACCATGGTGTCTTGCATTGCAGGTGGATTTTTTACCAACTGAGCTATCAGGGAAGCCCAAACAACTTAAAGTATATCCTTTTTAAGAAAAATTTTTTTTACTATCTTAAAAGGACAATCAAGTATTTCTTCTGGAGAAAGACCATAATTTTCAGACTTAAAATTTGAAATTTAAAAATTTGACATACTTTTTTAATTCTGGTGAATTTTTTAAAGCTATCTCCAAAATAAGATAAAAATTTAGCATGTATGGGTTTTAAAGGAAATAAAAAGTTAGAAAAATGAAATTACCTGAAAATATTGTGAGAAATTAGAGATTTAAAAAATGATAATTTACAGAATTAGTAATAAAACTATGTTCTCTATATGAACCACTTGTAAAAATATCTTGCAGAACAAAGATGAGACAAAGCAATACATTTTATATATAGCACTCACTACAATACAGAAGAATCTAATTATGGGTTAAATGAAAATGGCACACATATAATTTTATCATTTCTGCAGTAGAAAGCATTCATTATAATGATTATCACATCCAAATCTTAGCATCATCCTTCTGAAATCTCTGAAGATTTTCAGTTGAATTTGTAGCTCTATGGAATTGTAACCTGCCAGGCTTCTCTGTCCATGGGATTCTCCAGGCAAGAGTACTGGAGTGAGTTGTCAAGCCCTTCTCCAGGGATCTTCCTGACTCAGGGATCAAACCTGCATCTCTTATGTCTCCTGCACTGGCTGGTTGGTTCTTTACCGTGAGTGCTACTGGAAAACCCTAGTCTAGGTTTAGATTCCTTTAATTTAGTATTTTAAAATTTTATTTATTTTAATTGGAAGATAATTGCTTTACAATATTATATTGGTTTAGCCATACATCAACATGAATCAACCGTAGGTATACATGTATCCCCTCCCTTTTCAACCTCCTCTCTCCACCTACTACTCTAGGTTGTCACAGAGCACCAATCTGAGCTCTTTGCATCATACAGCAAATTTTCACTGGCTATCTATTTTACTAATTTAGGGTTTTGTAAAGGTAAGAAAAAGATAATTGAGGAATTTAATGATCTAAAATTCTTACGCTGAAATCTTAACTCCCAGTACTTCAGAATATAACTATATTTTTGAGATATGAGTGGGCACTAATCAGTATGATTGATGTCCTTTAAGAAGAGAATAGATTACAGACACGCACAGAGTGAGGGAAGCCATTATGATGACACAGAGAGAAAGCGGTTATCTGCAAGTCAGAAAGAGAGGCCTCCGAGGATACCAAAACTGCTGACATTTTGATCTTAGATTTCTGGCATCAAAAAATAAATTTCTTTCATTTAAGGCACTCATTCTGTGGTATTCTGATATGCCACTCTACCAAACAAGTGCAAGGATCTGTGAGCCTACACTCAGTTCAGTTCAGTTACTCAGTCGTGTCCGACTCTTTGTGACCCCATGAATCGCAGCAAGCCAGGCCTCCCTGTCCGTCAACAACTCCCGGAGTTCACTCAGACTCACGTCCATTGAGTCAGTGATGCCGTCCAGCCATCTCATCCTCTGTCGTCCCCTTCTCCACCTGCTCCCAATCCTTCTCAGTATCAGAGTCTTTTCCAATGAGTTAACTCTTTGCATGAGGTGGCCAAAGTACTGGGGTTTCAGTTTCAGCATCATTACTTGCAAAGAAATCTCAGGGCTGATCTCCTTCAGAATGGACTGGTTGGATCTCCTTGTAGTCCAAGGGTCTCTCAAGAGTCTTCTCCAACACCACAGTTCAAAAGCATCAATTCTTCAGTGCTCAGCTTTCTTCACAATCCAACACTCAAATCCATACATGACCACAGGAAAAACCACAGCCTTGACTACACGGACCTTTGTTGGCAAAGTAATGTCTCTGCTTTTAAATATGCTGTCTAAGTTGGTCATAACTTTTCTTCCAAGGAGTAAGCATCTTTTAATTTCATGGCTGCAATCACCATCTGCAGTGATTTTGGAGCCCCCAAAAGTAAAGTCTGACACTGTTTCCACTGTTTCCCCTGTTTCCCCATCTATTTCCCATGAAATGATGGGACTAGATGCCATGATCTTCGATTTCTGAATGTTGAGTTTTAAGCCAACTTTTTCACTCTCCTCTTTCACTTTCATCAAGAGGCTTTTTTAGCTCCTCTTCACTTTCTGCCATAAGGGTGGTGTCATCTGCATATCTGAGGTGTTTGATATTTCTCCCGGCAATCTTGATTCCAGTTTGTGCTTCTTCCAGCCCAGCGTTTCTCATGATGTACTCTGCATAGAATTTAAATAAGCAGGGTGACAATAGACAGCCTTGACGTACTCCTTTTCCTATTTGGAACCAGTCTGTTGTTCCATGTCCAGTTCTAACTGTTGCTTCCTGACCTGCATATAGGTTTCTCAAGAGGCAGGTCAGGTGGTCTGGTATTCCCATCTCTTTCAGAATTTTCCACATGTATTGCGTATTGTGATCCACACTGTCAAAGGCTTTGACATACTCAATAAAGAAGAAATAGATGATTTTTTGGAACTTTCTTACTTTTTCAATGATTCAGTGGATGTTGGCAATTTGATTTCTGATTCCTCTGCCTATCTAAAACTAGCTTGAACATTTGGAAGTTCACGGTTCACGTATTGCTAAAGCTTGGCTTGGAGAATTTTGAGCATTACTTTACTAGCATGTGAGATGAGTGCAATCGTGCAGTACTCTGAGCATTCTTTGGCATTGCCTTTCTTTGGGATTGGAATGAAAACTGACCTTTTCCAGTCCTGTGGCCACTGCTGAGTTTTCCAAATTTGCTGCCATATGGAGTACAGCACTTTAACAGCATTGTCTTTCAGGATTTGAAACAGCTCAACTGGAATTCCATCACCTCCACTAGCTTTGTTCATAGTGATGCTTTCTAAGGCCCACTTGACTTCACATTCCAGGATGTCTGGCCCTAGGTGAGTGATCACATCATCGTGATTATCTTGGTCGTGAAGCTTTTTTTTGTACAGTTCTTCTGTGTATTCTTGCCACCTCTTCTTAATATCTTCTGCTTCTGTTAGGTCCATACCATTTCTGTCATTTATTGAGCCCATCTTTGCATGAAATATTCCCTTGGTATCTCTCATTTTCTTGAAGAGATGTCTTGTCTTTCCCATTCTGTTGTTTTCCTCTATTTCTTTTCATTGATCACTGAGGAAGGCTTTTTTTAATCTCTTCTTGCTATTCTTTGGAACTCTGCATTCAGATGCTTATATGTTTCCTTTTCTCCTTTGCTTTTCACTTCTCCTCTTTTCACAGCTATTTGTAAGACCTCCTCAGACAGCCATTTTCCTTTTTTTGGCATTTCTTTTCCATGGGGATGGTCTTCATCCCAGTCCCTTGTACAATGTCACGAACCTCATTCCATAGTTCATCAGGGACTCTATCTATCAGATCTAGGCCCTTAAATCTATTTCTCACTTCCACTGTATAATCATAAGGGATTTGATTTAGGTCATACCTGAATGGTCTAGTGGTTTTCTCTACTTTCTTCAATTTCAGTCTGAATTTGGTAATAAGGAGTTCATGATCTGAGCCACAGTCAGCTCCTGGTCTTGTTTTTGTTGACTGTATAGAGCTTCTCCATCTTTGGCTGCAAAGAATATGATCAATCTGATTTCAGTATTGACCATCTGATGATGTCCATGTGTAGCATCCTCTCTTGTGTTGTTGGAAGAGGGTGTTTGCTATGACCAGTGCATTTTCTTGGCAAAACTCTATTAGTCTTTGCCCTGCTTCATTCTGCATTCCAAGGCCAAATTTGCCTGTTACTCCAGGTGTTTCTTGACTTCCTACTTTTGCATTCCAGTCCCCTATAATGAAAAGGACATCTTTTTTGGGTGTTAGTTCTAAAAGTTCTTGTAGGTCTTCATAGAACCGTTCAACTTCAGCTTTTTCAGTGTCACTGGTTGGGGCATAGACTTGGATAACTGTGATACTGAATGGTTTGTCTTGGAGATGAACAGAGATCATTCTGTTGTTTTAGAGATTGCATCCAAGTATTCCATTTTGGACTCTTGTTGACCATGATGGCTACTCCATTTCTTCTGAGGGATTCCTGCCCGCAGTAGTAGATATAATGGTCATCTGAGTTAAATTCACCCATTCACCCATTCCAGTCCATTTTAGTTCACTGATTCCTAGAATGTCGACGTTCACTCTTGCCATCTCTTGTTTGACAACTTCCAATTTGCCTTGATTCATGGACTTGATAGTCCAGGTCCATGAATTCCGGCAGTATTGCTCTTTACAGCATCGGACCTTGCTTCTATCACCAGTCACATCCACAACTGGGTATTGTTTTTGCTTTGGCTCCATCCCTTCTTTCTTTCTGAGTTATTTCTTCATGATCTCCAGTAGCATATTGGGCACCTAATGACCTGGAGAGTTCCTCTTTCAGTATACTATCATTTTGCCTTTCCATGCTGTTCATGGGGTTCTCAAGGCAAGAATACTCAAGTGGTTTGCCATTCCCTTCTCCAGAGGACCACATTCTGTCAGACCTCTCCACCAGGCCCACCCATCTTGGGTGGCCCCACAGGGCATGGCTTAGTTTCACTGAGTTAGACAATGCTGTGGTCCTAGTGTTTTTAGATTGACTAGTTTTCTGTGATTATGGTTTCAGTGTGTCTGCCCTCTGATGCCCTCTTGCAACACCTACCGTCTTACTTGGGTTTCTCTTACCTTGGACTTGGGGTATCTCTTCACAGCTGCTCCAGCAAAGTGCAGCCACTGCTCCTTACCTTGGATGAGGGGTATCTCCTCACAGCTGCCCCTCCCATCCTTGGACGTGAAATAGCTCCTCTAGGCCCTCCGGTGCCTGCGCAGCCACCGCTCCTTGGACGTCTGATTGCTCCTCCAGGCTGCAGCCCCTGGCCTCGGGCAGGGGTATCTCCTCTCGGCTGCTCCTGTGCTGTTGCAGCCTGGCACTCTCGGCCACCGACCCTGACCTCGGATGCAGTTAGCTCCTCTTGGCTGCAGCCCCTGACCCTGGATGCGGGGTAGCTCCTCTGGGCCACCGCCCTTCGGGCATGGGGTCCTCCCGGCTTCTGCTTTTGACGTTGGACGTGGGGTAGCTCCTCTCAGCCATACTCTGCGTGCCGTCGCAGTCATAAGGATAAAAATACATATATTTAAATACATAGCTCAAGTATAAATATTTATAAACAAGGTAAAATAATAATATTTTTCTGATATTAAATTCTAATTGCTCCTTTACAAAGAGTTGTGGAAATTTTAATCCAGGTAATATCTTTACATCTTTGTCTTGTTCTTCATTAAATCTTCTTTTTTTGCAATCTCTCTTGACATCATGCACAAATCTATGTTCTCATTGTCTACATCACACTCTAGCCTATATGAAATAATTATTTAAAATGATATGACATTTCTGTCAAATTACAGAAAATGCAAACTAATCTGTTAGCAAAAGAAAGCAGATCAGTGGTTGCCTGCACCTTGGAGGGCAGAGAGGTACATGAGGAGAGAAATTATAGCATGAGTTCTAATATCAGTTGCAAATTATTTTTTGCTATTAAATCAGTCTTTCAACTTCATTTTTAAAAGATATTTGACTATTTCTCTGTAATTGATTTATGCAATTATATAATATCAGAATATAAACTCTTAGTTTTCAGTAGCACTGAAAATGCCTATGCCTATGCCTACTATCTCTCACACACACACAGTGGGTTTTCTAAATCTAGGTTAAAGTTCTCTATTTCATACTATTATTATTCCAAGTGTCCATTTCTGCATTTATTTCTATGCACTTTTATGGAAAATAGACTTTATAAAATCATCATTTTTTATGGGACAAAAAAATTTTCAGATTGAGAACAAGTGCCAGTAGTTTGGCTAGTACTTAGAATGTTGTATCATTGTACAGAAGTTTTTGAATTCTTTGATAAATTTTTGTACCTAATGTCCAAACCTCCCCAGAATGGAATTCATTAGATTTATGTTTAACTTTTTAGGCTGCTTTCTTATCACCTACACTCTTAATGCATTGTATAATTTTTCAGTACACTAAGTTTATAAAGTGATATTTTCTTTTCCTATTTTGTACTTCTCTGCAAGGTCTTCTGAGAGATTGTGACTTGCAGTTGTTTACCTAAATATTATGGTAATTATCAAACTTGTCTAATATAATTTATTTTAATATAGTTAATTTTTTTTTCTTTTTACTATTTATCACCCATAAAGAATGTTCTGGTGTCTATTTCAGCAATCTGTACTTAAGGTCACTAATATATGTAGAAAAACTGAAATAAATTAAAGACCATTGAGATATCTTTAAATATTTTTTATCCACAAATAATTATAATTGATATGATAGTTATACCCTTGCATAATACAAATTTTTTTTTTTACAATTATCCTATGCTTTGGGCTTTCATTTCCTTAAGAGGAACAGAATTTATTTTTGAACAAGCCTCCTAATTCCATAATATGTATTGTGACTCCTTCAATTTTGTAAATATAGTAAGAGATATTCCATAAACATGTATAATTCCCCAAAATAGCAACATTGATCCCCTAAAATTAATCATGTATAAGATGAATATTTCCACTATTATCCTCTTGCAGAGATATCAATCTTTTATTCATTTTTAAGATGGAGACTTAAAAATCAGGGTTTATCTCTTTTTATTCTCAATAAAATGTTTTTTAACTATCTGAATAATAAAAGTAGACAGGCCACCTTCTAAGCAGAGGCCTTCATTTCTACTTTAAAATTACATTTTTCATATCTATTTATACTTTATAATGTACCTCCAAGGGCTGAGTTCACCAGAAAAAAAGTCAAGGACAAAATGGGCCCTTAATTATTAAATGTGCCTCATACATAGTTCATAGCTATGACTTAACAAGGACTCAAAAATTGCAAGTGCTTTTTTTAGAACATGACATTCTAATTGTAATTCCATGTATTTTGATTTAAAACATTGCAATCATCTCTATGCATTAAACTGCCATTAACAACACAACATATAACTTTTCTCAAAACCCAGAGAAGGTTTGTGATTTAAAATCTTTTCTTTGCCTCTCACAGCCACAGAGTCTTCAACAAAATCTAAGTCACTGTATTGTTAAAGATTCTCTGAAAAAAATATTCCTACCAAAAAGGGAATGGTGTTCTTTAGTAGCCACATTAGCAGAGATGAACTGATCAGCTGGGTGAGTCAAACTTTGAAAGGCCCGGAGGCAAAACCCATGAGTAGGTGATTCAAAATACTCGAATCCTCAGCTTCATTGACTGTGATGAGGTGAGATGACCTGAGAAAGCATCTCACAGTACTTGGGACTTAGTATTGTTGAATCTTAAATCTTAAACCTTGTGTAGGTACACTAATAGTGAGGCGCTGGATGCAGGGGAAATGAATGCAACCTTAGATGGTGCTCATTGGTTCAAACTCTTGACATTGGGACAGCAACATAACACCTGGTACAAAGCAGAGATGCCCTGGGTGATGAGGTGACTTGTGAGATAGTGGAGGAGGCCTAGTAACAACATTAATAAAGACATAGACTAAGTAGTGTCAACTGAAAAATAATGCACAACCTAAAAGTTGAGAATTATATTTTATTCAGCAGAAATACTGAGGATTTAAGCCCAGGAGACAGCTTCTCAGATAGCTCTGAGAATGGACTATTCCAAAGGGACTAGAGAGGAGCCAAGATATATAGGAGTATTTGAAAACAAACAAACAAACAAACAAACAAATACAGGTGGTGAGAACACCAAAAGATTACTATTAATTAAAGAAAAACAAGACACCTCAAGTTAATGCATTTAACACTTTTGTAGGTATGGGGGGATGCAAGTGTCTGGACTCATTGAAATAACTCCTTTTATATGTGCCTTAACTGTCTAGGGCCACTATCCTTTTTTGGGGCCTCCCAGGTGGCACAGGAGTAAATAATCCTCCTGCCAATGCAGGAGATGGAAGAGAAACAGGTTCGATCCGAGTCTGGAAGAACCCTTGGAAGAAGAAATGGCAAGTCAATCCAATATTCTTGCCTGGAAAATCCCATAGACAAAGGAGCCTGGTGGACTACAGTCCATGGGGTCACAAAAAGCAGGACAAGACTGAACAACTGAGTATATGCTGTTTTCTCCATCCTAAATCCCCTTGAAGCATAATGTGGGGCGGGGTGGGGGTGGGACAACAGGGCTGCCCTGGCTGACAGCTTGCTGGCTACAGCATTCTTTGTTAACTGATATGGCAGCAACATTCTTTCTTCTAAGGGGTTATCCAAAAGAAACATTCTACCCCAATATAGAATTTGTTTTTTTTTTACTTAAAACAAAAGTTTCTGTAAATACTGTTGTAAAGATTTTCTTGATAGTCTGAAATATACACAATTAAAATCATATTATAATTCATTTAATTTTTATTTTATGACTGCTCAATGGAATCAACAAATAAATATTTAAAACTCAATGAGAATGCTATACACATAGAGAACTCTACATTAGAAACTATCCATGTGGTTTAATGTCATATCACTCTTTCTAGTGTTGATGGTCAAGGTGTAGTATTCAGCTTTAATGTGTATTAACCTGACATTCAGCCTTTGTAAACTGGTGCTGTGATGGGTAAGGCACAAAAAGAAAACATTCAATATAGAAGATAGTGAGGAAATAGTGAACAGTTATTACTAGGAGAATGTAAGCTATAATTAAAACTGCAGCTGTTAGGGCAAAGGGATTCATTGTTGTCATGGAAACATGGTTTTAATAATTCATGTCTTTCAACAGACAAAATCAACTAATGCTCTGTAATTGTCAACATAAAAATATAGTTTTTTACATTATTTAATATTTTTAACAATATTAGCATAGAGTATAAACTGTTTTACATAAAAAAATACCTTGAAACTAATAATTGAATTTGAGATGCAAAGGTGAGTTCATTTCCTGATGATTTTATATCAGTAGCCTTCTAAAATACCATCAGTTCAGTTCAGTTCAGTCCAGTCGATCAGTCGTGTCCAACTCTTTGCGACCCCATGAATCGCAGCATGCCAGGCCTCCCTGTCCATCACCAACTCCTGGAGTTCACTGAGACTCACATCCATCGAGTCAGTGACGCCATCCAGCCATCTCAGCCTCTGTCGTCCCCTTCTCCTCCTGCCCCTAATCCCTCCCAGCATCAGAGTCTTTTCCAATGAGTCAACTCTTTCCATGAGGTGGCCAAAGTGCTGGAGTTTCAGCTTTAGCATCATTCCTTCCAAAGAAATCCCAGGGCTGATCTCCTTCAGAATGGACTGGTTGGATCTCCTTGCAGTCCAAGGGACTCTCAAGAGTCTTCTCCAGCACCACAGTTCAAAAGCATCAATTCTTCAGTGCTCAGCTTTCTTCACAGTCCAACTCTCACATGGATACATGACCACAGGAAAAACCATAGCCTTGACTAGACGGACCTTTGTTGGCAAAGTAATGTCTCTGCTTTTCAATATGCTACCTAGGTTGGTCATAACTTTTCTTCCAAGGAGTAAGAGTCTTTTAATTTCATGGCTGCAATCACCATCTGCAGTGATTTTGGAGCTCAAATAAATAAATAAATAAATAAAGTCTGACACTGTTTCCCCATCTATTTGCCATGAAGTGATGGGACCAGATGCCATGATCTTCATTTTCTGAATGTTGAGCATTAAGACAATTTTTTCACTCTCCACTTTCACTTTCATCAAGAGGCTTTTAGTTCCTTTCCACTTTCTGCCATAAGGGTGGTGTCATCTGCATATCTGATGTTATCAATATTTCTCCCGGCAATCTTGATTCCAGTTTGTGCTTCTTCTAGCCCAGCGTTTCTCATGATGTACTCTGCATATATGTTAAATAAGCAAGGTGACAATATACAGCCTTGACATACTCCTTTTCCTATTTGGAACTACATTGCATATGTATTATAAAAATAGAGTATTGAGTAGCTAAGGTGAGGCAGCAACAAACCATAAATGGACCAAAAGATCATAAAGTACCCGACCAGTCTTTCATCTACACTTCACGTCTCATTGTCCTGATAAGTACTACTCTGCTCAGTAAGTTATCTTTGACAATTATTTTTTTGGAACACATGGATATTGTATATATACATACATATGAAAATTGCTATACTAATTTTATGACTTTTAGGAATTGTCTTTTCTATTGTAAAATAAAATGTTGTGTTTATATCCCTTTTATATTTCTCTCTAATATTTAAAGCCTCCAAAGTCCCAAACTATCTTGTAGATCATTGGTACTCAGTGGCTTTTGGGTGAACTTTGGCAATGTCCAGGGATATTTTTTTGATTGCCACA
Organism: Oryx dammah; assembly: GCF_014754425.2. Lineage (NCBI taxonomy): Eukaryota > Metazoa > Chordata > Mammalia > Artiodactyla > Bovidae > Oryx > Oryx dammah. The sequence goes on along the minus strand of NW_024070213.1, from coordinate 103,453,414 downwards.
TCTGTGGGACTGGCATCTATTGGGTAAAGATCAAGGATGCTGTTGAATATCTTTTAACACATAAGACTGCCTGCCACAATAAGCAAGTATTGATTCCAAATATCAACAGTCCCAGCTTGAGAAATTCAGCTGCAGAGTAACAAGTAAAAATGAAATAACAAATATCAAGAACAAGTGCTATCTATTTTTGACATGGAGAATAGAATGAATTGAAGAAAATGGCCACACATTCCAGTAGTCTTGCCTGGGAATCCAATGGGCAGAGGAGCCTCGTGGGATCACAAAGAGTTGGACACCACTGAGTGAATAAACAAACAACATAGAATGAACAGGTCAATTTTTAAGTTAAACAATAATTAAGTTGCCCTATTTTTTATGAATGACAGTGAGTTCTACTTCCTTATTATCAAGATTTGATACTTAAGAAGAAATTCTTACCATCAAAAGTAATGAATAGAAACGAGGGGAATGAAAAATGGCCACAATAGTGCTACTCATGAAAATGTGTGGTATCAAAAGAATCTGAGATGTACTTTACTCTTTGCTAAATGTATGAAACCAATGCTTTATTTTTCAAGCTTCATTTGGGTTTAAATTTTCTCTAAATTTACAAATTGACATCTTGTGATTGTCAAAGCTTCCTAAATCAGGGAAAATTAGTTTCATCCTTTTGTTTTATCCTCTGCAGAATCTATAGCTCCAAAATCCCGTCTTCTTTATCAGGAGCAGTTCTTAAAGGTTTTACCATATTTATACAATGTTTAGACTTGGTAGCTGATATAAATGATTACATTTTCCCTCACAACCATACTGACATTTATTTAGCATTGGCTGCAGCTTTTAAATTTATATAATCATATATGCTAACAACTCGCAAAGCTATAACATCTCTTATACAAATCTCAAAGCAGGATACATTAAATATAAATATTATTTTTAGAAGCATACCACCACTGCAAATATACTCATGTGACAAACTGGCTGGGAATTTGTTTCATGTATTTTGAGAATCTCAAGATATATTTTTAGAAACTAAAAAACGAGGGACAAATTGTTGCCAGACACACCAATAATAGGGGAAAATGTACAAAATGACTACTTGGAAAAGTTGCCCTTCAAAGTTGCCTATATACATGTTTAAAATTGGGACCTATCTCCAAAAATATTCTCAAAGTTCAAAAATGTTATAAATTAATTCTTCTTGTCCTCTAATGCAAGAATGAGCATTTTCTAGCATCTGCCTGCATGTTATTGCAGTGGTTTCCTGTGTTTCTACATACATTCACTGAATTTAAATACATATGTCACAGAGCCTGCCATTACAGCATTATAGATCCATTGAATGATACATTGTTTCAAAGACATGATATTCCCCCACCTGTGAATAATATAAACACTATTAAAATAGGTATTGAGAAAATTATTCCCAACACACTAGCACAAGAAAAGCCAAATGAATAACACTTTTCAATGAAATTATATTAAAAAAGAAAAAAAGAAGACCAAAATACACATATTCAAAATGTGCCAACCCTGGACCAGGCAATACACTGGGTTCTACAGAGAAATGCAAAAGAAAGAAAAATATCATTGATATTTTAAGACAAAGGCCATGCTGCTGACATATCAATTGTTGTTGCTAAGTCACTATACCATGTCCAATTCTTTTCTTGAACCCATGGACTCTAGCTCGCCAGAGTCCTCTGTCTGTGGGATTTCCCTGTATTCCCAAGAATATAGGAGTGGGTTGTCATTTCCTTCTCCAGAGGATCTTCCCAAACCAAGGATGGAATGAACCTGTGTCTCCTGATGGCAGGCATATTTTTTATTGCTGAGTCACCGGGGAATCCCTATATATCAGTATGTTTGCTAAAAGTAAGTGTTAGTTGCTCAGTCCTGCCCGACTCTTTTTGACCCATGGACTGCAGCCCACCATGATCCTCTGTCCATGAGATTTTCCAGGCAAGGATACTGGAGTGGGTTGCCATTCCCTAAAAATAAGGTGAGGCTATAATGTCTTAGGGATTAAATGGCTAGGGGTTCTTTTTAGCTAGTGTGACTTGGGCTTCCCTGATGTCTCAGCTGGTAAAGTATCTGCCTGCAGTGCCAGAAACCTGGGTTTGATCCCTTAGTGGAAAGATCCCCTGGTGAAGGGTATGGCTATCCACTCCAGTATTCTGGCCTGGAGAATTCCATGGACTGTAAAGTCTGTGGGGTTGCAAAGAGTCGGGCACGACTTAGTGAGTTTCACTTCTGGATCATGGCATAAGATACGCATTTAGCATGGCTCTCTTAATTGCAAGATTATCATATTTTAGTAGTCATTAATAGAATAATATCCAGAAGCAGTTTCATGATATAAAGCAAGAAGACAAAGAGTGAATATTTAATTGCTACTCAGTTCAGGTCAGTCATTCAGTCGTGTCTGACTCTTTGAGACCCCATGGACTGCAGCATGCCAGGCTTCCCTGTCCACCACCAATTCTAATTGCTATTAGAAGGGAAAAATGAACATATCCAATCTCCTTATTGTCAGAGCCTTAATACTAGATTTCTAGTATAGTTTTGTGAGTTGTTAACATATATGATTGGATACATATAAGAAGCTGCACCCAGTGCTGAAAGAATGTCAGAAACCACTGTTACAAAGCCAAAGGGTCAATATCTTTTGCTGGACTCAAAAAAATCTGTGCAATCCTTTGACACTTTCATTGACTCTTATAGCTCTAAGAAGATTGAGGCCTAAATGTTACTGTTACAGAAGCAGCTTGCTTTAGCTGACCTTTTGGTTTTTAAGATCCAAATAAAATTGATCACTGGAGAAATTGGCAATAGAATGTTCAGGAGGGCATTGCTTGAACCTTTATTTTCCATCCAAGATACTCAATGATCCATTCCTTTTTTTAGTCACATAGGAGCTTCTGTTAACCCACATCAAATTTCACATCTTCTATCTCACTTTCAGATATTGAAACAACTAGACTGAGTGAAAATAGGGCTGGGTCAACACCCAATTTTCAGAAAAAAATAATTCCATGAGCCCAGAAAATCTGCATTTATCAGAAAAATTCCAAAAACTTTTCACATACTTCACAGAGAAAATGGATAGTATTTCTGATGGTAATGAGCATCATCATAGTGGAAAAATTACTAATTATTTTCTAAGGATTACTTGACTAGATGATTGACTTATTCAAAATCTAGATAAATTCACTATTCTAAAATCCCAAGTTTTTTACTCCTACTAAGAGGCATAATGTTTCTTCTAAAGATTAGATTCATCCTGAGATATTTATCATTTGGAGTTTCTTGAACTTGAGTGGCATACCACTCAGATCATCAAAGTCACTGATCACACTTTAAACTGAAATGAATACGGGAGTGTGGCATACCTCACTATTTGGATCAGCAACCCACTTATGTGTCATTTACTTCAAATTAGCTCTTTTCACTGCTCCATTAGTTCTGCTAAAACAGATGGTGTCATATAAGTATGACTATTTGCTATTGGCATACTGTATTTCCTTCCAATGGCCACATGCGTCTTTTGGGCTTTAGTTCTGAAAGGTCTACCTGTTTTTCCCTGTATACTAACTAGGTTAAGAGGACAAAAATCACAGAATTAACAAAATAATTGTACCTGACTATTATGCTGGAAAGAAAAAAAAAGTTTCTTATTTTTCACACAAATTGAAAAACGCACTTTGTAAAGAATAAATATCTTGATGGCTAAGACAAAATATTTGTTGATCTGTTGATATATGTCTAGCAAAGTTTTCAATGTTTTACTTTATCATCATTCTCTCCTGTCCCATGGAAGTTGCCCCCTGACTGTGAGAACAAAAAAGATAAGACCCACATACATCAAAAGAATTTTTAAATTTGAAGTAGAATTTAATTTTAGGGATAAAATAATGAAGAAGATTTGCTCATTTGATCAAAGAAGTAACTTAGTTGTATGTTCACCTTTCCATGACTAAATTTTAGAAATTTAAAACAATGTATATTTTTGCTGAAAAATTAGCCTTGTCTCTTCAATAGTTATTTACATTTTACAAACCTTGATGTTAATTAAAAGGGATTTATCAGACATAAAAGTCAAGGACAACAGGTGGCCCCTGGATTAGAAACTGGCTTATACAACTCATTCAAGGTTTATTCTGTTTTGTTTGTTTTCTCTAAACAGAAACCAAAAAGACAAAATGTGCTGGTAGTTACAAAGAACATGAAGCTAAAAGAAGATCTCTGTAGGATGAAAGATATAACAAATGGCTCATATGCTCTTATGAATGATCATAATGGAAATAAAAAGTGGATGACTCAGATTAGAGTAGGGAAAACTGCTGAAGATATGTTCTTGAATAAGCAAGAGAGATCTGGCGTACATGTGAAAAGTTCGGACTTAGATTTTAAAATGGAGAGATATCCATTCTATAGGTACAGAAAAAATATGAAGGTACATTTCTATGTCTACTTTTCCCTAATAAAAAAAATACAATTGCAAATGACAGTATAATTTCATGAAAACAACTGATTTGAGAAAAAGAGTTGACATCTTGTAAAATTTAGTTTTCACACTAAGATGAGAATTCTGTGGAAAGAAATTTTTAGGTGTGGCAATGGAAACACAAATCATTTCTGTACTTTATGTCTTTCAGTGAAAAAAAAAAGTTCAGTTGTCAGTTGGAAGCATGGATGAGAAGGAAATACTGAATGTTGGAAAAGAGTAAAGTTATTTGAGATAGTGGCAAAGTATTAAGCCAGACAACGTTATAGGGTTCTAAGGCAGTATGAGAAGGTAAGTGGGAGGGGGGTTCAGGATTGGGAACATGTGTACACCCGTGGCAGATTCATGTTGAAGTAGGGCAAAACCAATACAATATTGTAAAGTAAATAAATAAATAAATAACTGACTTGAGCTTAATGATTCTGAATTTAGAATGATTCTAGTCATTAGGATTGGATGGTTTTCAACTCCCACACTCAAAAAAAAAAAAAAAAGATGGATTACAATTTAGGTAAGAAAGGCAATTCTTAGGCAGATTCATACTCAGAAATATTTATTGTTATTGTTTAGTCTTCAGTCATGTCCGACTCTTTGTGACCCCATGGACTGAAGCACATCAGGTTTCCCTGTCCTTCAGTATCTCCCAGAGTTTGCTCAAACTTATGTCCATTGACTCAATGATGCCATTCAACCATCTCATCCTGTGTCACCACCTTCTACTCCTGCCCTCAATCTCTCCTAGCATCCAGGTCTTTTCCAATGAGTAGTTCTTCCCATCAGGTGGCCAAACTATTGGAGCTTCAGCATCAGTCCTTCCAATGAACATTCATGGTTCATTTCCTTAAGGATTGACTGGCTTGATCTCCTAGCAGTCCAAGGGACTCTCAAGATTCTTCTCTAACGCCACAATTTGAAAACATCAACTTTTTGGTGCTCAGCCTTCTTTATGGTCCAACTCGCACATCCATAAATGACTACTGGAAAAACCATAGCTTTGAGTAGACAGACCTTTGTTGGCAAAAGTGATGTCTCTACTTTTTAATATGATATCTAGGTTCATCATAGCTTTTCTTCCAAGAAGCAAGTATCTTTTAATTTCATGGCTGCAGTCACCATCTGCAGTGACTTTGGAGCCCAAGAAAATAAAGTCAGCCACTGTTTCCACTGTTTCCCCATCTATTTTCCATGAAAAGATGGGACTGGATGCCATAATCTCAGCTTTCTGAATGTTGAGCTTTAAGCCAACTTTCACTCTCCACTTTCACTTTCATCAAGAGGCTCTTTAGATCCTCTTCACTTTCTGCCATAAGGGTGGTGTCATCTGCATATCTGAGGTTATTGATATTTCTCCCGGCAATCTTGATTCCAGCTTGCGCTTCCACCAGCCCAGCATTTTTCATGATGTACTTTGCATAAAAGTTAAATAAATAGGGTGACAATATACAGCCTTGATGTACTCCTTTTCCTAAGGCCCACTTAACTTCACATTCCAGGATGTCTGGCTCTAGGTGAGTGATCACATCATCATGTTTATCTGTGTCATTAAGACATTTTTTTGTACAGTTCTTCTGTGTATTCTTGCCACTTCTTAGTATGCATTAATTTGTCTACAAGGAGTGGCAAGTAAATGCTTTTGTGTATTTAAATGTTCTAAATGTTATTTATTTTGTATTATTACAATGTTTATTTAAATGTTTAAATATAGGTTCATTATTTTTAAGATCTCTTGTTTTAACTAAAGTTTTCAGTTGATGACCATATGACATTGAGAATTTTCTTGAATAAACAAGCCTCAGGAAAATTTAAAATACAGAATTCTAAAATATAAGACAATGAATAGTCAGTTAAGAACCAGATTTTACTTATACTCAATACTAATAGATCACTGGAAGCTATATTTTAATATATTATTTATGTTAATATAAATATAAAGGAAGTCAGAATAGAATTAATAAAAGGCATATTGTTAGATCTACTATAAAATTACTGCAAAACTAGTGAACCTAAAGTAAAATTTAATGTCAAATGAGATTAAAATTTACCTTAGTGTGAAAACTGATTTTGCAACATGTCAACTCTTTTTCTTAATTTATTCTATGAAACCCTATTGAAATTATTAATTGTATCTTTTATTATTTTATTATAAGTAAGTTATACATAACAGAATTTTTATCACTTTAATCATTTTTATGTGTACAGCTCTGTGGCATTTAGTCTTTCACATTGTTTTGCAACCATTGCCATAATTTATTTCCAGAACTTATACACTTTTCTCAACTGAAAATCTGTACCATAGTCCCTGGAAACCATCATTCTACTTTCTGTCTTTATGAATTTAACTACTCTAGGTACCTCATATAAGTGGAATCATACAGTCTTCTTTTAATTGGTTTATTTCACTTACCATCATGTCTTCCGGCCTCATCCATGTTGCAGTATTTATGAAAATTTCCTTATTTTTAAGAGCTGAATAATGTTTCATTGTATATGTATACCCCCTTTTTTAATCCATTCACCAATTGATAGATATTTGGGTTGCTTCCACATTTTGGATATTGTGAAGACTGTTTGTACTGACATAGGTGTAGAAATACCCAAGTCTCTGATTTAATTTAACTTATTGGATAAATACTAAGATGTAGAAGTGGCTATTGTGTTTTTAAACCATAAGAAATATAAATTGTTCTTAATCTAGAACAATTAAGAAATGAGGAATATGCACAAGAAACATGTATAAAAGAAGGATTACACTGAAAACTGGAGATAAATGTGAAAGCATATTATAGAACCATAATAATAAAAAGATATATCAGGTGCAAGGAAAGATACATATCTCAGAAATAGAAAAAGGACTTTAAATACAACTTTTTACCCATCAGGGAAATGCAAATCAAGCCACAAATGAGATACTACTTGACACCAACAAGGATGGCCATAACAAAAAACAAATATGAAAATAAACATTGACAAAGATGTAAAGAAATAGGAACCCCCATACGCTGCTGGTGGGAACATAAAATGATGCAGTCACTTTGAAAAACTAATACCTCCTTAAAAGGTTACACACAGAGTAACCATAAAATCCTGCTCCTAGGACTAGCCCAAGGAAAGTGAAAGCATATTTCCATCCCCAAATTGTACAGGATTATCTATAAAAGGCATTATGGCATTATACTATTAGTCAAAAAGTAGAGAACTTCTAAATGTTTGTCACCTGATGAATGCATAAATAAATATAGTATATCTCTAAAAAGGAAGATTATTTGGTAATAAGTAATGTGATACTGATACATGTTACAGCATGGATGAACCTTCAAAACATTCTAAGTTAAAGAAGACAGTCACAACATAGTGTATGATTCCATTTATATGACACATATAGAATAAGTCAATCTTTTGAGATAGAAAATGGATTAGTGGTTGCTAAGAGCTAGCTGAGTCTGGGGAAAATGATGAGTGACTGTTGACAGGTATGAGGTTTCTTGTGATAGTGAAAATGTTTTATTCACTGTGGTGTTAGTTGCACAACAATGTAAATATACTCAAATTCATTGATTTGTGTCTGGAAGGGATGTGAATTATCTTCCTTTAAAGCTATTAATCAAAAAATAACTTTAATATTTAAAACATTAAATTCCTAAACAAAAGGAAAAACTGACATATTCCTGGGTAACTGATTTTTTAAACTTCAGATTAACATTATTTTGAATTGTTCCCATTCATAAATAGTTACCCATGAAATATTAGACCAAATCTGAGGTGAAGTGGTTTATGACAGGGAAATATTTTTAAATTAATGACTGGAGAAAATCACAAAGAAAATTATCAATAAATTTCACTATATGGACTTTGTAAAAGTCTTCTTTGCAATATTGTGTTAACATATATCAAGAACTTTATAATCATTTATATAATATTTTCCTAGGAATTTTACTTCAAGTTGTAAATTCTAATAAAATAACTCAGAAGCAAAGATATGTGCAAATTTACTTTCATTGTGTAATTATATGTGACAGGAAAATAGTGAAAAAATATGCTTAATTGTGTTATCCAAGTAATTATCTCATATTTACTTAGTTAATAGATTGCTAATATTTGAAAGAATACTAAGTAGTTACTAGAATTCACAGGGCTTCCCTGGTGGCTCAGTCATAAAGAATTCACCTGCAATGCAGAAAATCTCCTGCAAAGCAAGAGATGCAGGTTTGATCCTTGGGCCGGGAAGACCCCTGGAGAAGAATATGGTGATCCACTCCAGTATTCTTGCCTGGGAAATCCCATGCAAGAGGAGTGGAGTAGGATACACTGGATGAGGCTGCAAAAGTCGGACACAATGTAGCAACTAAACTGCTTAGCATTCATACTTAAGTTTTAAGGTCATGGGATGAATCTGATGTTTTCTGAATATAAACTAAACAAATAGTATTTTGAAAATACAGAAAATAAAAAAATTTGACAGTGAAAACAGTGGTTGATTTTGATTTATAGGATTTAGCTATAAAATTGTTCTACTTTATTTTTCTACTTTTTCTAAGTTTTTACAGTAAACATATTTACATAAATAAATAAAATGATATTCAAATTTTTCAGAATTGTTTTAACTAGTGTCATGCAAGTACATGACATTATAGTACATTATAGTGAATGGGAGCATAAGATATTCAGAATATCACTTATTAATAGAAAATAATAAACATAATTTGGCATAGATTTGTATAGATAAAACCTATAACAATCATTTTAATTAAGCACATACAACATAGTTTATAGTTTTACATTTCTTTAAGGAATTCTCCCAAGGATTCTCAGAATAGTATAGTAAAAAACAGATGTCTTCTTTTAGTCATAATTTTCAGTTCAGTTCAGTCAGTCATGTCTGACTCTTTGGGACCCCATGTATGGCAGCACACCAGGCTTCCCTGTCCATCATCAACTCCTGAAACTTGCTCAAACTCATGTCCATTGAGTCAGTGATGTCATCCAACCACCTCATCCTCTGTCGTTCCCTTCTCCTCTTGCCTTCAGTCTTTCCCAGCATCAGGGTCTTTTCCAATGAGCCGGTTCTTCTCATCAGGTAGCCAGACATTTGGAGCTTCAGCTTCAGCATCAGTTCTTCCAATGAATATTCAGGACTGAGTCCCTTCACGATTGACTGGTTTGATCATCTTGCAGTCCAAGGGACTCTCAGTGGTCTTCATCAACAGCACAGTTCAAAAGTGTCAGTTCTTCAGAGAACAGCTTTCTTTCTGGTCCATCTCTCATATCCGTACCTGACTACTGACAAAACCATAGCTTTGACCATAAGGCCCTTTGTTGGTAAAGTAATGTCTGCTTTTTAATATGCTGTCTATGTTGGTCATAGCTTTTCTTTCAAGGAGCAAGCATCAGTTAATTTGATGGATGCAGTCACCATCTGCAGTGATTTTTGAGTCCAAGAAAATAAAGTCTGTCATTGTTTCCAAAACATAATTTACCAGTCCCTAAATTAAATGCTAGCCATATGGGCAAAGAGTGGACAAATAGACAAATTGGTTGAGTATATTTTAATATATATTAAAGCCTTTTGTCAATGTGTACATAAATGGAGTTTTTATAGACATAAGCAATGTTTTTAATTTTTATTATACTTTACAGCCTGAGTACCAAAACAAGAGGACAGTTTAATGACTTCCCAATCTACATCAAAATTACTAAAAATACTGATTTTGAAATAATACAATCTCTTAGAAAGAAAGGCAGAATAAAGGGGCATGTGTTTCCATCCCTAAGGAACTCTCAATATTCAATTATACTGTCTTCTACTAGAATGATAAAATTATAAAATAAAGAAGCAATGTCTGTCTATGTAATTTACTATCAAATGTTAACAAATGTTCAATAGCAAGAAAAATTTTTCAGAAAAATATGAGCACAATATAATAACATATGGCAAGTATATTTTCTTGCAAAGATGTCTCATAGACAATTACTAAAGATGATTTGGAGATTAACTATAAACACATAAAGTGTATAGTTAGTGTAAAGTCAGGGTCTTTAAAATGAATCCATGCAAGAGAAAAGATTAAACAATAAACTGAACAAAGTAGGTATAGAAAAACATGCTATCATAAAGAAAATAAGAGTAGACATGAAACAGGGGAATAATATAATTTGAAGCATCATTTTATTCTAAAATAATGATAACCCATATCACTATGGCTTACGGTTGAGAGTATTGAAGCGGTTTTAGTAGATGCCAGTAAATGAAGATTAATAAGTAATCAATTCATCTTATTAAATTAAGAAATTGCCACATCATGGTATGATCACTAAGAATGATTTAACGATACAAATCTGCTTAACCATATTGGATATGGTGCTTCAAATACTTGGGGGAATTTTCATTGTCTTAAACACAATTGTCTCTTTTTATTTAAATAATTTTCCTGAGAAATAAATAAACATGCTATATTCAAGATGATAGAGCAGTAGAAAAAGTCCCTAATAAATATCACAGGTAATATCCTAGTGATTAATGAGACAATTAGTAACACAGGCATCCTATTTAAGGTCCTCTGATTAAAAGTAACTGTATAGTTTTTAAAAAATCTATTGAAAATGATATGGTGCGTCCCACCTGTTTCACTGTTTGCATTGTCAATTTAAAATCACATTCATTATGTATCCAAGCATTCCTATTTAAAAGCTCTCTGTCTAACAAACTTCTCTATAAATATGGGTTTTTTTGTTGTTGTCATGCACACAGAAAAATTGAAAACAAATCCTTATAGAGCTAATGCATACAAACCCAGATACATAAGACCCTAATTACACAGAAAAGGCTGATATATAATTGTCATATTTCATTAGTTTAAAATAGGTCAATTTATTTAATGGAAGTATATATGTAAAAGAAATTGAAAGAGTATAGATTTGCAATAAAAGAAAAGCAATAGTCAATTTATCAATTTGCAATACTCACAGTACTTAACCATGTCCACCCCCATAGATAACAACCACTAAAAATAGATTTCAATTTATATATGTATATTTAGAATAAAAATTATATATACATATAATTGTTTTCATGTGCAGTACGTTATTGTACCCTATGGATATACAGTAATTGGTTTAACTGTTTTCATTAATAGAGCTTTAGATAAACCTAGTTTTGTGTCACCTGGTGACTCAGATGGTAAAGTATCTCCCTGCAATGCAGGAGACCTGGGTTCAATCCCTGGGTTGGGAAGATCCCCTGGAGAATGGAATGGCTACCCATTCCAGTATTCTTGTGTGGGAAATCCCATGGACAGAGCAGCCTGGTGGGCGACAGTCCATGAGGTCCAAAAGTTGGACACAACTGAATGTTTAACATTTTAACTTTTGTGTTATATATAAATACTACAATAAACAACTTGCTATAAATTTCTTTGGATAATCATGTGAATTCACTTGTTCAGTTCAGTTCAGTCGCTCAGTCGTGTCTGACTCTTTGTGACACCATGGACTTCAGCATGCCAGACCATCCTGTCCATCAACAACTCCTGGAGATTACTCAAACTAACATCCGTCGAGTCAGTGATGCCATCCTACCATCTCATCCTCTGTCATCCCTTTTGCCTCCCACCTTCAATTTTTTTCCAGCATCAGGGTCTTTTCCAATGAGTCAGTTCTTCTCATCAGGTGGCCAAAGTATTGGAGTTTCAGTTTCAGCATCAGTCCTTCCAATCAATATTCAGGATTGATTTCCTTTAGGATGGATTGATTGGATCTCCTTGCTGTCCAAAGGACTCACAAGAGTCTTCTCCAACAGAGAAGCATCAATTCAAGAATCAATTCTTTGGCACTCAGCTTTCTTTATAGTCCAACTCTCACATCTATACATGAGTATTGGAAAAACCATAGCTTTGACTAGATGGACCTTTGTTGGCAAAGTAATGTCTCTGCTTTTTAAGAGGCTGTCTAGGTTTGTCATAAATTTTCTTTAAAGGAGTAAGTGTCTTTTAACTTCATGGCTTGTAGTCACCATCTGCAGTGATTTTGGAGCCCCCAAAATAAAATCTGTCACAGTTTTCACTGTTTCCCCAAGTATTTGCCATGAAATGATGAGACCAGATGCCATCGTCTTGGTTTTCTGAATGTTGAGTTTTAAGACAACTTTTTCACTCTCCTCTTTCACTTTCATCAAGAGGCTTTTTAGTTCTTCTCACTTTCTGCCATAAGGGTGGAGTCATCTGCATATCTGAGGTTATTGATATTTCTCCTGACAGTCTTCATTCAGACTGTGCTTAATCCAGCCCAGCATTTTTCATGGCTTACTCTGTATATAAGTTAAATAAACAAAGTGACAATATACAGCCTTGATGTACTCCTTTTCCATTTGGACCAGTCTGTTGTTCTGAATACAGTTCTAACTGTTGCTTGTTGACCTGCATAAAGATTTCTCAAGAGGCAGGTCAAGTGGTTTGGTATTCCCATCTCTTGAAGAATTTTCCACAGTTTGTTGTAATCCCCTCACTCAATGGCTTTGGCATAGTCAATAAAGCAGAAGTAGATGTTTTTCTGGAACTCTCTTGCTTTTCCTATGATGCAACAGATGTTTTACAATTTAATCTTTAGTTTCTCTGCCTTTTCTAAATCTGGCTTGAACATCTGGAAGTTCACAGATCAAATAACGTTGAAGCCTGACTTGGAGAATTGTGAGCATTATTTACTAGCGTGTGAGATCAGTGCAATTGTGTGGTAGTTTGAACATTTTTGGCATTGCCTTTCTTTGGGGTTTGAATGAAAATTGATATTTTCCAGTCCTGTGGCCTCTGTTGAGTTTTCCAAATTTGCTGGCATACTGAATGCAGCACTTTCACAGCATCATCTTTCAGGATTTGAAACAGCTCAACTGGAATTCCATCACCTCCACTAGCTTTGTTCCTAGTGATACTTCCTGAGGCCCACTTGACTTTGCATTCCAGGATGTCTGGCTCTAGGTGAGTGATCACACCATCATGATTATCTGGGTCTTGAAGATCTTTTTTAAATAGTTCTTCTGTGTATTCTTGCCACCTCTTCTTAATATCTTCTGCTTCTGTTAGGTCCATACCATTTCTGTCATTTATTGAGCCCATCTTTACATGAAATGTTCACTTGGTATCTCTTATTTTCTTGAAGTGATCTCTAGTCTTTCCCATTCTATTGTTTTCCTCTATTACTTTGCACTAATCACTGAGGAATGCTTTTTGTCTTTCCTTGATATTCTTTGGAACTCTGCATTCAACTTGTATATCTTTCCTTTTATCCTTTGTCTTTCACTTTTCTTTTCTCCGCTCTTTGTAAGGCCTCCTCAGACAACCATTTTGCCTTTTTGCACTTCTTTTATTTGAGGATGATCTTGATCCCTGCCTCCTGTTCAATGTCACTGATCTCCATCCATAGCTTTTCAGGGAGTCTGTCTATCAGATCTAATCCCTTGAATCTATTTCTCACTCCCACTGTATAATCATAAGGGATTTGATTTAGGTCATACCTGAATGGTCTAGTGGTTTTCCCTACTTTCTTCAATTTAAGTCTGAAGTTGGCTTAAGGAGTTCATGATCTGAGCCACAATCATCTCCCAATCTTGTTTTTGCTGACTGTATAGAGCTTCTCCATCTTTGGCTTCAAAGAATATATCAATCTGATTTCGGTTTTGACCATCTGGTGATGTCCATGTGAAGAGTCTTCTCTTGTGTTGGAAGAGGGTATTTGGGGCTATGGTCAGTAAGTCTTTAATCCAATTTTTTCTGTTGATGGATGGGGCTGCGTTTCCTCTTTCTTGTTACCTGGGCCCAAACCATGGAAGTAATGAAGTTTACGGCAACCTCCTTCAAAATGTCCCATGCATGCACTGCTACACTCAATGCCCCCAACCCTGTAGCAGGCCACCGCAGACCCATGCCTCCACTGGACCGGACACTCACAGGTAAGTCTGGGTCAGTCTTTTGTGGGGTCACTGCTCCTTTCTCCTAGGCCCTGGTGTACACAAGTTTCTGTTTGTGCCCTCCAAGTGTCTGTTTCCCTAGTTCTGTGTAAGTTCTGGCAGCTCTATGGTGGGGTTAATGGTGACCTCCTCCAAAAGGGCTTATGCCATACCAAGGTAAGCTGTACCCAGAGCCCCTGCCCCTGCGGCAGGCCACTGCTGACCTGTACCTCGTCAGGAGACACCCAAACACAGTTCTATCTCAGTCTCTGTGGGGTCTCTGGGTCCTGGTGTGCACAAGGTTAGTTTGAGCCCTCTGAGTGTCTCTGGTGGGAATGGGGTTTGATTCTAAACACGATTTTACCCCTCCTCCCATCCTGCTGGGTCTTCTCTGCCCTTGGATGTGGGATATCTCCTCACAGCTGCTCCAACACTGCATAGCTGACATGGAATCATCCAAAAAGAAGAAAAGAACAGCTTTGAAGTACTTTTTTAAAAAATTAGTGTTTTTTTAATGTTTATTTTAATAATTTTACAAATTATCTTCTTATACTTTAGCTCAGTCTGATTTATCTTCCTTTTATTTTATTACTTTGTTTCTGTTTTTATGTATGTTAGTCAAGAGTCTTAAGTCAATATTTTCAAAGTTGTTAAGATGTTATTTTTATCTCTCTTATTGTCTTAATTGAGAGTCAGTTATTTATTTGAGATAGCAATTATAGGCATACAACACTCAGTAAACACATAACACAAATTCACATATAGCCAGTATTCTTGCCTAGAGAATTCCATGTAAGATGGAACCTGCATCTCTTAACATCTAAGTGCCGTAGTATTTGGGTTTTACAGCTGTGGCTCAGACAGTAAAGAATCTTGCTCACAATGTGGGAGACCCAAATTCAATCCCTGGGTCAGAAAAATCCCCTGGATGAGGAAATGGCAACCCACTCCACTATTGTTGCTTGGAGAATTCCATGGACATTTGAGCCTGGAGGGCTACAGGACAAGGGGTCTTAAAGAATCAGACACGACTACACTTTCACTTTTACCACTAGGACCACCTAGGAAGACGTGCAGAGTACATCATGAGAAACGCTGGGCTGGATGAATCACCAGCTGGAATCAAGATTATCGGGAGAAATATCAATAACCTCAGATACGCAGATGACAGCACCCTAATGGCAGAAAGTGAAGTGGAACTAAAGAGCCTCTTGAAGAAGGTGAAAAAGAAGAGTGAAAAAGCTGGCTTAAAACTCAACATTCAAAAAAACTAAAATCATGTCATCTGCTCCCATCACTTAATGGCAAATGATGGAAAAATCGAAAGAGTGACAGGTTTTGTTTTCTTATACTCCAAAATCACTGTGGATGGTGACTGCAGCCATGAAATTAAAAGATGCTTGCTGTTTGGAAGAAAAGATATGATAAAACTAGACAGAGTATTAAAAAGATATCAGTTTACTGACAAAGGTCCATATAGTCAGAGCTATGTTTTTTCTAGTAGTCATGTCTAGATGTGAGAGTGGGAACATAAAGAAGGCTTTATGAAAAAGAATTGATGCTCTTTAACTGTGGTGCTGGAGAAGACTCTTCAGAGTCTCTTGGACTGCAAGGAGATCAAACCAGTCAATCCTAATGAAAATCAACCCTGTATATTCATTGGAAGGACTGATGCTGAAGCTGAAGCTCTAATCCTTTGGCCATCTGATGTGAAGAGCCAACTCATTGGAAAAGACCCTAATGCTGAGAAAGATTGAGGGCATGGGGAGAAGGAGGCAACAGAGGATGAGATGATTGGTTGGCATCATTGTCTCAATGGACATGAGTTTGTGCAAACTTGGGGAGATAGTGAAGAATAGGGAAGCCTGGCATGCTGCATTCCATGGGGTTGCAAATAGACAGGACTGAGTGACTAAACAAAAGCAACAATAACAAAGGGTCAAAAAATTTGAGAATTTGTATACAGTCTCCCATTTATAGATGCAGCTTGCTTTAGAAAATTATGATATTGCATAGATCTTATTACTATTTGTATTAAAGACAAAAATTGATTAAAACAATAATTTTCACATTTTACTATTTTTTTTGTGGAAGATATATTTACCAGGTATTGGTATTCTGCTACTAATTTTAAGAGCCCATTATAATAAAAAGAAGTAAATTATATAATAAAATTTTTATTTGTGCATGTCATGCAAATATACTTTATATAACATATCTTCAAAGCTTCAAAATATATGTTAAGTAAATATAACACATTTAAAGACAAACTGATATAAAACTATGAGAAAGTGACAAGTAGTTATTCCCGTCATTTTTTTACTTAGCACTGAAATATTTTGCTTATCAGCATGATTTCATAAGGGGAGAAAGCTAAATCCTAGAACAGAAAAGAACTGAGTCATCTAATGTTTTAATTTGTAAACTTTTAAAGGACTTTTGATAAAATGCTATCTTATGTCAAATTTGAACAATCAGCCAAATGGAATAGCTATTGTTGAAGCTTTTCAGTTTACTTCTGAGTTTTAAAAATATTGATTTAATAGGCCTCCTTCTGTTGCATAAATTTTGGTTATTGTTCAGCAAACTTGATGACTTATTGCTTTGACTCCACCTAATAGGAAATCCTTTTTCTCATCATAGTTTTCCTTCACATTGCTATTATTAGTCATCATCAGATCTACTAGAATTTGACAACAATCACTTAAAGTGACATATTTCAAATGTGGTCTCACTGGATTAAATTTTTTTTTTTCCTCTGTATGATGGAGACTGTGTCAATTATTGCAGTCTATGGGCTTCACTGGTTGTTCGGTTGGTAAAGAATCTACCCTCAATACAGGAGCCCCAAGCTTGAGCCCTGTGTCAGAAAGATCCCCTGGTGAAGGAAATAGCGACCCACTCCAGCAGTCTTGCCTGGAAAATCCCATGCACAGAGGAGTCTGGTGGGCCCCAATCCACAGGGTCACAAGGGTCAGACAAGAGTTAGTGACTAAACTACTGTCACAATTTAAGGGCTTCCCTGGTGGCTCAGACAGTAAAGAATCTACCTACAATGCGGGAGACCCAGGTTCAATCCCTGGGTTGGGAAGATCCCCTGGAGAAGGGAATGGCTATCCACTCCAGTATTCTTGCCTGGAGAATTCCATGGACAAAGCAGTCTGGCATGCTATAGTCCATGAAGTTGCAAAGAGTTGGACACAACTGAGAGACTAACACTTTTACTTTTTTTCATTCAAGGTAAATATACTTTAACTTTTGACAACCACCAAATAATTTATTAAAGCTATGTATCAAAAATCCTTAATATCCTAATAATCATAAGGATAATAAATAAATGTTCCCATCTTCCTTAACTTTTTCCATACTACCCACTTTCCCCCTATTTTGCTTCATATACTTACATCTAGATAGACATGGATACAGATTTATATGTAGATTGCTGTGCTTAGTTTCTCAGTTGTGTCCAACTCTTTGTGACCCCATGCTCTGTAGCCCACTAGGCTTCTCTGTCTGTGGGGATTCTTCAGGCAAGAATACTGGAGTGGGTTGCTGTACCCTCCTCCAGGGGAACTTTCCAATCCATGGATTGAACCCAGGTCTCCAGCATTGCAGGTGGATTCTTTACCCTCTGAGCCACCAGGGAAACCCATACTACCATACTACCCACTTTCCTCTTATTTTGTTTCATCTACTTATATCTAGGTAGACATGGATACAGATTTATAGAGAGACATGATACAGTAAATAATCTTCGGAGTACCTGCCAAAGTCATAATTCATGCTTCTCTGGAATTATTCTAAAACTGAAAATGGGGCTATCTGTGTCCATGTCTGTACCACTTGGCCATACCTCCCTGTTTATCCCATGGATAAACAGTTCACTTAGCTGAGATTTCAGGATTCTTGACTAGTACTTTTAAGGCAGGATTTAGGGGGAAAAAAAAAAAAAGGCTGATCTCTCTCTAGTGTATCTACTATGTGACTTCATTTCCTACCTTCTGAGGAAAAGTCAAGTCTAGAGGTTTCCTTTTGGATTTAACTTCTGCTCTAGGGAGGAGCAATGGCAACTAAAGTGGTTTCCAAACGTCAGACTGCATGTATTCCCCAACATGAGTTTTTAGTAAAAACAGCCAAGAGTCACTGTTGGAAATGAAGAGCAATGCCACTCTCCTTTATCTGACTCAGATCAGCTCTGCAGCTCATTTTTTAGAAGAAGGATTAATCGAGTGTCAGGTTGGAGAATTCTGCTCTTCATATTTTATGATTCACTGACTTAAAGTTTTACAAAGTCCTTGGAAATGGCCCTCCTATTATAAAAGATCTCCAGAATAATAAATATGAGATAAAAAGCAAGTTTTAGATTTGAATATAACAGGTTCATTACCTTCCTAAGGTGAGTGTGTGAGAGGCATTGGAATACCGTAAGACTGCCAAGACTTGGGGTTGGAAAGGGGAAATGTAAAGCCTGTCCTAAAATCTTTTAGTACATTTTCTCTGAGCCAAACACAGCTGCCTTTAGTGTTTTTAAGTTCTTGTGAAAAAAGGATGGAAATTCAGATTCAATAACATAAAGACAGTCCTTTTCTCAATGAAAGAATAATGAAGCACAATCTTTCTCAGTGAGTTATTGAAATGCTCATACACCTCAATCAGTTCAGTTCAGTTCAGTCGCTCAGTTGTGTCCGACTCTTTGCGACCCCATGAATCACAGCACGCCAGGCCTCCCTGTCCATCACCAACTCCTGGAGTTCACTCAGAGTTGCGTCCATCGAGTCAGTGATGCCATCCAGCCATCTCATCCTCGGTCGTCCCCTTCTCCTCCTGCCCCCAATCCCTCCCAGCATCAAAGTCTTCTCCAATGAGTCAACTCTTCACATGAGGTGGCCAAAGTACTGGAGTTTCAGCTTTAGCATCATTCCTTCCAAAGAAATCCTAGGGTTGATCTCCTTCAGAATGGACTGGTTGGATTTTCTTGCAGTCCAAGGGATACTCAAGAGTCTTTTCCAACACCACAGTTCAAAAGCATCAGTTCTTCGGTGCTCACCTCAATAGCAAAAAAAAAAAAAAAAAAAAAAAACAAACAGACAAAGGACTGAAACAGCCACCTCTCCAAAGAAGAAGACACATAGATGGCCAATAGGCACTCAACATCACCAACTTTGAGAGAAATGCACATCAAAGTCACAGTGAGGTACCCTGTCACACCTATCAGAATAGCCATCATCAAAAAAAAAAAAAAACAGTAACCAACAAATGCTTGCAAGGATATGGAGAAAACAGAACCTTCATGCACTCCCAGTGGGAAAGCAAACTGAGGCAGCCAGTACAGAAAACAGTATTGAGGCTCCTCAAAAATTAACAAATGGAACCACAGTATGATCCAGCAATTCCAGCAATTTCTCTGGCATCTAACCAGAGAAAACAAAAACACTATTTCTAAAAGATACACATACCCAACGAACACAGCAGCACCACCTACAGTAGTTAAGACATGAAAGCCACCCAAATGAATAAAGAAGAGGCAATACATTTATACACGCATGCGTACAAACATACAGACAATGGAAATATTACCAAGCCACAAATAAGAAGGAAAACTTGCTGCCTGTGACAAAATGGATGAATATTGAGGGTGTCACACCAAGTGAAATAAGTCAGATCGAGAAAGACAAATACTGCATGACCTTACTTCTATGTGGAATCCAAAAAACCAAACCCATAGAGAACAGATTGGTGGTGGCTGGAGGTGGGAGTAGCGGGCTGTGGGTGAAATGGGTAAAAGAGGTCAAAAGATACAAACTTTTTGTAGAGAATAAATAAATTCTAGGGTGTCATGTACAGCATGGGGACTTTAGTTAACAATACTCTATTGTTTATCTATAAGTTGTTAATAGAGTAGATTTCAAAAGTTCTCATTGCAAGAAAAAAGTCCAACTCTATGTGGATGTTAACTTCTGCTTGTGGTGATCTTGTTATGATATACCCAGGCAGCAAAGCATCATGTTGTACACCTGAAACTAATTCCTATGTCAGTTACACCTCAATAAAAAAGCAAAATTGGCCCATTACCTCATGTTGCTCCAGCTGAAGGCTGAGTCAATCAAGAGAGTTGTTGACAACCATGATACAAATTAACAGTGGCAGATGATCTGCAGTAGGAGAGAATGAAATTGTTTTTTAGACAAAGCAGATAATAGAGGAAAAAAAGAGAAGGTGAGGGAGGAGAAAGGAAGAGAGAATGCTAAAATCTGATTCTGCATATCCATAGCACCTAAGTAGATTCATGCCTTGCTTTTGGTTTGGTTATTCCATGAGAAAGTCAAATATGGTTTCAATACAGTTCCTTCTCCTACTTCAGGAAGCTCCAGTCAGCCTTCTGACATGTAGGATCAAATTAAGAAAAAAAAAAAAATGTCTAACAGTATAGATATGTGTTCTCTTTATACAAAATATTCATACTATACATATTATTCTGTTTCCTTTTTTTCACATTTAACAATGTGTCTTGGATGTTATTCTAGGTGGTTGAGTTTTAGACATCTATTTTAGTAGTCTTTTATCTCATTACGTATTGCTATACTCTGAGACTGCCTCTACTGTCATGTTCTTCTCTTTCTTTATCCCTGTCATCCACAAGTAGTTTTTACAGTGCTATTCAAGAATAAGAGAAAGGTAATGTAACCAAGTTTTATTATTATTTTCATTATTAATCAAAGCATTAATAGATTTCTTTATATCTAAATGGGCTTCCCTCATAGCTCAGTTGGTAAAGAATCTGCCTGTGATGCAGCGAGCCCCAGTTCTATTCCTGGGTCAGGAAGATCTGCTGCAGAAGGGATACCCACTCCAGTATTCTTGGGCTTTCCTTGTGGCTCAGCTTGCAAAGAATACATCTGCAATATGGGAGACCTGGGTTCGATCCCTGGGTTGGGAAGATCTCCTGGAGAAGGGAAAGGCTACCCACTCCAGTATTCTGGACTAGAGAATTCCAGGGATTATACAGTCCATGGGTGGCAAAGAGTTGGACATGACTGAGCGACTTTCACTCTCACTTTATATCTAAATATGTCTCTTTATATCACAGAAATTTCAAACTGTAGACATCTCTCTGTGATTTCTATAACTGATAACTCAGGTATAGTGCAAGGCAAAAAAACAGTGACTCGTCAGACAAACAGCAAGAATAATAGCAGCTACCACTTACTGAGTTTTTACTATATGACAAGAGTGTATGTTCTTACATATATTTTTAATTTTACCAAAAACTTTTAAGTTAGGTATTATTTTTCTTATTTCACATTAGGAAACCAGCTTTAACAAGATTATATTTCTTATTCAGGGTTTCGGACACTGTGACAGAGATAGAATTCAAAAAAAGTTTTTCTGACTACAAATGTTTATTGAAAGAATGTACAGTGAATAAAGACATGAAATAGCTGACATTTCTGAGATAAATTACAAATAGTAATTTAAAATACATGTTTTATAAAATACCCAAAGTAGGGTGGTGAATTTAACTAAACAGAAGTTAAGATCAGACTATTTGCTCTGAGTTTGGAATTCAAGCTAATTCTGAACTAACTCAATTAACATGCTTATTATTTGCATGGATCTCATAACTTCATGGGGCACTTCTTTTTTTCTGTTTTCAAAACTATAAATTATTATTATAAGGGCTATCTCAATGATCAAAAAAGTAAAATTTTAAAATGACTAAAACAATGTTTAGAATGGCAGAAGCACATTTGTGGAAATAAGACAATATATGAAAACTAAGTGAATATTGTACCTTTTTCTGGTAGATGAATTTAAGCCATAATGTGCAAAAGACAAAGCCTGAGCAGTAGGGTAGACTGAGAGACAGACTGTTTCCAGAGTCTCCATTTGGAAAGAATTTCCCACTCCATCTTCTCTATTCTCCTCTCTCTGTGTCTCTCTCTCACACACACACTACTATAAACTATTTTATAGGTATCTCATGAAATTATTAGGACACAAAGTCTCCAGAAAAATAAACAAATAAGGCAATTCACTGAAATTGTTCTGGTACCTAAAGTAAAAATATAGTCAACAAGTTTTAGAACTTGAACCTAAAATTTTTATATTACCCTTCTAGACACTTGGAATTAATATTTTGGCTGTTTGGTAAGGTTAATAGAACATTTGTGTCTCTCCATTCTCAGTTTCATATACGCATAAGGAGTACAGGGGAACATTTCAAGCAATAATTGACTGTAAGGAGAAATATTCTACAGTGCATTTGAAAATTACAAACAGCACTGTCATATGTTCAAACGTGTTTGGCCTTTGAAAAACTGGCTAACTTCAACTTCAAATACTAGTTTGACCACTTGCTGGCAATGGATTTGGGCAGGTGAATTAAATCTATGAACCTTGGTTGCTCATGTAATCAAGTTGGTGATGCCATCCTCTGTCATCCCCTTCTAGACACTTGGAATTTATAATCAAGTATAGTACTGTTGGGAGGACTGGATGTGATAAAGTAGATGAGGAATGGAGCCAGGGAATTCCAGAAAAGATGATAGTTAATAACAGTCAACAACTATCAAGTGTTTACTAAACAAGTGTACTTATTATAAACTCAGTATAGGAAAGGGCATATTTAATCCTCAAAATAATATCATAAACTGGTTACTCTTATCCCTATTTAAAAGAAAACAAAACTGAGACTTAGCTTAGTAAATATTCTAAATCACAGAACTCAGGATTTGAACTCCAAGAGTCTGCTTGAAAGCATATAATCTTAACCAAAATGAAAAAAAAAAATTGACATTCATTTTAAAATAAACAATGAGCATGAAATCAACAAGTGAAAATATACAGCAAGGAAAACATAATTAAAAAGGAAAAACTTCACGTGTTTACAATCATCTACTCATATCCAAGATTAACTGCTATATACTTAATGAAGATATACCCAAAGCAAGATTCATCTTCATACTGAATCACAATCTTCAGCTTAGAAACATAGTGAATTATGGAAGATTAGAAAAGAAAATAAATACTTAAGATTCCTCCAACAAATAATAAGATTGTCAGGACAGAGCAGAAGATGGATGTGGATTATATGAAAACCATGAAACCTCTCTTTTGGAACTAATTATTCCACTGAAGTTGGCAGAGAAAGCAGCCTTGGAGAAGAAATCGCTCAGCTAGTATGTTTTTTTACCTCCTCCCAAATCAGTTTCCACTTGCTCCTTGGAAGAAAGCTATGACCAACCTAGACAGCATATAAAAAAGCGGAGACATTACGTTGCTGACAAAGGCCTGTCTAGTCAAAGCTATGGTTTTTCCAGTGGTCATGTATGGATGTGAGTGTTGGACTGTGAAGAAAGCTGAGCGCCGAAGAATTGATGCTTTTGAACTGTGGTGTTGGAGAAGACTCTTGAGAGTCCCTTGGACTGCAAGGAGATCCAACCAGTCTATCCTAAAGGAAATCAGTCCTGAATATTCATTAGCAGGACTGATGTTGAAACTGAAACTTCAATACTTTGGCCACCTGATGTGAAGAACTGACTCATTTGAAAAGACCTTGATGCTGAGAAAGATTGAAGGTGGGAGGAGAAGGGGACGACAGAGGATGAGATGGTTCGATGTCATCACCAACTTAATGAATATGAGTTTGAGAAACCTCTAGCAGCTAGTCATGGATAGGGAAACCTGCTGTGCTGTAGTCCATGTGGTCGCAAAGAATCGGACACAACTGAGTGACTGAACTGAACTGAAATCAATTTCCTGACTGGAAGGATTGAGCTATGTTCAAAATTCTGCTTTTAACCTGAAAAAAAAAAAAAAAAAAAGAGGCATCTGTGCAGTGAAAATTATGCACTGAACTACAAACTGTACAGCCCATGAACTACAGGGCCATCATTATCACCAGACCTAACCCATCTAACAAAATTGGCTGTTATCCCTCTGCAAGAGGTCAAATCAAACAGAAGCATTTTCCATCCCTCAGATAACAGGTTAAGTTTCCCACCTGAAGGAGCAGGCCCCACTCTTAGGGTGCAACCAAAACTTTAAAGTAACAGGCAAAGCACAAAAGAAGGCACAGACTTCTCACAAAATTATTTTCTCTCTCCTGACATTGTTTTTGATACTGGCAGTATTGAATTACATTGGGAAAAGAAGCCCTGAAATTATCTAGGTAGTAATACAAGCTCACATTAGGAAACCAGCTTTTAAAACTGTAAAGAAAGTAAAAATGACTTTCTGATGACTTTAACTAAAAAAGAGGAAAATAAAACACTATCTCTATTGCTTGCACTGCAAAAATTTCTTCAGTTGGCTCTCTGGATCTAAATTACACATTTTCCCACTCTGATATCTAACCAGGATGTAGATATTTATAAATTACATCACTGTAATCTGAACTCTTTGCCTTCAGTTTGAGTTGTGTCAATAGGATATAGATCAAAAAACCTGGAAAGCAGGAACAAGAAGTCAAGTAGTCTCTCCTTATCATCTGAGGATACATTTCAGGATTCCCACTGGATGCCTGAAATCACAGATAATACCAAACCCTATGTATAATATGTTTTATTTTTCCTATGGACACATACCTATGATAAAGCTTAATTATATATTAGGCATCAGTTCAGTTCAGTTGAGTCACTCATTCGTGTCCGACTCTTTGCAACCCCATGAATTGCAGCACGCCAGGCCTCCTTGTCCATCACCAACTCATAGAGTTCACTCAAACTCACCTCCATCAAGTCAGTGGTGTCATCCCGCCATCTCATCCTCTGTCGTCCCCTTCTCCTCCTGTCCCCAATCCCTCCCAGCATCAGAGGCTTTTCCAATGAGTCAACTCTTTGCAATATTTTGGCCAAAGTATTGGAGTTTCAGCTTCAGCATCAGTCCTTCCAAAGAACACCCAGGGTTGATCTCCTTTAGGATGGACTGGTTGGATCTCCTTGCAGTCCAAGGGACTCTCAAGAGTCTTCTCCAACACCACAGTTCAAAAGCATCAATTCTTTGGTGCTCAGCTTTTTCACAGTGCAACTCTCACATCCATACATGACCACAGGAAAAACCATAGCCTTGACTAGACAGACCTTTGTTGGCAAAGTAATGTCTCTGCTTTTGAATGTGCTATCTAGGTTGGTCATAAATTTTCTTCCAAGGAATAAGCGCCTTTTAATTTCATGGCTGCAATCACCATCCACAGTAATTTTGGAGCCCCAAAAAATAAAGTCTGACACTGTTTCCACTGTTTCCCCATCTATTTGCTGTGAAGTGATGGGACCAGATGCCATGATCTTCGTTTTCTGAATGTTGAGCTTTAAGCTAACTTTTTCACTCTTCTCTTTCACTTTCAAGAGGCTTTTTAGTTCCTCTTCACTTTCTGCCATAAGGGTGATGTCATCTGCATATCTGAGGTTATTGAGATTTCTCTGGGCAATCTTGATTCTAGCTTGTTCTTCTTCTATTCCAGTGTTTCTTATGATGTACTCTGCATAGAAGTTAAATAAGCAGGGTGACAATATACAGCCTTGATGTACTCCTTTTCCTATTTGGAACCAGTCTGTTGTTCCATGTCCATTTCTAACTGTTGCTACCTGACCTGCATATAGGTTTCTCAAGAAGCAGGTGAAGTGGTCTGGTATTCCCATCTCTTTCAGAATTTTCCAGTTTATTGTGCTCCACACAGTAAAAGGCTTCATAAGAGATTAAAACAATAATAATAAATCATTTTAACCATATACTGTAATGAAAGCTCTGGGAATGTGATCTCTTTTTCTCTCTCTCTCCCTCTAAATACCTTATTATATAAATTTAATAGCTTTTCCTTCTTAACTCATTCTTGACCAGGAGAATTTTGCAGAAACTAACATCTGTGGCTGGTGATTTTTATTTTGGTCAGCCAAAAATTAATTCTGATATTTCACGAACACCTTGTGGGTGATTAAATTCAACAGTAATACCTGAAACACCTGGAAGTCTAATTTTCAGGAAATGTTTTCTTCAATCCACTCACTCTGTAGAAGCACCGGAGCATTCTCCACCATTTCATTTTCACTTCTGTATCAGAATCAATCACTAAGGTTTTTTTTTTTTTTTGTCTTTTTGTTGTTTTAGTATTCCCATCATCTGAATCAGAATAATATCCTGAAGAACTAACCTCTTCTGAGACACTAGTATCTATTTCGCTCAGACAATCAGAGAAAGTATTTGCATAAAATTCACTGAAAAATACTTTACCCAAAATTTCACAATGCATCATTTTTGAAAATTTTATGGTTATGATATACACAAGGTTGGAACAAATACATAACTGATCAAAATGTAAATAACAATAATCATAAGTTGTATAATAATTCTTTAATCAATTTTAAACTCCAACAACTTTGTACAGTGATTTTAATTGTATCACTCTCTAGAAACATATTGCTATGTCTCCAGTCAATAAGCCTCGTTAACAAAAGACATATTAATACATCTCTGGTCAATAGTTTGTTAACTAAGCACTTACCTCTCACTGTGGCCATAACTTTTGCAGTTTGTATTGCAATATCAAGAGTCACAGATATGTCTTTTTCCTTCTTCCAATTTCATGGATCAATTTATTCCTGTGGTAGATCTTGGTGGTCTCAGGATACAATTTTTTTTTCTTTCCTCATTAATTTGATAACTTTCTTTTTTGTTCACTTGAAGGAAGCACTTCATGGCTTCTCTTTGGCATCTCTAAATTACCAACATCAGTGCTCTTTTGCTTTGAGACCATTATTAAGTAAAGAAATGGTGAGTTGAACCCAAGCACTGTGCTGTCTAGTAGTTGATATGAGAACCAAGATGGCTACTAAGTGACTAATGGGAAAATCAGACAAAGGGATTATTCATGCTGCAGGTGCAAACAGCATGAGATTTCATTAGGCTACTCAGAATGGTACATAATTACACCTTTTAAAAAGTATGTATTCTTTATTTCTGGAATTTTCTATTTAATATTTTTGGACTATGATAGACTGTGGATAACTGAAATATCAGAGGGGCAATACTGTATTTATTCTCTGGTTGCCTGAGGTCACCAGGACCGACTTTTCTCAAGGGGAATATTACAGTTGCTCTCAGTGAGGTCAGTGCTATATGGACCTCCTTCCTTCCAGTTTGCAATTGTGTCTCTCCCCTTGTCTTTGGGCCTAGAAGTGATGTCAGTCTATTGCGGCTAGCTCTGTGCTTATGTACTATCTCTTTCAGTTCCTGTATATTGTATTCATACCTATGTAATTATTTCCTCTTCTAACCAACCTAATGTGAGAATGCCAGCTGTTGCCATTTAGTTTCCTTATAGACTAAAAAATGCAAAGAAACTAAACCAAGAAATACTTTGTAAACTATGCTTTACCTTAATATTTTGAATCTAGCATAATTCCTCCATAATACTGTGGAACTGGAGATGTTAATTTTGATTTTTTGAGTCACTTCATCTAAAATGTTAATATGTATTAATTATGTTATAGTTTATGAATAGCAAGCATACGTATAGTTCCAAAGGCAATATGATTTTGGTAAGAAATCACTTATTATTCTTCCATATTTTGCAGACAGAAGAGTATGAAACAACAGATGTTGAAATTATTAAGAGTATTCTGACAATGTCAAAATTTGGGGCTTTTATTTGATTTGGCTGGAGACCATGAGCTCAGATTTTATCTGAACCTTGTGTGAACTAACTTAAGCAAAACTTACAGGATTTGGTTCACAGAGATGGAGTTGAAACTTTCCTTTGTGTATGAATTCATTTTGTTTTCCATGAGTTTTACTTAGAAGTTTGGGTTTGTTCCTAAAGTGATTTTCAAAAATTACTCCTACAATCTTAGAAACTTTATGCACCTGTCAATAGTACAAGAAAAAACTGAACATAATAATCTTTAGAATAAAATATAGATTATTGCATTTTAGAAATTTTATTATGAATATTTTCCCTTTATTTCTAATTATCAACTTGATTACTTCTTTCACTCAACATGTAAAGTTAAACAACTAATCTTTTCACTAATTGATTAGTGAGTAAATTGGCCATCGGGAGAAATTAATTGGTTTTTCATGAATTAACTGTTGTGGAATTGGCCATGCAGTGAATCAAAAAGGTGAATTGGCATTTTGGTTATGTTATTTTGTTGAATGAGCCTATATGTGTCTCAGAGTTGAGTCTTCTTTTCATCTGCAAAATGAAAAGAAGGCCAGTTTTCCCTGCTGCAGGGCCTAGTGGAAGAGATCTGAGATTCTTAACTAATCCTCACACAAACTTTCAGTCCTTTGTGACTTTAATTCCATGTTTTATTCATCCTCCAAATGTTCTTGTTGAGTCAGTTATTCATCCTTCCTGGGGTTTTCAATCAGAAATGTACTTGCTTTTTGCTGACTTTGTCCTACAGTAGGCACTAATTCCAGATTTCTGTTCTAAGTCAACTATCAACTACTCATTTCCATTTATCTTCCCCAATTTTGTTGCCATCTCTCCTCTGCTATTACCTTTTCTACCATTTCTTTTTAAAATTTTTTACTAAAAGAATTCTTTCACTGCTGCTTTAATAGGGTTATGATAGGAATTAGAAGTAAGTGCTTGTTTAATCCTCCAGGTTATTTTGTTTCTTTCAACACTAGTTGACTAAATTTAAAACATATACTAATACAATGATAAGCCTTGTTATAGCAACATCTTTTGCATAATAAATTTTAAAAGAGGTTGACATTCTAAGTATTAACTTTAAGTATTTTGATTAAATGTGTTTCATAAAAAGTATTTAGATAAGCAGATCAGTGGAGAAATAACTCCAGAAAGAATGAAGGGATGAAGCCAAAGCAAAAACAACACCCAGTAGTGGATGGGGCTGGTGATAGAAGCAAGGTCCGATGCTGTAAAGAGCAATATTGCATAGCAACCTGGAATGTCAGGTCCATGAATCAGGCAAACTGGAAGTGGTCAAACAGGAGATGGCAAGAGTGAACATTAATATTCTAGGAATCAGCGAACTAAAATGGACTGGAATGGGTGAATTTAACTCAGATGTCCATTATATCTACTACTGTGGGCAGGAATCCCTTCGAAGAAATGGAGTAGCCATCGTGGTCAACAAAATAGTCCGAAATGCAGTACTTGGATAAAATCTCAAAAATGACAGAATGATCTCTGTTTGTTTCCAAGGCAAACCATTCAATATCACAGTAATCCAAGCCTATGCCCCAACCAGTAATGCTGAAGAAGCTGAAGTTGAATGGTTCTATGAAGACCTACAAGAACTTTTAGAACTAACACCCAAAAAAGATGTCTTTTTCATTATAGGGGACTGGAATGCAAAAGTAGGAAGTCAAGAAACACCTGGAGTAACAGGCAACTTTGGCCTTGGAATACAGAATGAAGCAGGGCAAAGGTTAATAAAGTTTTGTCAAGAGAATGCACTGGTCATAGCAAATGCCCTCTTCCAACAACACAAGAGAAGATTCTACACATAGACATCACTAGATGGTCAACACCAAAATCAGGTTGATTATATTCTTTGCAGCCAAAGATGGAGAAGCTCTATACAGTCAGCAAAAACAAGACCAGGAGCGGACTGTGGCTCAAATTGAGACTGAAATTGAAGAAAGTAGGGAAAACCACTAGACCATTCAGGTATAGCCTAAATCAAATCCTTTATGCTTATTCAGTGGAAGTGAGAAGTAGATTTAAGGGACTAGATCTGAGAGATAGAGTGCCTGATAAACAATGGATGGAGGTTTGTGACATTGTAGAGGAGACAAGGATCAAGACCATCCCCATGGAAAAGAAATGCAAAAAAGCAAAATGGCTGTCCTGGGAGGCCTTACAAATAGCTGTGAAAAGAAGAGAAGTGAAAAACAAAGGAGAAAAAGAAAGATATAAGCATCTGAATGCAGAGTTCCAAAGAATAGCAAGAAGAGATAAGAAAGCCTTCCTCAGTGATCAATGCAAAGAAATAGAGGAAAACAACAGAACAGGAAAGACTAGAGATCTCTTCAAGAAAATTAGAGGTACCAAAGGAACATTTCATGCAAAGATGGGCTCAATAAAGGACAGAAATGCTATGGAACTAACAGAAGCAGAAGATATTAAGAAGAGGTGGCAAGAATACACAGAAGAACTATACAAAAAAGATCTTCATGACCCAGATAATCATGATGGTGTGATCACTCCCCTAGAGCCAGACATCCTAGAATGTGAAGTCAAGTGGGCCTTAGGAAGCATCACTACAAACAAAGCTAGTGGAAGTGATGGAATTCCAGTTGAGCTGTTTCAAATCCTGAAAAATGATGCTGTGAAAGTGCTGCACTCAATATGCCAGCAAATTTGGAAAACTCAGCAGTGGCCACAGGACAGGAAAAGGTCAGTTTTCATTCCAATTCCAAAGAAAGACGATGCCAAAGAATGCTCAAACTACCCCACAATTGCACTCATTTCACATGCTAGGAAACTAACGCTCAAAATTCTCCAAGGCAGGCTTCAGGTATACATGCACCATGAAATTCCAGACATTCAAGCTGGTTTTAGAAAAGGCAGAGGAAACAGAGATCAAATTGCCATCATCTGCTGGATCATCAAAAAAGCAAGAGAGTTCCAGAAAAGTATCTAATTCTGTTTTATTGACTATGTCAAAGCCTTTGACTGTGTGGATCACAATAAACTGTGGTAAATTCTGAAAGAGATGGGAATACCAGACCACCTGACCTGCCTCTTGAGAAATCTGTATGCACATCAGGAAGCAACAGTTAGAACTGGACATGGAACAACAGACTGGTTCCAAATAGGAAAAGGAGTACGTCAAGGCTGTATATTGTCATCCTGCTTATTTAACTTCTATGCAGAGTACATCATGAGAAACGCTGGGCTAGAAGAAGCACAAGCTGAAATCAAGATGGCCGGGAGAAATATAAATAACCTCAGATATGCAGATGACACCATCCTTATGGCAGAAAGGGAGGAGAACCTAAAAAAGCCTCTTGATGAAAATGAAAGAGGAGAGTGAAAAAGTTGGCTTAAAGCTCAACATTCAGAAAATGAAGATCATGGCATTTGGTCCCATCACTTCATGGGAATAGATGGGGAAACAGTGTCAGACTTTATTTTTTGGGGGGGCTCCAAAGTCACTGCAGACGGTGACTGCAGCCATGAAATTAAAAGATGCTTACTCCTTGGAAGAAAAGTTATGACCAACCTAGATAGCATATTCAAAAGCAGAGACATTACTTTGCCAACAAAGGTCTGTCTAGTCAAGGCTATGGTTTTTCCAGTGGCCATGTATGGATGTGAGAGTTGGACTGTGAAGAAAGCTGAGCACCAAAGAATTGATGCTTTTGAACTGTGGTGTTGGAGAAGACTCTTGAGAGTCCCTTGGACTGCAAGAAGATCCAACCAGTCCATCCTAAAGGAGATCAGTCCTGGTTGTTCTTTGGAAGGAATGATGCTAAAGCTGAAACTCCAGTACTTTGACCACCTCATGGGAAGAGTTGACTCATTGGAAAAGCCTCTGATGCTGGGAGGGATTGGGGGCAGGAGGAGGAAAGGGGACGACAGAGGATGAGATGGCTGGATGGCATCATTGACTCGATGGATGTGAGTTTGAGTGAACTCTGGGAGTTGGTGATGGACAGGGAAGCCTGGGTGCTGCAGTTCATGAGGTCACAGAGTCGGACAAGACTGAGCAACTCAACTGAAGGGAACTGAACAGTAAAATTAATAACAGTGATATATTTGAAGTTTTTTCTTTTCATTAAAGAAGAAACTTTTAACTAAAAATGTCTATAGAAATACAGTAACTTGTAGATGATACTGCTTAATTAAATCAACATTTGTAGTTTAGGTAGGGCAAATTTTTTAACACTGCCAAATCCAAAATCATTTATTCTAGTTTTTAAATGCAGCACTTTAGAAGGTATTAAATTTTTTAATGATGAAAATAATACTGGATTTATTAAAATAAAATCTTCCCATGTAACAAATAATACTGTTGAAAAGTTATGGCTATTTTATCGTGTAATAAAGACAAGTTGGCACACTCCTCTTGTCTACTCTACTATCTTTTTTCTGTTTATTTAGTGGTGACATTTTTAAGTCTAACTTTTTCTTTCTTTCATAATTTTGTCAGATAAAATAAACCAGTGTATATTTTATTTGATAAAATGAAGTCTACCTCTTCAGTTAAAATAGCATTGAAAATAAAAAGAAAAATCTCCAAATCCTCACAATATTAAAATTGAGACAGTTATTATAAATGTTTAGCATATTTTTATTTTGCCTAATAATATACACATGTTCCCATAAAATGATATTCTACTTACAATCTTCTTTTACTTTTTGTTAATGTGTAGGATTATATTCTATCCTGTCTGATTAATATAATTAATTTGACCAAATTTTTTTTGTAATATTTTTCTGTAATATAAATAAGGATATAATGATCTTTAACACTGGCTTTCACTTACTGACTGCTCAATCTCACAATTACCCTATAACACAAGTGCCCTTATTCTTACTGTGTAGGTGGAACCAAATTTTGCCAAAGCCCTGTGGTTTTGTAAGTCATAGATCTGAGACAGTAACCTGAAATAAAATTTTCACAATCTTACTCTTTGTGAATAAATTTCTGCTGAAGTTTCAGATTAATTCTTTATGATAGATTCTCAATCAAATGACTAGATATGAATATTTTTATTTGTCTCTTAGCAAATACTAACATACTTTTCCAAAATAATTGTAATGATTTACATTTCTGTGACCTATTTGTAAGCATGAATTGAGTGTTCTTGCTATAGGAGAGAATGTTCATTTAATAAAAAAAATGGCGAACATTTGTTATTTTGCCTAGTGATGCTTTCATTTTCTCTTCTTTTGGTAATATTGCTATAGCTCCTTTTTTATTTTATTTTTTAAAACTAGATACTCTGCAGTTGTCTTCATTCATGATGTTTTGACTTCTCCCAAGTAAAACACATGACCAAAGTTAGAACAATTAGGCCCTCTCCTTTGGATTTTGAATTTTTTTAACTGCTCATTAAAAAATAAATTCTATTGATTTCTTTCTTTTTGTTTACTTTCTTTTTTTAAATTTTGTCTTCTTTATCTGGTATCCTAAGGTGGAAGCTGAGATCATTGATCTGAGCTCTTTCATCTTTTCTAATGCAAACATTTAAGGCTATACATTTCTAAGCACTGCTTTAGTAGCATTCTACAAATTTTGATATATAGTATTTTTATTCTCATTCAGATCAATATATTTTCTAATATCTTTTGTGATTTTTCTCTTTGATCCATGGGTAAGTTTCCAAATACTTGGAGATTTTTGCAGCTATATTTTTGTTACTGTGTTTTTGTTCAATTTTCCATAGATCAGAGAACATACTTCCTTATGACATTGATTCTGTGAAACCTATTCAGTGTTTTATGGCTCATAATATTATTTGGCTTAGTGCTCTTGGTTCCTTGAAATGAATGTGCATTTTGATGTCAGATGGCATGTTCTATAAGTGTTAATTAGATCAAGTTAGTTGATAGGGTTGTTACACTCTTCAATATCCTACTGATTTACTGCCAATACATTTGCTAT
The DNA here is from genome assembly GCF_014754425.2 of Oryx dammah. Classification (NCBI taxonomy): domain Eukaryota; kingdom Metazoa; phylum Chordata; class Mammalia; order Artiodactyla; family Bovidae; genus Oryx; species Oryx dammah. Next base: position 103,419,387 of record NW_024070213.1, on the reverse strand, counting down.
TAATTATTGAGAGTGAAATTTCCAATTAAAATTGTTACCATAGAATTCAGGTATCCATATAGCTACACCATCTTTGAGTTGCTTATGGTTTGCATGGGGTAACTTTTGCCATTCTTTTATTTTTTATTAAAATCCATTTGTTAAATGGCATCTTTCAGGCAGCACAAACCTGACTATTGTCTTCTCACTTAATCTAACAGTATTTGTTATTTAATTCAGGTGTCTAGACTTTTACATATAATGTGGTTATGGATATTATTGGTTTTAAATCTCCCTATTGTTATTTTATCTTCCCTTTGTTTATCCCTTTCTCTATCTTTTTAGAAGAATAAATATTTCTAATCTAGAAATATTAGGTGCATATTTCTATTATTCAGTTTTATTTTCAAGATTCAGTTATTAGCTATAATTCCTCTTACTTTTTAGTGGTTGTTCTAGAGTTTATAGTATAGATTTTAAATTTATCACAGTTTACCTTCAAATAAATATGATACAACTTCACACACAATGTAGAACCTTACAACATTACATATCATTTCCCCTTCCATACTTTGTTATTTGTTGCTCTAACTTACACTTTTATTTATGACATAAAGTCCAGAATTCATCACTTTGTTTTTAAGTTTAAAGAGCTGCAAAGATGTGCTCATTTGTTAAAAAGGTGGAGAATAAAGGAAAAAATTCTGTTCTATTTATACCTGTATGTTATCCATTTTTGGTGTTCTTCATTTCTTTGGGTAGATGCAAATTTCCACCTGTTATCATTTTTATTTGCTTATAGAATTTCCTTTAATATTTGTTGAAGTGAACATTTGTTGGTAATGAATCATTTACCCTTTTCTTTTTTTTTTTGGTCTGAAAATCTTTATATGATTTGATTTATTTTGGAAAAATATTTTCACTATACAAAAAAATTTTGGTTGACAGTTTTTGTATGTCAGTACTTAAAGATGTCTTTAAAGTCTTTTGGTTTTGATACTTTCTGACAAAAAGTTTGACTTCAACCTTTCCTTTGTTGCTTTCTATATAATTTCTTTTTTGCACTTGTTGCTTTTAAGATTTTGCTTTTATGATTGTGGTGAGGTTTTTTGTTTTTGTTTTTGTTTTTTCAATCTCATTGTTTTCTTCTGGAGAAGGAATGGCAACCCACTCCAGTATCCTTGCATGGAAAATCTCATGGACAGAGAAGCCTGGTGGGCTGTAGTCCATGGGGTCACAAACAGTCAGGCAGGACTGACTAACACACACTTACTCACATTGTTTTCTTGGCTTATTTGTTTTTTTAATTTTTTATTTCTGCTTCAGATTTATTGAATTTCTTGGATCTTTGGGTTTTAAGTTTATAGTTTTCATCAATTTTGGAATTTTTAGCCATTATTACTTAAAATATTCTATTTCTCTTCCTAGAACTCCAATTTTATATATGCTTCCCAATGGTGTTTTCCCATACCTCACTAATTTCTTGTTCATTTTTTGGTCTTTTTCTTCCTCTCTGTATTTATTTTGTATTATTTATTTTGTTCTATGTTCAAATTCACTGACATTTTCTTTTATAGTATCTAGCTGTAGATCACTCCAGTGTATTTTTAAACCAGATATTATATTTTTATTCTCTAGAACATCCATTTGGATATTTTTCATATTTCAGCTCTTCTGTTTATCATGCTTATCTTTACCTTTACCTTATGGAACACATGGGGAGTATTTGTAGTAGACAAATTTTGAATAGAAATTATTAGAAATAGAAAAACTAAAACATGTCAGAGCCATAGTGATTGGCAAGAACACCCTGATGTGACTGTTATCATTTTCTGCTACCTCAATTGCAGAGCCTTTCTAAACTTGTCTTTTTCTTAGGCCTGATTCTTCACTATTTTTAAATTCTTTTTGTTACCACATATTTGTTGAATAAAATTATTTTTAGTTATGTTGGCTGCAGTGATTTTTGATAGCACAATCTAAAGTCATAATTGTATGTGTGTTAGTTGCTCAGTCGTGTCCAACTCGTTGGGACTCCGTGGACTGACTGTAACTACCACCACGTTTCTCTGTCCCAGGAATTCTCTAGATAAGAATACTGGAGGGAGTTGCCACGTGCTTCTTCAGTGGATCCCGGGTTTCCCACATAGGAGGCAAATTCTTAACCATCTGAGTCACCTTTTTCTAATTCCATTTATTTATTAAATAATACCTTACCACAATTCTTTAACAGTGTTTTGTACTGTCACCTTCATAATACGTTAAATCCTTAATTTATGCTTTTTTATTTCTTTGTATGTTCCTCTTCTATTTAATAAGATTATATTATCTATTTTAAAGTATTAAAGAAATTATCTTCTCAGATAATACTTCATTAGTTTAATTTTTAAAAGATTTATTTTTATTACTTTGTATGGGTATTCCTCCATGTAGCACAATGCTAAAATTATTCGTTGAATTTTATAAAGACTCTGTATTTAGACTCCCTACTTTTTTTTTAGATTAATCTTTTAGCTATTCTTTAATGGCCTTTAGAACTGTTTTATAATTATTAAATTTATATAGGAGTTTATGCTAAACTGTTGGACACGACTGAGTGACTTCCCTTTCACTTTTCACTTTCATGCATTGGAGAAGCGGATGGCAGCCCACTCCAGTGTTCTTGCCTGGAGAATCCCAGGGACAGGGGAGCCTGCTGGGCTGCCGTCTATGGGGTTGCACAGAGTCGGACACAACTGAAGCAACTTAGCAGCAGCAGCATCTTTGTAATATTTATTCAAGAACTGTTTTATTTAGAAGATTTCAGAAAGGTCCTACATATGTGGATTTTATTGGTATTTTTGTGTGTGGCTATTTTAATAAAATATTCAACATGTAAAATTTTGGGTTACTTAGGATATAAAAGGGAGCTTCCCTGGTGGCTCAGAGGTTAAAGCGTCTGCCTATAATGTGGGAGAACTGGGTTCAATCCCTGGGTCGGGAAGATCCCCTGGAGAAGGAAATGGCAACCCACTCCAGTATTCTTGCCTGGAGAATCCCATGGATGGAGAAGTCTGGTAGGCTACAGTCCACGGGGTCACAAAGAGTCAGACACGACTGAGCGACTTCACTTTTCTTTTCACTTTAGGATATAAAAAGAAAGCACACATATCCAAAATACACACACATATTCATATATACAATCATATGTATAAATCATATATACAGAATACGTGTATATACTCCAGGCTGCCTTATCGCGAGAAGCTGCCTTGCCTATATTATACTTATTATACCTTCCATGGTACAACTTTTATCTGATTGCTCAGCGGGGGCGAATCACAAGCCCTGCTTTCCTGTCAACATTTTGCCATTGCAGTTTCTGAGCTTCTCAAAGCACCAGGTAGCATTTTATTTTCCTACTATTTTCACCTGTAGTAATCCTAAGAGCACTGTGCTTTAAATCTATAAAGTAAAATCAATCTCTGAGTCCATTTCCTCGGGAATCTGACTGAATATATGGGCATTTACATAGCTAGCCAAATGTGACCTTTTTGCTTTAATGTTCTAGCAAGGAAACAGCAGTGCAAGCTGAGGGCCTGACTAAGGTGGAAAGATTAATAGGAAAACTTTTTCACCTTAAGCTTAGACATAATGATCTACATCTAAAAGCAAAGTCAGTCTGAAAGCAAAATAAAAATATTCTTCCCAGACACTCAAATATACACACATGCACACAAATTAATATAAAATGTTGCTTTGATGCTAAAGACATCCAGGGGGGAAAGCATCTATCTTTAGGTTATTGTACTTCCCTAGTGGCTCAGACTGTAAAGTGTCTGCCCGCAGTGTGGGAGACCTGGGTTCGATCCCTGGGTCGGGAAGATCCCGTGGAGAAGGAAATGGCAACCCACTCCAGTACTCTTGCCTGGAAAATTCAATGAACTGAAGAGCCTGATAGGCTACAGTCCATCGGGTCGCAAAGAGTCGGACGCGGCTGAGCGACTTCACTTTCACTTTTCACTTTCACATACAAACTAATAAAGTGAGATTTTCCAGGGCAGAAACCGTGTTTTTTATACACTTATATACATAACACAATGTTAGGAGGGTATTAAATATTTGCAAAATGGACACTTAGAAAAAAATATGTTGTGTTCCAAGGCCTGAAACCAAATAAATATATTTAAGGTCAGTTCAATTCAATCGCTCAGTCCTGTCTGACTCTTTGCGACTCCATTAATTGCAGCACACCAGGCCTCCCTGTCCATCACCAACTCCTAGAGTTCACTCAAACTCACCTCCATCGAGTCGGTGATGCCATCCAGCCATCTCATCCTCTGTCGTCCCCTTCTCCTCCTGCCCCCAATCCCTCCCAGCATCAGAGTCTTTTCCAATGAGTCAACTCTTCGCATGAGGTGGCCAAAGTACTGGAGCTTCAGCTTTAGCATCATTCCTTCCAAAGAACACCCAGAGCTGATCTCCTTCAGAATGGACTAGTTGGATCTCCTTGCAGTCCAACGGACTCTCAAGAGTCTTCTCCAACACCACAGTTCAAAAGCATCAATTTTTTGGTGCTCAGTAAAGTACATTTCAGATTACTGCTAAGTACTGTAATGGAAAAGTGATAGTGTGAGTTTTCTTATTAGCATGGTAACAACAAATCTATGTTTTTTAAGGTATTGACCTAAGCTTCCACCTTAAATAAAGTTAATGTGACAACATGTACAATGTAACTTTTCTTGTTTGAGAAATGATGTGTAATAATTTGAATGACGTACTAACAATTGTCTGGATATATTAGCATAACATCTGGTCAATATACTAAGTTCATGTAATATTTTAGATGAGTAACAGAAGGTAAAATCATTTTACAAAGAAAAAACAAAAGTAATAGCTCTCCCTCCTTGCAAAACATTAAAAACTGTTGTTTAATACAAATAGCATCTAGTACAAGCTTATATGTCTCAATAAATTATTAAAACAAACATCTGCAAAACAAAAGAAAAACTCTCATAAGATCATTGAAAATTTTGAGTGTATATAGGGTGTGTGCATGCATGTACGTGTATTGTAGAATTTCATTTTCCCATTCCATGAATACTAACTAAAATTTAAGTCTCTAGAGAGAAACTGGAGAAACTGTATCATTGTTCAGGAAGCAGGAACTGGCTTTTGATAAAAGGCTTCCCTTTCTCTTCCACAATGCATCTGGGACCGTCAGAGTTGATTACTGTAATATTTATATAATATAGCTTTGACGTACAATCGAGAACTATAACACATTTAATAGTGGAAAAAGTTGGCCAGCATCAGATATTTTTAATGAATTGGAAGACAGCCTATTTTATTTCATCTGAAATCAAGAAAGAGTGCCAGTTTGGTCACTAAACACTAGTCAGTTTCTTTTAAAAAGAATGCTTCAGATTAAAAAAAAAAATTTGGATGTGGTTTCAAAAAATCCTTCATAATTACACTATAAAATGAAAATGAAAATAGTGCTTTTTTACAGACCCCATTAACTGGAGCATCAGATTGATGGCCAAGCATTTACAAGCACAAAGATCATGGCACTATATTGCTGTTTTTTGTTTTTTTTTTAATCACCGCACTTCTTTGTATGGATATATAGAGAAATTTTATTTCATTTATTTGAAAGGTTTAAAAAATGAAGAGAATCTTTTTCTTTTTGCCATGTCTCTATTTATTTGTAGTAAACACTATGCTATTCTAAATGAACACTCTTCAGATGGGTATTCAAATAAGAAAATTAAAAAGGAAAAAACAAGCTGCAAAACCAGGAGTCTATTTAATATCAAGGGCTATAAACAAAGTTAGTAATTTAATTACTACATCACCTCCAAACTTTCATTTACATTCCCTTATTTTCATTGGCTATATAACTTGTACTTGCTTATTATGTATTAAATATTAATATGACAATGGAAAAACATATATTAAAATCCAACTTCTCATAAGTCATGCTGATATCCTGCACCCTTGTTAGGATGTATTGATGTATATTACACATATGGTACTCTTGCCAAAAATGTGTAACTTCAATTCAATTATAAGAAGACATCAGACATTCCCAGCTGAAGGTATTCTGCGAAGATAACTGACCAGTGTTTCTCAAAACTTGTGAATGTCTTGGAAGATAAGGAAAGAATAAGAGCTATCACAAATTAAAGGGGGCAGAGAAGACATGACAACCTAATACAGTTTGTGATCTTGATTGGGTCCTCGGAAGATGAATATTAAAAATTCAACAACATAAATTACTTGAATACAAATAAAGTCGGTTGCTTGGAAAATTGTATTTTCTGATTTTCTGTATCTACATTCAACTCACATCTTTGTAGGAGATCATCTGTGCTATTTTTTATAATATACAACTTTAAAAAAAGCCATTTCTACTTTCTTTATTAACTTAACTCATCCTCAACCAAAGGAAACAACTAAATGACTTTCCTTCTGTACATTCCTATATATAATCCTACAGAGAAACTGTCACACACACACACACAAAACTTAGAGAAGATTCAGTATGATTATTCTGAGAGTAATATATCATATATTGTTCAAGCAACATTTTGCCTAACTTCAAAATTACCTTATGAATTTTCTTTAAGTCAATGGCACAGATACAAGTGATTCTTTTTATAGGAAAATATCCCATGTTATTCAATACTGTATTAGTGTTTTTTGACCCTTCCCCTATTAATGGTCATTCATTATGTTTATATATATATATTTTTTAAACAAGCAATTTTACAACAAACTACATTTTACTTTTCTGTGCATGTTGATCCCTTTTCTTTCTGAGATAGAGGAGAATTGGGAGTATTGAAGAAAAAGAAGTATTTATTCTAGCTATAACTAATTATAATTGATATTAGTAAATTGCTTAACTTGAGATAATGAATTAAATTTCTTCTTCCTTTTAGTTTTACGTTTTAATTAATTTATTTTAATTGGAGGATTATTTCACAATATTGTGATGGCTTTTGCCATACATCAACATGAATTGGCCATAGGTATACATGTGTTCCCCCCATTCTGACCCCTACTTCCATCTCCCCCCACACTCTATCCCTCTAGGTTGCCACAGAGCACCAGCTTTGGGTGTCCCATTTCAGGCATGGAATGTGCCCTGGTCATCTATTTTACATATGATAATATATGTGTTTCAATGCTATTCTCTCAAATCATTCCACCCTCACTTTTCCCCACTGAGTCCAAAAATCTATTCTATACAACTGTGTCTTCTTTGCTGCCCTGCATGTAGGCTCATTAGTCCCATCTTTCTAAATTCCATGTATATGATCTGTCCATGGAATTCTCCAGGCAAGAATACTGAAGTGGATGGCTATTCCCTTCTCCAGAAGATCTTCCTGACCCAGGGATTGGACCTGGGTCTCCTGCATTGCAGGCAGATTTTTTACCACTTGAGCTACCAGGGAAGCCCATATATATGTGTTAATATACAGTAGTTGTCTTTTATTTTTCTGACTTACTTCACTCTGTATAATAGGCACCAGTTTCATCCACCTCATTAGAACTGACTCAAACGTGTTCCTAGCTGAGTAACATTCCATTGTTTATATTTACCACAACTTCCTTATCAATTTCTAAGACTAATAGGTCTTAGAAATATGTCCCCTCTCTCTTGAACTTTCATTCTACCTCCCACTCCATCCCACCCCTCAGATTATGGTTTGTGAATATTTTAATTTTCAGATGTAGAATTTCTCAGATAACATGATAAGCCCCCAATCCCCATAATTAAAAGACAAATATTTATATTTTCATTTCAGTTCAATTCAGTTCAGTCACTCAGTCGTGTCTGAATCTTTGTGACCCCATGAACTGCAGCATGCCAGGCCTCCCTGTCCATCACCAACTCTTGGAGTGCACCCAAACCCATGTCTATTGTGTCGGTGATGCTTTCCAACCATCTCATCTTCTGCTGTCCCCTTCTCCTCCCGCCCACAATCTTTCCCAGCATTAGGGTCTTCTCAAATGAGTCAGCTCTTCACATCAGGTGGCCACACTATTGGAGTTTCAGCTTCAACAACAGTCCTTCCAGTGAACACCCAGGACTGATCTCCTTTAGAATGGATTGGTTGGAACTCCTTGCAGTCCAGGGACTCTCGAGAGTCTTTTCCAACACCACAATTCAAAAGCATCAGTTCTTCGGTGCTCAGCTTTCTCTATAGTCCAACTCTCACATCCATACATAACCACTGGAAAAACCATAGCCTTGACTAGACAGACCTTTGGTAGCAAAGTAATGTCTCCGCTTTTTAATATGCTGTCTAGGTTGGTCATAACTTTCCTTCCAAGGAGTAAGAGTCTTTTAATTTCATGGCTGCAGTCACCATCTGCAGTGAATTTGGAGCCCCCCAAATAAAATCAGCCATTGTTTCTCCATCTATTTGCCATGAAGTGATGGGACCAGATGTCATTATCTTAGTTTTCTGAATGTTGAGCTTTAAGCTAACTTTTTCACTCTCCTCTTTCACTTTCATCAAGAGGCTCTTTAGTTCTTCTTCCCTTTCTGCCATAAAGGTGGTGTCATCTGCATATCTAAGGTTATTGATATTTGTCCCAGAAATCTTGATTCCAGCTTGCACTTCCTCCAGCCCAGCATTTCTCATGATGTACTCTGCATATAAGTTAAATAAGCAGGGTGACAATATACAGCCTTGATGTACTCCTTTTCCTATTTGGAACCAGTCTGTTGTTCCATGTCCAATTCTAACTGTTCCTTCCTGACCTGCACACAGATTTCTCAAGAGGCAGGTCAGGTGGTCTGGTATTCCCATCTCTTTCAGAATTTTCCACAGTTTATTGTGATATTTTCGTTTAAGATCTGTCTAACAGCAGGGGAGTGACAGTGAGTTTGAAGAAATCAATCATTTCAGTTTGAACAATAATCTATGATTGTCCAACCAGAAGAAACCACCTAAATTTAGGATATTAAAAACATTCAATCAATTGGACAACAGATATGACCAAGTTTTTTTGGAAAGTACAAATGTTATTATTAAAAACTTACAGGTTATTTGTTCTTCTGCATTCCAATAATGGAGTATTATCTATCTAATTTCAGATGTAGATCACAAAATTGATCTTTTCAATGTATATGTGCATACTTTCACTAAAATATGTATATTTTTATAACTAACTTTTATTTTATAGCTCAGACCCTATAATATTACATAGAATCCACTAGGTACTCAATAAATATCTACTGAGTAAATGAATGAATTTTACATCTATCATTTACTTTCTTATATTGTTATCTCAAATTTTGATAGGTATTATTTTAAACATTTAGTTTTATAGTTAATGATTTGTGAGCCAGAATCATCATACATTACCATAATGCCAGCTAATAATAACTATTAGCTAACAGATGACACAAACATACAAATTTATTAATTGACTTTATACTGAAAAATATACTTTAGCTACTTAGTAAAGGTATATCTTGGCTCACATTGTGAAATTATCTCTTAACCACTATATTAATGTTAATATTTGTATACATTTCTATAAATCATCTCAAATACCTTCTCAAATAAGGTAGATCTGAGTGCTAACTCTCTTGTCTATAAAATGCAAATCAAATTTGTTTTTCAAATCAATGAAATAATGTCAAATGCTCCTTTTACATACCGACTCTTATTGCACTTCTTTCTTCCTCTGTTCCTAGGAATACCAATCCAGAAAGTCATTACTTCCTGCTTGGATTGGTACGCTTGTCTTCTGTTTCCTTAGTTTCTAGTCTAACCACCTCAATTTTATTAGCACTCATCACTCTTTGAAAACATAAATCTGAATTTGTTCAAGTCATCCTCTGCTTAAAAATTAGTAATGACTTCTCTTTGCTCTTAGGCTAAAGTACAAAAGACTTGACTCATTTTATAACTGTTGCCTCAATTTAATTCTCCTGTTTTATCTCTTAATGCTCCTCCCTCTGCATTCTGGTACTCTTGAATGTTTTTCAATTATCAAAAAGTACCATTCACTTTCTTTCTTTATGTCTTCTATTCCTTTCATCTTGAGCATTCTAAAATCCAGCTCTCTTCACTCTGTGTGATGTATTTAAAACCAGAGTCAATCCTTATTGCTATACCTCAGCAGCGGTGTCATTTTCTCAAGAGCACATTCCTTCAAACTGTCTATGATAGGTCAGTAGCAGTGTGCTTCTTTACACCTTTAATTTCTCCAGCATGTGAACTTTCTCAAACAACTCTAAAAGGTACAAAGAAGAAATTAAGCAATCAGGAATGTATGGGTACTGATTGAGTATGAAGTCAAGAGGAAAGGCAAGTCTTTATAATAAGTCGAACATCTCTGAGTTCATCAAAGATATTAATCTTTCTAGTTCCAAACTGATGATTATGTATATTTTGTAGTAGATGCTCAAATAATCATCACTGTATGAAGGCCAGAGTGTTAACCTTATACTCAGTTCATTAATTCATTAAGAATTTATAAAAACTTAATATGAGTGGAGCTCTATGTTATATTTATCAGCAATAAACTAAGTTTGAGAGAGTCCTGGACTTCAAAACACTAGAGTTCAGTGGTAATAATATGATTGTTTTCTATTATAGTATAACAACCTCTTTTCTATACTGGGAAGTAGGTAAGGTCTAGATTTAGTTATGTGGGATCTTGATAATTATATGACATTTCCAAATTCTCAGTAGGTAATTCTGAGCAGAAAAAGAAAGAGTTAAAACTTTGAGGCAGTCACCATGATATTTTCCCATTGAATCACCAAGACATTCATTTAAATAAATACAATAGAACAAATGAATCAAAGAGTCATTGGATTAGAATTGAGACTTGACACTATTCATTTTTTAAATTAAATTTTTACAGTCACTGCCTTTTGAGTAGCAAGTATCATTTATGATTAATTATGAAAACAATTTCCTCAGATTGATGTCTCTTTTGAGCAATATATTGGAAGATCATTGAATATGAAAGCTCAGAAAGTCAAGTCCATGACTTTTAACAATTTAGAATCTGAGGAATTAGTGTTGTTTTAAACTAAACTGACATTCCTCACTTGCCTAAATTAGCATTTAATGAATTTTTTTCTTTTGTTTCCTTTCATAAATTTCATAATAGCTCATGTTTTATGCAATGGATTCTTTAAAAAAATTATATTAGTTTTTGTGAAATTTGTAGTAGATAATAGAATTAAAACAATGTTAAATCAAAGTTTTTTTGAGGTGACCAACTTTCATGTAGCTAAATTCATATTAACCCAAATTTCCTCTAGTTGAAATTATATTATTTCTAACTTCAATAAAGGAATAAAAAACAGAGCCAATATAACTTAAATCCTTCCTGATGTTTGCACTGTTTTTCTTATAAAAAAACAAAAATTGTAGATAATTGCTCATGTAAATTTTTTCTCTTTATTTAATGTAATTCCAAACTTGAATAAAGGTACAAAAATGATAAATAACCTCCCCATGACCTTGATCTAGAGTCACCAGTTATTTATATTTGGCATGACATCTTTCTCCTTTTCTCTTTCCACACTCTTACTCTCTCCTCTTTCTCTTCCTCTCTCTCTAGATAATTAGATAGATATCCATTATCTACATAGATAGGTATTTAAAGAGAATATAACATATCTATCTATCTAAATTGGTAAAATATCTTTAATCTACAGATTATATTCAAATTTTGTCAAATGTCTCATTAACAGATGTTTTTTTTTGTCATGTTTTGGATCAAATACAGAATCATGAATTTTATTTAGTTTAATAATCCTTTAGTCTCCTTTAATTTGTAGCACTTCAATTTTCATTTTTCTTAACTCTGATATTTTTAAAGAACCACTCTTTTGTAGAATGTCTTAAATATGGGTTTCTTTGTCAAGAAAAGCATTGAATCCATCGCAGGGCATTGTTGGGAGGCAGGAAATGACTGACCGCCCAGTTATGGAGCAGGGATGGTTTGGTAATCTGTTTAAGGTAACGTCTACTAGATATCCCCAGTGAGCCAACAACTGTTCCACAGGAATTAGTAAGTTACAGGGATATATTTTAAGACTATATAATTACTGGGTCTCTCATTAAACATTCATCATTTCCTTTTAGCATGTAATAATGATTATCTAATCACATTAGTCCTTCAATATTATTTAAAGTACAATTACTTTAAGAAAGTATTTGCCAGTATCTTCTGTGCATTTTTTTTCCACAACACTTCTTTCATGAATTTATACATGCATCTTTGCCCAGTGAGACCCTCTTCAAGTTGATATTCTATCCAAAATATTAAAAGTTATTCACAGGTTGGAATAATGAAAAGAACTCTCCAGAATCTTCAGAGCAGATTTACACAGGCTTAAAAAATGTAAAATACAAATAATACAAGGAAGCAAGTAGAAGGCAAGTATTGGTTCCTAAGATACATTCACTCAGAAAACTTTGTGTCTGGATTACCATCTGTTAAAATATTTGTGAGAAATCTTTGAGGATAACTTAGACAAATATTTCAAGTAGGGTCTCAGATGCCCTCCTGGTAGGATTACCTGAATTAGCAAATAAAATACAAGGTACCAGCTATATTTGAATTTCAGAAAAACAACTATTTAAAATATATACATATATTAGTGTCAAATAATTCATAGGTATTCTCTTTTTTATCTGGCAACTCTATCTGGTCAAGTAGCCAAGTCAATCAGGACAATTAAAACAAGTTGTACACAATCAATTAACACATCTTTAAACAATGTAAACAAACTTAATATCCCATTCCTTTTGGGGTGAATTCTAAGTATACAGTATACTGCTTGATATTGTCCAACAGTTTATTGAGGCTTTGCTCATTTTACTTTAATAATTTCCTGAGCTTTAAGTTTGATATTTTAATTAACAAGTGTAGGCCATCTCAGACATTGGATTTTATCAGATATGCAGCCAATTTTTAGTATGCTTTATTGATAGTAAAATTTAACTTTTGAATGGTCCATCTGCTAAATTAATGTGATATTAGTTGCCCCACTCCAAGTTTAAAATGCAAACAAATGATTTATTTTGATACACACAATTAATTTAACTAAGATTTTTCTTTTCTTCAGTTTTATCTATCTAGTACTTACGTATAACCTGAAATGATCACGGAATAAAGCATTATAAATTTTAGACTAGAAATTCACTCATTCTTTGTCCTAACTTTCTTCCTTTTGTGAGGGATATTTTATGCTTGATGAATATATAATATATTTCTATATTTTTCATATGAAGTTATGTGTTTCAATAATATTTATGGAAAATAATTTAAAGTGCTCTAAAAGCAGTAAAATATCAACAAATTTAATAAAATCTTTTAAAATTATGCAGTATTTTAACATCACAAAAATATCAATTTTAGTTTACAAAAGCAAGTCATTTTCTTTAATATTGTCCCAAGTAAATAAACTAAATTCACAGATTTAATTATCTGTGAAATGAAAAAGACAGAAAATTAATCCCAAACAGACAATGAAAGAAATTACTTGAGTTGGCTCTGAAAATACCACTTTGTATTTTTCTCTCAGTAGATTTATTTTCTCAGTTGATCATGTCAGTTAATGTTATCATTGATTTTGTATTCCTTATGAACATAGTAGTTAGTGGAACCATCATGTTACATAAAGGACCACTGAGTAAGTGTGTGCTTTTGTATATACAAGGTGGGCATTTTGGAAGGAGCTTTTTTTTTATGATAATCAGATAACATTTTCTTATTCAGTACATTTATTGGGCATCCTTTGTGCTTGGCTGTAGTCTCTACTAGGCTCTAAGTTTTAAGAGCAAAAAGAACAGTAAGGAAAAAAAAAATTCTATTCACATGGAGTTTATATTCCAGTTGGAAGAGGTAAACAATTAGTAAATAAGCAGATATTTACTACCATATGTTTTGCTGCTGCTGCTAGCATCTCAAGAGCTCTGGAAATAGGTACCAAATAGGCACCTTGGAGCCCAATGAAAAAGTGATGTGTCCCAAAAGTTCTGGTATCTGAAAAGAAACAAATGTACACAGATGGTGATAAATGTTATGGATAAAAATAAAAGCAGGTAAGGGGTATATGGAATGCTGGTGAAAGGGGTGTTACTTTATGCTGGATGGTAAGGAAAGCTTTAGTTTGTGATTATGATTTGAGAATAAACTGGATGGAAGTTAAGTGTGGATATATGAGAGAATTACACTCCAGACAGTGGGAAAAGCTAGTACAAAGTCTCCAAGTGAAAAGAGTTCTTTTGCCTATTTGACAAACAGCATGGCTTCATCAGAAAAAGAATATTGGGAATAAAAGATTATGAGGTCAGAAAGGCCATGGGGGTCAGGTGATTTCAGCAATAATTTTGGCCTTTAGAGTGAAAGGGAAACTGAGTTGGAGTCTGAACCGAGGAGTAAGTTAACATATTTTACATTTCAAAGCAATCACTCTGGCTCCTCAGTTGAGAACAAGCTAAAGGAATGATTTTGCCTGACTTGAGGGCTGAGTTGAGAATGCCTTGGACTGGGGTAGAGCAGTGGATACAGTAACTCATGACTGGATGATATATCTTGTTTAATCTATTCCTGCAAACCAGTATTTTGCAGGAAGTTGCTAAGTTCCTAGTTCTTACTATTTGAAATTTAAAATGTTCTGACAGGTCACAATCAAATCAAAACCATCAACAAATATCCTAGACATAACTGCAATCCAGTAAAGTGTCTGTATAAACACATAAAAACTATCAAAATAGAATACAAGGTGTGTAGCATATTGCTTCCTGATCATCAAACAATTAATATGCTTTCAACAAACTGAGTCACAAAAATAATGAAAAAGAATGATGTGAGAAAATATAATTAAAGATAATTAGAGTCAGTATGTATATAGAGGACATAAAATAGTTAAAAGATCATATGAGGAAAACCTCATGGAAAGATTGCCAAGAAATATTTGGAAAACAAGAATAAGGTTAGAGAATCTAATCTGATGAATATATATTTTGAAAACATTTTAACACTATAGTAATTAAAAGATGATAGCTCTGAAACCAAAACTGACCCAACAAAAAAAAAGTAGAAAGACAAGATAATAACTGAGCAAATACCACTCTCAGCATTTTATCCTGGTGGTGATTTAGTTGCTAAGTCTTGCTGGACTCTTGCAATGCCTTGGACTCTGTAGCCTGCCAGGCTCCTCTGTTCATGGAATTCTCCAGGCAAGAATACTGGATTAGGCTGCCATTTCCTTCTCCAGGGATCAAACCCAGGGCTCATGCTTTGTAGGCAGATTCTTTACTGACTGAGCTATGAGGGAAGCCCTGAGGTGATAATTAAAGATGAATATGTCTATCAGTGTAAAATTATGTAAAATAATGTGTAACAAATTCTATACAACGGCCTGTCAATGTTGTTTAGTAATTTTAACCACTTGATAGGTTACTCTGTAGGTTTATGTTTGTTTTCAACACAGTTTAATAATATAGAAATGTGAGGTAATATTTGGAAAATAATAATAGTTATAACATTTTCGTATTTATAATACTTATTGTGCTAACAGCCTCACAATTTTACAAGAAATAAGACAATCTTTACAAGGTTGCATAATCACAGTTTCTAAAATGCAGCCAAGTTTCAATGCTAGGCAATGGAGCTCCAAAGCCCCATATACTCTGCTGCTAAGTCGTGTCAGTCATGTCCGACTCTGTGCGATCCCATAGACGGCAGCCCACCAGGCTCCCCCGTTCCTGAGATTCTCCAGGCAAGAACACTGGAGTGGGTGGCCATTTCATTCTCCAATGCATGAAAGTGAAAAGTGAAAGTGAAGTCGCTCAGTCGTGTCCGACTCTTCGTGATCCCATGGACTGCAGCCCACCAGGCTCCTCCGTCCATGGGATTTCCCAGGCAAGAGTACTGGAGTGGGGTGCCATTGTCTTCTCCGCCATACACTCTACCAATCTACTTTGCCACTATTCCATCACTAAAGCAGGAGACAGAAGTTTTTTTTTCTTTCCTACTATTTTCACCCCATAATGTAGTGTTTCTACCATGGAAAATATCTGAAGAAAACACATTAAAATATTAATTATAGTGCAGTGTTAAGCATCACAAGTATCTACTTTCTTTTTTGTTTGATTTTTCTTTCTTAATTATATAAAGATAGAAAAAAAAGACAAAGGTGAAGTAAAAAAAGGTAAAAAGTTTTCACCAACAAATGTCTAATAGTCAAGATTAGGTATATACTAAATGTGAAGAATAAAAGCATTATTTGACTTTACAAGGTGAAGATATACAGTTGTACTTCTATTCAGTTAGCTCTCCACATCCATGGGTTCAGCATCTAGGAATTCAATTAATCACAAATGGAAAATAGTTTTTAGAAAGTTCCCCAAATCAAACTTAAATTTGCTGTGTGCTGGCAACTATTTATATAGCATTTATATTGTATTAGGTACTGTGAGTAACTTAGACGTGATTTAAAGTGTACTAGAGAATGTGTGTAGGTTATATGCAAATACTACACTTGAGCAGCCATGGATTTTCATGATATTCATGAGCATTCTGGAGCAAATCCACCATGGATACTGAGGGGTGATTATATGATATTCTAAAGTGTTTCCAAGTATCTGCAAGAAAATCCAGAAAAAATGGACAGTCACCAGCATGAAGAGTAGACGAACTTGTTTTCTGAAATAGACACGTTCTCCTAGCGAAGGTTTTAATGTAAATTAGACCACATTGTAGAAAATCTTGAATATCAATTTATAAACTGATGTTTTGAAAAGTATATAGCTGTGTATTACTTTATCTGTTTCATGATAGTGGCACTTCGGGCATGAAGTCCACGCTAGTAAACGAGGACAAGTTCCATGAACTTTAGATGTTTTCAATACAGCCAGTTGACTCTGGAATTCCCATCTCTAAAGCCCTCTGCTATTCCTTTCTTCTTTATCAAATGGTTTCTGATGTAGGATGTACCACAATGTATCACAGACAAATATGCCCTTTTCCAGCCTTCAGCATAATATCAGTACCTGTCAGTGTTTCTATTTTACTTTTATTATTTTTGGTGGTGTTTTTATTGTTTTTCTAAAGTGCAAAATAGTATATGTGTTTTGAATAAAAACATTTCACTTTTCATAAAATCCTAGGGAATGGTAGAACATTTAAATAAAAGGAACATACAAAAAGTAAGCTGCATAGAAAAAAATTACCAGCTACATAATTAGAGTATTTTTCCATTACTGTAATATGTGAGTCTTTTCCAAACATTTCACACCAGCAAACATGTGTACTTTAAATACTGTGTCTATAATATCCACTGGGGAATAATAAGCTTATATTTTCCTTGGTTTTATTCACAGGACCCTTGAATCTCCAGAGCCAGTCAGCTGAGGCCACACTTGACAATTATAATTTTCTTTAAAGAGGAGAAAACCATGATTTTATTCCATGGATAATAGACATAAATTATACAGATTTAGGTATGATCTGAAGGCACTGGGCACCTATTAACAATAGAAACATTCTACATGTGTTTTTGAAATAATTTACACGGCACAGGAGATCCCCATATGGAAACAAATAAGGGAAATCAGAGAGTAATGTGTTCCTATTAGATGTGGATCTCAAAAACACTGACCGATTCAGAAAGAAAAGTAGAGGAGGAAAAACAAAAATTGGGATAACTTTTAAGCATATAGTACTCTCCAAAATTTATTCACATGTGTTGGAGTTTTCTTATGCTGACAATGAGTAAATAAATTACAAATAAGAGAATAAAAAAATCTGTTTTTTAAACAATAGTAAAAATTATGTATACAAAGAACATAGAGTATGTCACACCTACATATATATTTGTATGTATATATATATTTATATATATACATATATATATATTTGTATATATATATATATAAAGTACTGTGACTTTTTATAATCAGTTCAGTCACTCAGTCATGTCTGAGTCTTTGCGACCCCATGGACTGCAGCATGCCAGGCTTCCCTGTCCATCACCAACTCCTGGAGCTTGCTCAAACTCAATGTCTATTGAATTGGTGATGCCATCCAACCATCTCATCCTCTGTTGTCCCCTTCTCCTCCTGCCTTCAATCTTTCCCAGCATCAGGGTCTTTTCTAATGAGTCAGCTGTTCACATCAGGTGGCCAAAGTATTGGAGCTTCAGCTTCAACATCAGTTCTTCCAATGAATATTCAGGACTGATATCCTTTTGGATGGACTGGTTGGATCTCCTTGCAATCCAAGGGACTCTCCAAGAGTCTTCGCCAGCACCACAGTTCAAAAGCATCAATTCTTTGGCACTTAGCTTTCTTTATGATCCAACTCTCACATCCATACATGACTCCTGGAAAAACCATATCTTTGTCTAGATGGACCTTTGTTGGCAAAGTAATGTCTCTGCTTTCTAATATGCTGTTTAGGTTGGTCATAACTTTTCTTCCAAGGAACAAGTGTCTTTTAATTTCATGGTTTCAGTCACAATCTGCAGTGATTTTAGAGCCCCCCAAAATAAAGTCTCTCACCATTTCCATTGGTTCCCCATCTATTTGCCATGAAGTGATGGGACTGGATACCATGATATTCATTTTTTGAATGCTGAACTTTAAGCCAGCTTTTTCACTCTCCTCTTTCACCTTCATCAAGAGGCTCTTTAGTTCCTCTTCACTTTCCGCCATAATGGTGGTGTCATCTGCATATCTTAGATTGATATTTATCAATATCAATATAATATAAAGATTATTGATAATATAATTTCAATATTATCTTACAATAATGCAATTTTAATCATAAAGAGTTATATATATTTTTCACAATCATTACATTCAGGTATGAAAGAAGGAAACCTTTCTTAAACTCTATGGTACTTTGTATTTATCTTTATCTGTAAACTTAAAAGGCAATTTTCTTTAAGGCTTGATTCTTAATATATTTTTTAACTAAAAAGCTGCCATGTGCACAGGTCTTGCAATGTTTAACTTGACTTTATGTGTTTAGTTATACTGCTAATCATTTTTCCTGCTGTGACTTCTAAAATTAAGGGTCCTTTCATCATGCCAGAAAGCTTTTTATATAATGTTATCATTGCTGGAAACTCATTCTTTGTGGAAAGTTTATGTTCCTTATGCCTTAATCGCTATAGTTTCACTTATTTCTACCCCCTATTTAAAACAAGGGTACACGCACACAGACTGTGTAGGTTTCCACAACAGAAAATATTTGAGTTTCACTTTGCTATGATGATTTCACATTATCTTTATTTCATGTTTAGAATTGTTTTTAATATTCAGATTCTTCATGAATTAGTGATAATTGAAAACATTCTTGCTTACTTAGTATTTAAGTCCTCTGAAATTCCCAAATTTTTGTTATTTTAGAGAACTAAATATCATGAACCCTTATCACAGTGTTTTACTGAATATATTTCATTTATATATTCCTTTCTTCTTTTACTTACTATTCATTATTTACTAAATAGCAGGTTCACTGCTAAGCAAGCAATTAAAAGATTAGCAAACAAACATACTATAAGAAGCTTATGATAATGAAAGAGGAATCACTGTTTACAAGGCAGTAAAAGGTCATGTTGTGTGGGTGTCTCTGCATGCATGTATGTGTGAAAGAGAAATGAAGGAGTAAAAGGAATATGATTCTAGGCAAAAGGCCCAGCATGAACTGGAGCCATATTCAAGAAACATATGTAGTTTGGTGTGGCTGGAGTGCATGGTGCAACTTGTGTGACAAATACTGAATAGCATCTTACGCTGTCTTCCAGGAAATGATAAATATAAAACTGCTTTTCTTACACATATATTTTATTTATATATAGTATAGAGAATCCAAAGTGCAATCTGCATCTATGATAAATATTTCATCTTAATAAATTAATGCTTCTTTTTGACTTAAATTGCAGAAGTTTTCTTCAGCTACTTTTTCAGTGGTACACCTAAGGTTTACCTTGTCAATTGCATAAGGACATTTAGTAGAATTCACAAAGTACAATATATCTGAGTTTATATACATTTCCTGTTTAAAATCAATCAATATCAACTGCAATTTGTTTGTATTATAGTGGATCTTTCTGGTTGAAACATTTAAGGAAAAAAAGAAAGTTTTCAATGAGAGCTGAGTGGCTTGCTCATGTGCAAATGCAGAGGAGTCAGAGCTTGAGGTTGTGGGTAAAACATTGATTGCAGTTAATGTTGGCCTTTACATGGGGCATATGCCAAGTTCTCCCTGGGGATCTGAATGTCTACTACATTTTGTTTTCAGTTAGAATTATCAGCTTATCTGTATAGGGGCTGGCTTTTTCACATCATCTCTTAATTTGAAGCACAAGCATTCACTGAGAAAAGCTATATGATTTACTGCAAAGTGGAAAGAAAATTCCAGAAAGATTAAAGCATGCAATCTCAACCACTACAGACACAGTTATACATAGCTTTGATTTTCTTTTCTGCAACCCACTCCAGTACTCTTGCCTAGAAAATCCTATGGATGGAAGAGCATGGTAGGCTACAGTCCATGGGGTTGCAAAGAGTTGGACACGACTGAGCAACTTCAGTTTCATTCTTTTTGAAGAATGAAAAGACTAGAAAAGTCATGAATAGAAAAAGAGGATGTCTTTCCTTTTTTAAAGAAAAACAAACTTTCGATGTCCCTTTCCCCATCCTTCACCTCTGGAAACCACAAATCTGATATCTTTTTCTATGAGTTTCTTTAGTTTTGAAGTATAATTGTAGAATCCCAGGGACAGAGGAGCCTGGAGGACCCAGTTCATAAGGCCGCAAAGAGTCAGAAATGCACATGTATGTATACATTTCAAGACTGTACACATGCACACATTTCAAAATGATTACCATGATAAATCTAACTATGATATGTCACTATACAAAGATATTACATAATCATTGAGTATATTCACCACACGGTACATTTCATACCTGTCATCTATTTATTTTGCAACTATAAATTTATACTCTTAATCTCCCTCACCTATTTCTTTCATTCCCCCACTCTCCTCTCCTCTGGCAATCACCAAATATAGTTTTAAAGTATTTTATGATTTCACCTATGTGTGGAATCTAAAAAGAGTAATGAACAAAAATTTGAAAAAAACAGAGTTATGACCTGAGGGATGTCTTCTTAACTAAATTTTTTAGCTTTATTTTCTGAATTAGAAAACAGTCCTGTAATTTTTTTTTTAAACCAATGGGTTATGTCTTAGTAGTCTTTGTATATTCATAACTTAGGGAGGAACCTGGCACATGAGAGGAATTCAGAAATGTGTCAACCGGTTGATCATATCAAGTTTAAACATTTTTTTCCTAATACTTACCTTCAAAATCACGGTAATCTAAGTCTATGCCCAAAGCAGTAATGCTGAAGAAGTTGAAGTTGAACGGTTCTATAAAGACCTACAAGACCTTTTAGAACTAACAGACAAAACAGATGTCCTTTTCATTGTAGGGGACTGGAATGCAAAAGTAGGAAGTCAAGAAACACCTGGAATAACAGACAAATTTGGCCTTGGAACGCGAATGAAGCAGGGCAAAGACTAACAGAGTTTTACCAAGAAAATGAACTGGTCATAGCAAACACCCTCTTCCAACAACACAAGAGAAGACTCCACACATGGACATCACCAGATGGTCAACAAAGAAATCAGATTGATTATATTCTTTGCAGCCAAAGATGGAGAAGCTCTATACAGTCAGCAAAAACAAGACCAGGAGCTGACTGTGGCTCAGATCATGAACTCCTTATTGCCAAATTCAGACTTAAATTGAAGAAAGTAGGAAAAACTGCTAGACCATTTAGGTATGACCTAAATCAAATCCGTTATGATTATACAGTGGAAGTGAGAAATAGATTTAAGGGCCTAGATCTGATAGACAGAGTGCCTGATGAACTATGGAATGAGGTTCGTGACATTATACAGGAGACAGGGATCAAGACCATTCCCATGGAAAAGAAATGCAAAAAAGCAAAATGGCTGTCTGGGGAGGCCTTACAAATAGATGTGAAAAGAAGAGAAGCAAAAAGCAAAGGAGAAAAGGAAAGATATAAGCATCTGAAAGCAGAGTTCCAAAGAATAGCAAGAAGAGATAAGAAAGCCTTCTTCAGTGATCAGTGCAAAGAAATAGAGGAAAGGAACAGAGTGGGAAAGACTAGAGATCTCTTCAAGAAAATCAGAGATACCAAGGGAACATTTCATGCAAAGATGAGCTCGATAAAGGACAGAAATTGTATGGACCTAATAGAAGCAGAAGATATTAAGAAGAGGTGGCAAGAATACACAGAAGAACTGTACAAAAAAGATCTTCATGACCAGGATAATCATGATGGTGTGATCACTAATCTAGAGCCAGACATCCTGGAATGTGAAGTCAAGTGGGCCTTAGAAGGCATCACTACAAACAAAGCTAGTGGAGGTGATGGAATTCCAGTCGAGCTGTTTCAAATCCTGAAAGATGATGCTGTGAAAGTGAGCACTCAATATGCCAGCATATTTGGAAAACTCAGCAGTGGCCACAGGACTGGAAAAGGTCAGTTTTCATTCCAATTCCAAAGAAAGACGATGCCAAAGAATGCTCAAACTACCACACAATTGCACTGATCTCTCACACTAGTAAAGAAATGCTCAAAATTCTCAAAGCCAGGCTTCAGCAATACGTGAACCGTGAACTTCTTGATATTCAATCTGGTTTTAGAAAAGGCAGAGGAACCAGAGATCAAATTGCCAACATCCACTGGATCATGGAAAAAGCAAGAGAGTTCCAGAAAAACATCTATTTCTGCTTTATTGACTATGCCAAAGCCTTTGACTGTGTGGATCACAAGAAACTGTGGAAAATTCTGAGAGAGATGGGAATACCAGAGCACCTGACCTGCCTCTTGAGAAATCTGTATGCAGGCCAGGAAGCAACAGTGAGAACTGGACATGGAACAACAGATTGGTTCCAAATTGGAAAAGGAGTACATCAAGGCTGTGTATTGTCACCCTGCCTATTTAACTTATATGCAGAGTACATCATGAGAAACGCTAGACTGGAAGAAACACAAGCTGGAATCAAGATTGCTGGGAGAAATATCAATCACCTCAGATATGCAGATGACACCACCCTCATGGCAGAAAGTGAAGAGGAGCTAAAAAGCCTCTTGATGAAAGTGAAAGAGGAGAGTGAAAAAGTTGGCTTAAAGCTCAGCATTCAGAAAACAAAGATCATGGCATCTGGTCCCATCACTTCATGGGAAATAGATGGGGAAACAGTGGAAACACTGTCAGACTTTAATTTTTTGGGCTCCAAATGGTGACTGCAGCCATGAAATTAAAAGAGGCTTACTCCTTGGAAGAAAAGTTACGACCAACCTAGATAGCATATTCAAAAGCAGAGATATTACTTTGCCGACTAAGGTCCATCTAGTCAAGGCTATGGTTTTTCCTGTGGTCATGTATGGATGTGAGAGTTGCAATGTGAAGAAGGCTGAGCGTCTAAGAATTGATGCTTTTGTACTGTGGTGTTGGAGAAAGACTCTTGAGAGTCCCTTGGACTGCAAGGAGATCCAACCAGTCCATTCTGAAGGAGATCAGCCCTGAGATTTCTTTGGAAGGAATGATGCTAAAGCTGAAACTCCAGTACTCTGGCCACCTCATGAGAAGAGTTGAATCATTGGAAAAGACTTTGATGTTGGGAGGGATTGGAGGCAGGAGAAGAAGGGGACGACAGAGGATGAGATGGCTGGATGGCATCATTGACTCGATGGGCATGAGTCTGAGTGAACTCTGGGAATTGGTGATCGACAGGGAGGCCTGGCATCCTGCGATTCATGGGGTCGCTAAGAGTCAGACACTAATGAGCGACTGAACTGAACTGTACTGAATGAACACTTACCTGCATTTCAAATGTCTTAGAAGTATTAAAAATTCTAGAACTAAGCACCATTTCCTATATTTGGGAGAAGGCCATCAATGTGCTAATGTTTGAACTCTGTTGGTTGAAAGTCAAAGCAAGACAGGGTTAGCAGCCCCATGCTGGGTAAAGCCAAATGGGTGATACATTTGCTCCTTCTATGCTATTTGGCTAGAAATAGTAATTTCAACTTTGCTGTTGGAGTGCCTATGGGTTCAGAGTTTCACATGTAAGTCCTATACACATGTCTGGTATGAAATTAGCAATGAACGTGAAAATGAAGTGAAAGTGTTAGTCGCTCAATTCTGTCTGACTCTTTCTGACCCCGTGGACTGCAGCCCACCAGGATCCTATATCCATAATTTCTCCAGGCAAGATTATTGGAGTGGGTAGCCTTCTGCTCTCCAGGGGATCTTCCTGACATAGGAATTGAAACTGGGCATCCTTTATTGCAGGCAGATTCTTTACCGTATGAGCCACCAGGGAAGCCTGAAATTAGAGATGTCAGGAATTAAATAATAATGTAAATAATAATATCCTAGTAACCAAGCCAGAGACAATGTAAGGTGCTTACCTAGAAGTAACGGAATACATTTCAGCAATAGGGTAACTGTGGTAGTAAGACCTATGTCACACATTTTTCTGTGAGTCTAAAATCAAGTTATTTGAATGATTTTGTAAATTATACAAATAAAAATACTGCACTTTCTTTCTTATTTTATGAGTGATCTAATTCCTTCCTTTTTAAATAGGAGATCCACTTTTTACTTTCAACATGACAATCCTGCTTCTATCATGAATAGAACATCCTTTGTGAATATTGATAGCTTAACCCAAATATCCTTTCATTTATCATTTGATACGTGAAAACTTTCTATGGATTTTATATTCCTTCTCACAAGGGTGATGCAGTAGTTTAAATGGTATCAGACTTGGGTAAATTAAAAATAATTACATTCATAAAAGAATTTATTGTGATAAACTTTCATACTTCCATTTATGAATTTTTAGTAACAGGGTAGATTAGAAATGAAAATAAACACAAATATTAAAATGCTGAAATAGACAGCTCTAGGAAATTATTTGTAAGTCTCTTGTTATCTAGCTTTTTTTTTTTTTACTTTTTGGTTTATTTTACATCCTATTGAATTATAGCATACATGCTTATAAATTATAAATATACACATCAATCTTCATAAAGTTAACTCATATAAAGAAGCAGAATATTTACAAAATGCTCAGAAGCTTTCTCAATGTCCCCTTCTTTCTTCTGTTCCACTCCCTCTCTAACGGTAAAAATCACATGGATATAAGCTTTAATAGGCATGGATGGATGAAAAAGAAGGCCTTGAGTCTACAATTTGATTAGTGCAATGTTGGGAGGCTGAAACAGGCAATCGTACCTAAAGAAGGACTGCTGTTTGATAAAATGATAAACTTAACTAGCACCATCATGACAAAATCCAATCCACAGAGGGAACTTACATGTCTTGGTCTTGATTTTTGAGGCTCCCCTGAAAATCTGAAATCATAAGTATCCTTCAGAACTCATATTCATATTATCTGAATCTCCAAAATAAACTAGAGCCAATGAAATTTTCTTAAAAGTTTTCAGGTGGTTTATATTCTATTGTAATTTTCAAATTTGGCCTCACCAATATTTATACCTTGTCTCACACCCTCTTCTAACATATTACCCTCCTTTTAAACCTGGATATATCACTTAAACTTCATACAATAGAACATGATAGAATTGATACTATGTGATTTCTGAAGAAAGGTTGTAAAAGGCACACAGACTCCACCCAGCCCTCTCTTTTAGAACAAGAGCATTTGGAGCTCTAGGCTGCAGTATAATATGTACAAGTACCCTGAAGTTCTTAGCTGGAGAGAACACATACATATGTAAAGAGCTAACTGAGGAGTCCCAGCTGTTCCCAGTCTCCAACTATTTAAGACTTTTCATTTAGGTACCATACATGTGAGGCAGTAAGTCTTTAAATGAATCCAGCTATTGAGCTGCCTAGGCAGCAGGATAAAGTATTAATAATATGCAATCTTTGAGTGAAGACATCAAGCAAGATGTCATGTCTTTATAAATCCTCAGATGTATAAAGTTCAACACATACAAAGCAAATCAAATTGCATAGAAACTTCGTTGCATCAAAATTAAGAACATCTTAATAGCATACAGAGAAAAAAATCAGTATTGCCTGCAAAAGAATGTCAGACTGAGTTGACTTCATAGCAGAACATACATGACACAAGAAAGAACAGTGTCTTTCAAGTACTAAATAAAAATAGCATACCTATATGTATATACAGAGAGACTATATATAATATTAAACACATAATATCAAATTTTATATGCTAAAACCAAAATTCTTCATAAGAACTCATAGCACTTAAAGCATATATTTTAAAAAGACTAAAGATAATATCATTTGACACTAATTTAGATGTTAGAAATAAAATACAGGCATTTCTTCTTTTATTGTACCCTCCTTTATTTCACTGCACAAATATTGCGTTTTTTTTTTTTTTTTAACTTTGAAGGTTTGTGCAAGTTTGCCTGCCTTGGGCAAGTTTATTGATGCTGTTTTCCCAGTAACATTTGCTAACTTCACATCTCTGTGTCACCTTTTGGTAAATCTGGAAATGTTTCAAACTTTTCATTATTATTATATTTGTTATAGTGATTTGTGATCAGTGATCTTTGATGTTACTACTGTTGTTGCTACTGATGTTACTAGTGATCACTGTTGTTAATGTAAAACAGTTATGACTCATTGCCCCTTAAGAGACTTCCCAGGTGGCACTGGTGATAAAGTATCTGCCTGCCAGTGCAAGAGACACAGTAGACACGGGTTCGATCCCTGGGTTGGGAAGATCCCCTAGAGGAGGAAATGGCAATCCAACCCAGTATTCTTACCTGGAAAATCCCATGGACAGAGGAGTCTGGCAGGCTATAGTCCATGGAGTTGCAAAGAGTTGGACACAACTGAGCAACTGAACATGCATATGTAAGTTTCAACTCCCTTATATAAAAGGTGTAAGGTAGAGAGTTAAATCTATTAAGATGCTTGGAGAAAAACTCTGTTACTATAATTTAAGGATAAATTCCATTCTTATAAACTTAGATCCTTCACATGGTATTTTTATTTTCATGACATAATGGTGAGAGGTATTTAATTCAGTAATCCAATGTTTCACTCATTCCTTGCCTCTATTAGAAAAGAAATGCAATGAGAGGTGGAACTTGAGTAATGCTCTAGTAACTATTAATGTTCATGATTTCATTAATAATTGTACTATAATTTTTGTCAAGGTTTTTCTCATTTGTTTCTCTATAAGAAACACTAGCTAAGGTATTGCCTGACATATATTTTGTAATATTTAAAATATAATTGGTGAACATTGACACTTTTCTTTCTATATGCAGCTGCCAGAGGAAGGGTTTCCCCAGAAATGGATTTCCCAGACCTCCTGTCTGCCATGTATTGTAAAATTGCTCCCTCCAGGTATTTTAGCAGATTTAGGAAACAATTTTGTTACCATTAGCTTCACCATATTGGGTCAGAGGCGCTTCATAAACCCTTGCATGGTCATTTTAATTTTATGGTTTTTATTGAGAGAAAGTTGTAAAGCAGTCTAAGCCATAAAAAGAATCAAAGACTAACATGCCTATGCTTTACAAAGGTATATTGCCCATTATTTGAATATTTCAAGGTCTGAACAAATTTACAGAATATGTCATAACCTCTTTTAAATTTCTGGATCATTAAGACAGGAAAGAAAAATGAAAAATGCCAAATGAAACCACATAGGAAATTGCCTGAGCAAACACAGCAGAAAAATATTAAATAATGTTAATATTAAATATGAAAATATGGTTATGGTAAAATGCTAGCTTTGGAATATTTGTTATATGAATATCTTAATAAAAATATGATTTATGTTTAGTCAATAAGTTTTTGTTTTAATTAATTAAATATTCTCTTTTGTAGTGAAGTTGTGTGAAAGAATAGTCATAGATAAAATATTCAAGATGCAAGTTGTTTTTTGCAATGCAAGTAATCATAGCTATATTAAATTACATTTTCTTCTATCTCCAAGCTAGATATCCAATTAGATGTATAAGTATCATATTTTCTGAATTGACAGTAAAATATAGTCACATAGATAAATTCCCTTCATGAGTCTGCTATTATCCTTAAAAAAATGAAGGTTTAAAATATCATTGTTAAATATTTCATACACAAAAAAGAATAAGTATAATATATAATATAAAATATACTATGAGTACTTGTGATGCCTTCCCTGGTGGCTCAGTCAGTCAAGAATCTTCCTGCAATGCAAGAGATATGAGTTTGATCTCTAGGTCAGGAAGATCCCCTGGAGAAGGAAATGGAAACCCACTCCAGTATTCTTGCCTGGAGAATCCCATCAACAGAGGAGTCTGGCAGGCTACATTCCATGGGGTCGCAAGAGTCAGACTCGACTTAGAGACTAAACCACCACTACCATGAATACTTGTGAATTCTTCAAACAGGCTAAGAATAATAGAACATTACACAACTTTTGAATGTCCTTATTTTCATCCCTTTCTTTCCTGCTGCCTCAAATTTATAATCATTTTGTTTCTTATCTTGGTCATTTTAATAAATAATGCACTATAAATTTTACCTTTTGTTGATTTCTATCTACTTAAATTATGTAATACATAGTTTTGCCATGCTTGTTTGTTTGATTTTTATATTGTTTTCCCAACTGTGTCTATAGTTATGTCTTCACTCTTAATAATTTTTAAATTTATTTTCTGGTTTTTTTTCCTGATAACTCTTGTGAAAGTTTTTTTAAATTTTGTCCAGTTATTCAAAGATACAAACTCCTGTTTGTTGATTCTATGTATTTGTTGATTTCAATTCATTAGTTCCTACTCATATCTCTATCATTTTATTTCTTATATTTTTGCATAGTATTATTTTTTGTTCGTAAGAACAAATAAAATATGGGATAGCAATATGCATGAATTTGTGACTTGAAAAACTTTCTGTTGTAAGTAGCTGGATATACACAAAAAATTGTATTATGTATGCATAACTGAGATCTTACAAGGAAAGCACAAGTCTTCATTTTCTGAAGAAGAAAGAGTTCAAACTCAGCATCCAAGGCTGAGGCTGATGTTTTAGCTTTCTTAAGTTGGTGGGTATGTGAAGATGAATGAGAGCTTTTCTATAACCTAGAGATTTGGGACTTATTGCCTATACAGGAAGAAAACTCTGTATATGGACTCTGAAAGGTTAATGTTTGAAAATGAAACCCTTACTGTAAAACTAACCTTCAGTGGAAAAAAAAAAAAAAAGAAAAACTGGCTAATAAACAACACACAGATAAAAAAAATAAAAAATAAATATTTATAGTTTTTGGCTCTAGCTGGGGTTGTCTTCTACAAGTTTGCAACTATATGTGTACCATTCAATAGGTGTGGGTTCAGTGTATGCCATAACTTGATTCTCAAGAAGTCTAGTGATAAATAAATATAAAATTAAACTCCAAACTAGTTGAATTTCTGTGGCAGCACAAACTCTAAACCTAGGCCACACTAGAGTTTTAGGATAAAGCATTACAAGTTTTTAGCTTATAAAATAAATGTAAATTTATAAGCCTATTAGAGTTACTATTTCTATGTAACAAATTCTCACAAAACTATTGGCTTAAGAAAACCTTTTCATACAGTCATGAGTTCTGTGGATTTGGAATTCAGAAATTTCACAGTATAAGCATTTTACTTGTTGCATGATGCCTGAGATATAGGCTTCTGAAAACTTGACAGGCAGGGGTGACTCCATAGCTGTGGCTGGAATCAACCAAAGTCTTCACATGTCTGTGAGTTGATTTTGGCTTTTGTCTAGAAACTTTAGCTTAGCCTCAAGGAAGCACCAACATATGGCCTTTCCATGTAATCTGGGCTTCTCCACTATATGGTAAGCTCAAGGTTCCAAAAGCAAATGTCTTAGCAAACAAGTTGGAATCAACATTGCCATTTACAATATAATATAGCTTCAGAAGTTCTGCAGCATCATATGCACTACATTCCATTTGTTAAAAGTGAGATATTAATATCAGCCAAGATTCAAACAAAGGGAGGACAGAAACTAGGCATAGTGAGAGAAGTGTTAAAGGATTTGCTGTTGCTGTTGTTCAGTCACTCAGTTGTGTGTGACTCTTTGAGACTCCATGGACTGCAGCATGCCAGACCTCCCTGTCCTTCTCTACTTCCTGGAGTTTGCTCAAACTCTTGTCCATTGAGTCGGTGATGCCATCCAAACATCTCATCCTCTGTCATCCCCTTCTCCTCCTGCCTTTAATCATTCCCAGCATCAGAGTCTTTTCCAATGAGTTGGCTCTTTGTATCAGGTGGCCAACGTATTGGAGCTTCAGCTTCAGTATCAGTCCTTCCAATGAACACCCAGGACTGATCTCCTCTAGTATTGACTGGTTTGATCTTATTGCTATCCAAGAGACTCTCAAGAATCTTCTCCAGCACCACAATTTGGAGGTGTCAGTTTTTTGATGCTCAGCCTTTTTTGTTGTCCAGCTCTCACATCTGTACGTGACTATTTGAAAAACCAAAGCTCTGACTATATGGACATTTATTGGCAAAGTAATGTCCCTGCTTTTTCATATGCTGTCTAGGTTTGTCACAGCTTTTCTTCCAAGGATCAAGCATCTTTTAATTTCATGGCTGCAGTCACCATCTGCTATGATTTTAAAACCATCACAATCTGCATTTTCGCTAAAAATTATTTATATTAATTCCACTTGAAAAACATATCTTCTCCCAAGATCCCTCAAAAATTATTTCATTACAGCATTATGTTCAGGCTAGAGGTCTAGATCTCAAAATCTAAATCAGATCCAGGTAGGATGAAGTTTGTCAGATACTGTTACTCTTGATATGAAGACCTGTGAAGGAGCAATACATTTTATGCATCCTCTGCCCACACGTTTTCCCCCAGCATACACAATATATACGGTAATACAGGAATGGATAAGTTCTAGTGATACACCCACTTAAAAAATGGCAGAAATGTTGTATAACAATGAATGGTCCATATCCCAGGTACATGATGGGTATTTTTTGATGAAGACTTAGTCCTACTCTCTGTACATTCTGGAGGATTTCTGACTTGTTTTCTCTTTGGAACTTGGCTTTGACCCCTGGGTTTTTGGTCCTACTCTTTGACAAGGTGTATTATACAATATTTCCATAGATAAAACACAACATGCTTTGAGCTAAAAAAATAAAATTACAAAGGCCATTAAGAAACTAACATGGCTGAATACAATGAATATAAAATAAAAGCAGGTTTAGAATGCCAGTAATTTATAAAAATAATTGTTGTTTAGTCGCTAAATTGTGTCTGAATATTTTGCAGCTCCCATGGACTATACAACACTAGGCTCCTCTGTACATGGGATTTCCCAGGCAAGAATACTAGAGTGGGGTTGCCACTTCCATCTCCAGGGAATCTTCCTGACCCAGGTATCGAACCCAAATCTCCCACATTGGCAGGCAGACTCTTTACTACTAAGCCATCAGAGAAGCCCATAAAAGAGCTATGATAGATAATAAAATTAATATTTTAAACAATTAGGACACAATCTTAAAAATAAGATATCACGAGACAAGGGATGTAGGCTTAAAAATGGAATTTGAGAAATAAAAATTATTATTAAAATTTAAAGCACATTGCTTGGGTAAAGTAGCAGTTTAGATAAAACTGAAGAAAGAATTAGTTAACTGGAAGAAAGGACTAAGAGTAATGCAGACAGAGTGAAAAAGAATAAAAATATGTGAAGTTTAAAAGAATTGTGGGATAGAGTTCCGTGGTTTAACATAAATTAATGGAATCTCATTAAGAAAACAATAACAACAATTTATACTCTTAAAACATTTCACAATATTCCATAATACCTAATACTGTCAAATACTAGGAGTATCATCTGTCTGCATAAACAACAGTAAACCTACACTTAGAAATGTTATAAAGCAAACTTCAGAGAGATCTTATAAGCAGCCTGGTGAAAAGGACAGGATAACTACTGAGTACAATAAGCTTGACATTAAACTTGACATCAGCAAAATGTCAAATGATATGTATATGGTGGTCAGAAAAAAAAATAATCAGTTTAGAATTGCAACCCTAGGTAAAATACCATTAAAAATAGTCATGAAATAGACAATCTCTAAAGAAACAATGTGAAGAGCTGACTCATTGGAAAAGACTCTGATGCTGGGAGGGATTGGGGGCAGAGAAAAAGAGGACGACAGAGAATCAGATGGCTGGATGGCATCACCGACTCAATGGACGTATGAGTGAACTCCGGGAGATGGTGATGGAAAGGGAGGCCTGGCGTGCTGCAATTCATGGGGTCGCAAAGAGTCGGACATGACTGAATGACTGAACTGAACCGAACTGAACTGAAAGAAACAACGAGTGAGAATTCACCACACATAGACATTCATAAAAGCTTGCTAACAATATTTAAGAGGAAGGGATTCTCTATACATTTGTAATAAGTAGGATACTAGATGCAGTAACGATCAAAGCATGTGTTAAATATATGGATAAATCCAGTTAAGGTTTACCTAAAATTTGGAGATCTGAAAAATTGTGAACAAGAAAAATGTGTAAGACAGTGGCATAATTAGAAACAGTAGATAAAAAACATATTGTATATCTTGGCAGGAGACTAATCATAACAACTATCTTTAAACAATGTTAGATAAATTGTGTACACCAAAGCTGTTAAAATATCATGAAAGTAAGAGAAAGAAGATACAAGGGAAAAATTGTTTCAGAAATATAGAAGGCAAGGTACTTTGAAAATCTCTTATGACAAAACATTCTGTTTTCTCATAATTTCATCAGAAGTGAAATTCTCAGGATTTTAAGTACAACATCATGGATCCAAAAACAAATAGTAAATAGAAAACTAGAGCAGGAGATGGGAACAGCAGCATCACACTGAAAGTGGAACACAGCAGCTGTGCCAAGAGGCAAGTTTTTATAGTGGTAACCAGAGATTTGGCTGATAAAGGTCCAAAGAACAAAATGTAAGTTGAAAACTAGAACAGAAAATGTGAATACTGTTGCTTCAACTGTGCTTGATGACATTTGTTGATAGTGATCATTGAAGAGACAAGTGTTTATGGCTAGGCAGGTACTGGGTCAATATAAGATATGAGAATTTGAGAAACAGATATGTGAAGCCTTGACTTTCAAAGGGTCACTGCCCTCTGTGTAAATGAGGAAAGAAAAAAAGTGCCTGCTTTCAAAAGGAAATGAAAAGAAATACTGTGGGTTTCAGTTTGGGCTGTGGATAGGGTAGAAAAAAATATTCCCCATGACATTTTGTGACCACATGCTTCCATTCACATGGATTTTATATTAATATTTATACGACTTGACTTGTGAGGTCTGGGAACTCAGACAACACAGAATTTCTGAGATAAAGTCCCACTAAATATAATCTTTTAGTCTAAAATAACAAAACACAAGAGGAAGCAATACATAAGGTCAACAGTGGGACAGAAACAAATTGCATAATTAATCTGTCAAGAACTATTGAATAGAATTATTGTGGTATTGACTGGCAAGCTGCTCTCCCAACCTATTTCATCTTCTTCTTGGATTCAGAGAGGAAGTGAGTATATGTCCAAGTGTCCCTTGTAGTTGGCTATGGCCACACAACCAAGTTCTGGCCTATGGAATATGTCTAAAGTGAATATATGTAACTTCTTGGCCTAATTGATACAAACTTCCAACATGCAGCCATCATTCTCTTTTTTTCTCATCCTTGTAGAATGGAAAAGACAGTATGGGTTAGGAGGAGGGTCACCCAGGATATTGAATGAGACTTTATACTCAAACAGGCAAAAGGAAGACCACTCACTCAAAACACCTGACTGACCTAATTTACATTTACAAGAAATGTATAGCACATATATGTGTGGGTTTGTTGTATGCTTGTAACAACAGCTAGCACTAAACAATTTAGTAAACTATAAAGTATATAAAAGCAGTTATAGTGGTAGAACTTTCATGCATTGGAGAAATAAATGGCAACCCACTCCAGTGTTCCTGCCTGGAGAATCCCAGGGACGGGGGAGCCTGGTGGGCTGCCTGCTATGGGGTCACACAGAGTTGGACATGACCAAAGTGACTTAGCAGCAGCAGCAGCATAATGGTAGAAGGAATTGAAAATAAGGCATAAAGCTCTTTTAGTAAGGACCAGACAGATTTGAAAAAGAACCAAAGCTAATACCTATAAATTAAATATTTAGGCATTAAAATTAAATGCAGCATTTAAATTCAGATTAACTGGAATTGAAGGGAGAAGTAGTTAACTGAAAGAATTGCACAGAATAGAAATTATGCAGAAAGCAGCACAAGAGATAATGTGGTGGGAAGATGATATATTAAGAGATATGGAGAAA
This sequence comes from Oryx dammah, assembly GCF_014754425.2. Classification (NCBI taxonomy): domain Eukaryota; kingdom Metazoa; phylum Chordata; class Mammalia; order Artiodactyla; family Bovidae; genus Oryx; species Oryx dammah. The sequence goes on along the minus strand of NW_024070213.1, from coordinate 103,384,971 downwards.
GGCCAAAAATATTTCTGATAGGAGATCTTAAAGGAAAAAAGTGAGGGAAAGAAGGAGAGGCACAATTTGATGACAGAAAGAATGAGAACGTTTCAGATCTAATGAGAGAACCATATTAAGGAAGCACATTTTTTCCAAACAGGTAATAAGTAATCTTATTTAGATAAGAAATTAAGATGACAAAAGTTTTAAAATATAATCTTAAAATCATTTTTTTAGAAAAGACATAATATCTAGAAATTACCCTGACAGCAAATTTCCAGTTATAATGACAGCCATAAAAAAGTTAAAATAATAATAATAATAATCCTCAGAGTACTGAGAATCATTGTGTCGAAACAGCTAACCTATTATTTAACAGAGTGATAGTCTTATTATTTTTATAAACCAAAGATCTTTGCCATCAATATGTCTTCATTAAAATAAATTCCAGGAAGAAGAAAATAATACCCTGAAGGAACAACTGAGTTGAAAACATCACTGTTAGGCAAGACATACACAGAATATGTATATACTCTATGTGTATACTATATATCTGATAGATAAATACTTTGTGTATGTGTATATTTGTAGATATATAGATGTGTATATATATATATATATAGATAGATATAATTAGTTGCTCAGAATATATATATGTATATGTTCAGATATCTCCCAAACATCTATTATTTGCACAGCATTCCAATAGTAGCTGAGGACGCTACTTGAAAGATGAATAAAGAGAAAAACTTTTAGCCTCAGAGAACTTAGACTCTAGAGGGAAGCAATAAAAAACATTAAAAAATATATATACATTGCTAAGTGAAAGTGTTAGTCACTCAGTCATATCCCACTCTTTGTGACCCCGTGTCTCCTCTATCCATGGAATTCTCCAGGCAAGAATACTGGAGTGGGTAACCATTCCCTTCTCCAGGGGATCTTCCCAACCCAGGGACTGAATCCGGCTCACCTGCATTGCAGGTGGATTCTTTACCATTTGAGCCATCAGGGAAGCCCCTATATGTCGCTAAGTGCCTCATTTGAAATTAAAGCAGAAGACAGAAAGAGAGAATGTTGAGAAGGAGCTTCAAGTTTCAAAAATGCAGTCACAAGAGTTAAATATATTTTTCCTCTTCACTGACTAAAGGCAAAGCTTTTCTGTATTCTTACAACATTCTTACACCAAAAATGTGGGGATTTCCACACACCAACCAATTCTCCCACCTTCTGTGGAGACCAGCTGGTTGTCCTACAGTTTAATTTATTCTGACACTAACTGCCTAGTATTAAAAAAAGAAAAAAAAAAAACTGTTCCACAAGACTACTCCCCACTTCACAAGCTAGTGGCAAGGTTGTCATCTGTACAGCTAATTGACTAGTTATGAATTGGAAGCTCCCATGACTCTCTTCTCTGGTTTGATAATTTGCTAGAATAACTCATAGACTCAGGAATATATTTATTTACATTTACCAGTTTATTATAAAGGATATGCCAAAAGATACAGATCAAAGTCCAGATAAAGAGGTATACAGGACAATGCATAAGCTAGGGGTATGAAGCTTCCATGCTTTCTCCAGCATGCCACCTCTCCAGCACCTAAATGTGTTCACCAACCCAGGAGCTCTCTGAATTTCTTTGACTATAGTTTTTCTGGAGGCTTCATTATATAAACATTATTAGTTTAATCATTAGCTAGTTGTGATTAAATCAATCTCTAGCCATCATGTGGTCAGTTTCTCTGGGTTTAACTAGCCCTCATCCTCCATGAGATTGCTAAGAGTCGGACACCACTGAGCGACTTCACTTTCACTTTTCACTTTCATGCATTGGAGAAGGAAATGGCAACCCATTCCAGTGTTCCTGCCTGGAGAATCCCAGGGACGGGGGAGCCTGCTGGGCTGCCGTCTATGGGGTCACACAGAGTCGGACATGACTGAAGCGACTTAGCAGCAGCAGCAGCATCCTCCAAGAGTCACCTAACTACTATAACCTTAGGACTGGTTGAAAGGTGCTTATTGCAAATGACAAAAGACTATTCTCTCATTTCTGTCACTAGGGAAGTTCTAAAGGTTTTAGAAGCTCTGTGTCAAGAACCAGGGATAAGAACCAAATACATATTTCTTATATCACAATATCACACTGGGAAGTATAAATTTAGAAAAGAGCCCAAAGCTTAGCTCTTTTGAGTATTGATTTAATTTATAGTTCAAATTGGGCTTCCCTGGTGGCTTAGATGGTAAGCAATCTGCCTGCAATATGGGAGACCAGGGTTTGATCCCTGGGTCGGGAAGATCCCCTGGAGAAGGGAATGGTTACCCACTCCAGCATTCTTGCCTGGAATATTCCACAGACAGAGGAGCCTGGTGAGTTACAATCCATAGGGTCACAAAGAGTGGGATGTGACTGAAGCCTTAACACTTTCACTTTTCATAGTCCAGATGGGCTGTATTTGAGCACTGAGCTGGGTGCTATTAATAATTATTTTGGTACAACAGGTGAAAATAAGGACTGTATTGGCAAAGTTGGACAGAGTCAACATATATTGTTTCAGTTACTCAGTCATGTCTGACTCTGCAACCCATGGACTGTAGTCTGCCAGGCTCCTCTGTCCATGGAATTCTTCAGGCAAGAAAACTGAAGGGGCTTGCCATTTCCTTCTCCAGTCAATATATGTATATTATGGAAAATGTTTTGTCAATCACTTTAAACTGTTATGTCCTTTTCCTTCTGGAAAAGTAAACTTTGCCAAAATACTATTATCATACCATAAGTGAATTTAATGTAAGGTAATAAAGACTGGAATGTACATGTCAAGCAAGGTTTGCATTATTCTATACAATCTTAAAGTGGATGAAATTTAAAATGAAGGATAAAGAATAATAATTAGTCTGCAACTAAGAAATATCTAGAATAATTTGAACTGAAAACTAAGAGTAAAATAAAGTGGTGTAGGTAAACTGAATAGAAAATGGCAACCCACTCCAGTATTCTTGCCTGGGAAATTCCATGGACAGATGAGACAGGTGGGCTATAGTCCATGGGGTTATAGAGAGTCTCACATGACTGCATGATGGAATTGAAATACAATTTTAAGTAAGATTAAAAAAAGAAGGCTAATTAAGAAATTAAGCAAGTATTGAAAGAGTAAGGCTAAACTGAAGTGAATCCTATTAGGTAAGTAATAATCTAGGATAACTAGCAGAAAAAAAAAAAAAAGAAAAAAAAGATTAGTTAATCAGAGAAAATAAGCTTAGAGGGGATTTCCCTGGGAGTCCAGTGATTAGGACTTACCTCTTTCACTGCTGTGGACCCAAGTTCAATTCCTGGTCAGGGAACTACTATCCTCCAAGCTGCCTGGATTGGTGAAAAAGATATTAGCCAGGACAACTCATAAGAAAGTCCTTGGAATGGCTCAGCAGTCCCAGGAAGTAGCTTTTCTTGGGATGTAGCTTGCTCCTCTTTAGGTTTCCATCACTACATAGCACCCTCAACCTCTTCCATTGTCATCTATGTGTATCTTTTCTGCTTTTACCCCAATATACATCTCCCTTTCCTCTACCTATAGAAGACTCATATTTGTAAATTTGAGGACACAGACTATAGGTAGTAATTATTTTGAATGTGAATATTTCTTTCCTTAAGGAATGCATAATATGTCCACTTAATTTTTCTCCACTCTCTTTTCTTTAACTATAAGCTTTCCATGCTCTCCTGGATCAGGTATTGACAGTCCCTCCAAATAAACCTTTTCTAATAAGAGAGCTTTTTCATTATGAGATGTACATTTCAATCAATTAAGAAGAATAGATACACAAAGACTCTGGTTTTCAAATTTAGCTAGAATCACTAGGGAAGGCTTATTAAAACACAGACTGCTGAGCTGTAACCAGTTGTGAGTCAGTAGGGCTGGGAATGGGAGCAAGAACCTACATTTCTCATAAGTATGATGCTGATATTGTTGGCCCAGGAACAATTGAGAATGACTATACGGACCCTGAGAGCCAATTCTTTCTTCCACTACGGACAACATTACCACAGCCTTTTGTTCCTGCATTTTATGGGAATATTTTATCCATAGAATCTGTAAAATCTGAGTATCTTATAGGGAATGTTGTTAACTCCAGTGAGGCAGTATTGTTCAAAAGTTGAGTTCATTTATATTTGGCACCTATTCCAATGGCTGTGAGTGATTTCATCTCCCCAAATTTTGATTTCCTTCTCAATAAAAGAAGAAAGATGCATCTGTATTGTTAATGTGTGTGCATGTGGTGAAGTTTAATAATAGACTCAACAGAAATTGATTGATATGATGCCACAGAATATGTGCTTATCACTGGTAAGAGGGTGAAGACAAAAAGAAAGAGGAAGAGAAAAGGAGCATTAGATGGAAAAACAGCCAATATGCTGCACATTAATTTCAGAAGGAAATTTAATATTAATATTTTAAAAAAACTCTAAGCAACACTTATATTTCTTATCCAGTTTTTCACTCTAAAAATAAATACTGGTATTAATAAAAACCTAAAATATTTTTAAGTAATGCAGTAATTATTTTTATTAAACTTAAAAATACATTGCATATACTATTTAAAACTAGCCAAATACTATGGAAATATATCCTTATACACTGAGATATTATAAATTCTAAGTATGAGAATGATTATGAAAATCTATTTTTTTTGGTTTATGTATCAAATATATATGATATATTAATACATGGTAATTATTTCTCATTTTTCCCAATTTTGAGATTTTAATCTGAGGTAATTGATAATGACAGATTCTGCTAGCTTTAAAGAAGTAAAAAAATTTTTCCCAGTTACAAACAGATAGGAAGGACTAAACAAAATCACTTCCTATATGACTATTTTTACAAATTAAAAATTCTTAATGATAAACTCTGGTCTTCCCTGATGGTTCACTGGTAAAGCATCTGCCTGCAATGTAGGAGACACAGAAGATGAGATTTGATCCTTGGGTTGGGAAGATCCCCTGGAGTAGGAAATGACAACCCACTCTTAACATTCTTGCCTGAAAAATTCCATGGACAGAGGAGCCTGGCCAAAGGGTCGCAAAGAGTCAGACACGATTGAGCAAAGCACAACACAGCACTGATAAACCCCATGAAGTTTTTTTTTTTAAGAATCCGCCTGTAATGTGGGAGACCTGAGTTCGATCCCTGGGTTGGAAAGATCCCCTGGAAGAGGGCATGGCAATCTACTCCAGTATTTTTGCCTGGAGAATCCCCATGAACAGAGGAGCCCATCAGGCTACAGTCCATGGGGTCACAAAGAATTGACACAACTGAGGGACTAAACACAGCACAGCATGCTGTTTTTTAGGCATGCATTTCTTATGTTAAAAAGTCAAATGATAATAATGTTACCTCAAGCCCATTTTCTTAAATATGCATTATATCACATTTACTTAGCACTACTTTTAAGTTCTGTTTTATGTCTACATCTATCTATGGAGGGCTCAAACGTTTTCTTCTGATACATAGAAATGCAGAGGAATTAATGTTATCTGTTTCTCTCAATCTTTCTTGAATGAAGTGAATGAAGTTGTATTCTCTGCTAATGTAGTTGAAACAATTTGCTCCTCTTGAAATGGAAAGAAAGAAAAGAGATCAATGTGTAGCCATTAATTCAAAGAATCCTTAGGAAACTTGTAGAATAGTGATTCATGAGAATATGCTGACTGGGGACATGCCCACACTCTGTTGATATGTAAAATAAATAGCCCTGATCTACTATACTATGAATTCCTGCCAGTTCTCAGTATGGGTTAGAGTTGTTTTGACTATTAAACGGCAAATATTAACATCTGGAAATGTGAAGGTTAAAGGTCCCTTTACTCATAAAACTGCACCAGCATTATTCATAATAACCTGTATTTGACCTTTGCCTGGGTTGAAGACTGCTGCTAATATTGCTGTCTAAATAAATAAAAATGTATTCTTTCATTCCGTACTGATTTTATTTTGATGAATTGTGTTATTTAAACAATCAGTGAGGAAATGGCAACCCACTCCAGTATTCTTGCCTGGAGAATCCCATGGACAGAGGAGACTGGCCGGCGACAGTCCATAGGGTCACAAAGAGTCGGACACGACTGAGAAACTAACACATACACACACACACATACAGAATTTAAAAATTCTAAATGCTGCATCCTTATGTTTAAATTGAATAGTATCTATTTTTGCTGAAATTCCTTCCATCGTACATATGTTATAATAACATTTGGCAGACAAGTTTTGTTGAAGTAAAAGTGTTTTCATATTCAAAGTTTGCATGTTATTTTCTGCTTCTTGTGTTGATAACTGAATGTATTATATATATATCTGAAAGTATGCATTACTTTAAACAATATTTAAAACAAAACTCCTGAATTTTCTTTTTTCCTTATTATTTCTATCTCTCTCAATATACTTGTTAAAGACGGGTTGTTTGTGTCTCCCCAAAATTTACACACTGAAGTACTAACCCCCCAGGGTAGCTATTAATAGATTTTGAGATGGGCCTCTAAGGAAGTAAAGTTAAATGAGGTCACTGGGTGACTACCTGATTTCCCAGGATTAGTGTCATCAAGAAACTAGAGATCATGTTCTCTCCTTCTCCCTCTCTATCTCCTCTGCAAGAAGAAGTCTTGCAAACATGTAAGAATATCACAAATGCCCACAAGCCAAAAGAGGCCTTATTAGAAAAGGACCAACTGGTTCCTTGACTTTGGACTTATAGCTCCTAAAATTGTAAGAAATAAATTCCTTTTGTTTAATCCACCCAGTCTGTAATATTTTGTTATGGCAGCCTCCAGATGACTAATGAAAAATTTACTTGAGGTTATTCAAATTAAAGTATGCTTACTACTACCCTCCCAATGCCATAAGACATGTGGTTGGGGTGTATGGTGTTCACAGACACTGAATAACACTGAGGGAGAATGGACTATTTCCAAAGAAAGCTAATTATGATGTTTTGAATTATCATCTCCATATTTGTAGATCTTGGAACTGAGCAGTAACTATAACGAAGTCTTAACTTCTAGCTGACCAATTTCAAAGATTATATGTATCTGAATAAAATGTCATTTTGTAGAAAACAGAAAATAAAAATAAGAAAGCCATATAGAGAACTATTTTTTGCAAGTAATTAGAGCAGAAATAATTTATTCTCTTTTCCCCTCCCCACCTTTCAAGATAAACTGGCTCCATCTGTCTCAATTGAAATGGCTGCATAAACATAAAATCCTTTGATTACAGTTCTGCTGCACCTTTCATCTGCAGAAATCAATCTGAAAATTTTTAGCAGTAATAGTGGGTTCATTTGGAAAGTAGAACTTCCACAGACCAGATGTTCCATAAGTGTGTCAATTAGATGCCATTGGCAAACCAATGTCCTCCTTCTGCTCTCAGCTTCTTTCTTTTTCTGGTATTGATCACTCTTTAACTATTAGACTACTGTTTAACTGCTTGCAATTTATTGAAAGGGTGAGTCTCTGGGGAGACTGACTTTTTAAAATCATGGTTTTATCTCAATTGTGTTGTTTCTTACTAGAGAGAAGACAGCTTGGACATTCAATGATGGTGATCTCTATAGTGACATGTGATTGACATTACTAAATTGCATTGAGTGGATAATGGTTAGCTGTGACGGGCTTGCTCAAGAGATTGTCATTCTAGCTGGTAAACTAAAGATAGTGATTGTTCCTAATGAAATTAACAGGTTGCTCCTAGGGTAAAAGGGAGGGGGAAAATACAGTGTTAAATTTTATTTTAAAATAATCATTGGTTTATTTAGTTATATTTCCATCATAATATTTTCTTATATTTGAAAAGGGCTTTAATCAGTATCTTTCTATTGAGTTTTATTACTGAAAAGGCCTATGATATCTGATTACTTGTAAATCTTAGTTAATAAGTACCAGGTACTTGTCAGTTAACATTTGTCTGTTTTCTATTGTTCACAGTTTTTATCTGTGAACAAATGTTCCTAATTAAATAAAATAGGAGAATTGGGCACTATGAAAGGATGAGCCTACACCTGAGCCATAGTGGCTTCACTTGATATGTTAAAGCTGATGCCTGGTTTCTTTAAACAACATATTAAACCAAAGGATTGAGAAAGGAATAACAGGTTTTAACTTTAGAGGCATTGCTGCTGCTAAGTTACTCCAGTCGTGTCCGACTCTGTGCGACCCCATAGACAGCAGCCCACCGTCCCTGGGACTCTCCAGGCAAGAACACAGGAGTAGGCGTTGCCATTGCCCTCTCCAATTAGAGGCATTAGCAGATGAATTTAAGACAATGCTTCTGTAAATTTTTGAAAAGTATAAAAAACTGGTTTGACAAAAGAAAATTTTAAATTGTAACACAATTGGATGTAAGTCAGCATATTTTTGTAACAAACATATTTTTATATTTCTGTGTTACTATATATTCTTAAGAACTACACATTACTTAACTGGAGTGCTAAAACTCATGATCAAATATCTAAGGAAGAAGACAGATACCCAGTATAAAAGAACTGTAATCAATAGATCTTGGTATTAATAATTTTTCTTTAAATTGAGGTAGTCTTTAAATTTAGATTGTGTATATGTTTATGTGTGTGTATCTTGTGACAGCAGAGTTCCGATGTCCCACTGGTAAAGACTGACTGGTGGGAATTTATTACCATGTAGAAGTGCTTAATTCTAGAATCACTGCATGTGATAGACTTTTGTCTAGTATCTAACTCATTTTGAAAAGGAAGCACACCATTAGGATCTTTTTTTTTTCCCCTATGACTTCCTGCTATTATTCTTTTTCTTTTCTTCACCTTTCTTCATCTTTCTGTGCTTTATTTCATGAATTAATTAGTGAATTTGGATTTCATTTTTAAGCAGTTTAAAAAAAATCATTGTTCTGGGAAGGTTATTATCACTAGGTCAGACTAAGAAGAATTAATTCTGTTGATTCCCATGTTATCATTGTTTTCAATTCATGACCAATTCTCCAAACACAATTCAAGTGCTTACTTGATTTCTTTATCCAGTTTACTTCAGAAGTCACAAACTATTCCCATCTTCCTTTAAAATTTCACTCACTTTAGTCAATTGCTATAGCTTGTGCTTCACAAACAGATTTTTAATATTACACTAAGTATAATGTAAGTGCTTCTAATTTAACACAAAAACTTTCTCCCATGGGGAAAATAGATTGGAGGGGAGTTAGAATGTAGAATGTTGCAGCAATTGAGTAGTGAGATGAGTCACTACAAGTAAAGATGCAATAAAGTGGGCCATGTAAGTTAATTATGGAGTTTTAATAAATAGCAATTCAAATAGGACTAAAATTTGGGGAGGAGAGAGATTAAAGCTAATAACGTCATCTAGTTTATTGGTGTGGGCAACTCAGAAAAAGGGATACTATTTATTAAGGGGGTGAAATATGAGGGAGAAATAGTTTGAAGTTTATTATTTCTTCTCCAGCATTAGTGGAAAAGCATGGACTTAAGCAGACACAAGACTTACAGTGCTTCTGGCTGTTTTTTCCCCATGTTGCCTACCTCACTGGTGGAAGCAGTTATAAACTTCCTCTGAAGATCCCGGCGATTGCATCAACTGCCTGACATCCTGGGTGTGTGCATGTGCTCAGGTGTGAAGACGTGTCTGACACTTTGTGAGCCCATGGACTCTAGTCCCCCAGGCTCCTCTGTCCATGGGATTTTCCAGGGAGGAATACTGGAACAGGTTGCCATTTCCTCCCCCGGGGAATCTTAACAGTCCAGTGACTGGACCCACATCTCCTGCGTCTCCCGCATCGTCAGGTGGATTCCTTACCACTGTGCCATCTGGGCAACCTGCCATCTTGGGAGGAAGCAGGAAACTGGGGAGTTAACAGTGACTTTTTGTACCTTTATAGATTCATTAACAACAATTTTATAAACATATAAATACCTGTATTAAAGCTATTGCTTTTAATACTCTAATTATTTCTGTTTTACTGACACAAACTTGACTTATTTTTTAATCTCAACTTTTAAAAATGGAAATACAATAAAAGCATACTAAAATAAAGGATGCCAAAAGGTTTCCATAATATCTCTTGGAAGATGGATGGAGAATGATGATTCTTGATAATATGGTTTTTGCCACATAGTTTATTTTTTGAAATTAATAAACTTACAAGCAGTTATAATTCAACAATCAGAAAAAACAAATGTATATATTCTGAATCTTATTTAGATAATGATTGTGATAATTAATTAATTAGTATTAGTATATACTGCATTCCAGGCTTTGTTCTAAGCACTGGGATACAACTTGGAATAGAAAAGAGTACCTTTGCTCATTAACCTGACGTTAATACACATCAAGCAGTACTATGTAAATAGATTGACAGAGAAGAGTAAGGTAAAAGAGACTTTATGGACTTTGAGCAAAGCCCTGAATGAACTGAAATAATGATACTACTTCTGGGCAATAACTGACCAAATCAAAGATGGTAAGTGAAAAGATCATGAGGGGAAAATTTGTTTAACTTATACACAGAGTATATCATGGGAAATACAGGCTGAATGAATCACAGCTGGAATCAAGATTATTGGGACAAATATCGAAAACCTCCAATATGCAGATGATACCACTCTAATGGGAGAAAGTGAAGAGGAACTAAAGGGCATCTTGATAAGGGTTTAAGAGGAGAGTGAAAAAGCTGGTTTAAAATTCAACATTCAAAAAACCAAGATCATGGCATCTTGCCCCATTGCTTCACAGCAAATAGAAAGGGAAGAAGCAGAAACAGTGACAGCTTTTATTTTCTTGGCTCCAAATCACTGCAGATGGTGACTGCAGTGTGAAATTAAAAGATGCTCACTCCTTGGAAGGAAAGCTATGACAGACCTCGACAGCGTATTAAAAAGCCAAGACATCACTCTGCCAACCAAAGTCCACTTAGTCAAACTATGGTTTTGCTGGTAGTCATGTATGGATATGAGATTTGAAACATAAAAAAGGCTGAGGGCCAAAGAATTGATGTTTTCAAATTGTGGTGCTGGAGGAGATTCTCAAGAGTCCCTTGGACTGCAATTAATTCAAACCAATCCACCCTAAAGGAAATAGTCATTGAAGGACTGATGCTGAAGCTGAAGCTCCAATACTTTGACCACCCAATTTGAAGAGCTGACTCAGTGGAAAAGACCCTGATGCTGGGAAAGAATAAAGGCAGAACCAGAAAGGGGTGGCAGAGGATGAGATCGTTAGATAGCATGGCAACTCAATGGACATGAGTCTGATCAAACTCTGGGATATAATGAAGGACAGGTGTTGCAAAGAGTTGGATGTGACTTCATACAAATTCAAGTAACCTCGAGAAGATGAAGGTAGATGGTTTGTCACATACAAATAGAAGAGGAGTCATGTCTTATTAAAGATTTTCTGTATTATTTTAAATGCCATGAGGAAGCATTGCAGTACATGAATAGTTGAGAGAATAGATGTGGGGTAACACAATCCAGCTCACATTTTAAAACCATTCTCTGGCTAGTGTGTAAGAATAGTCTGAAAAGGGAGTGAGTGTAGGAGTAAACCCTACTGACCTGTCAAGACAACTTTGCAGAGAGCCCAGCTCAAAGCTGTTGGAAGGTTGAACTAGGATAATGTAGTAAATGGTGGGGGAAAGTGGACCTCAGTGCATATTTTGAACATAGATCCAAAATTATTAGTTTTGCAAAAAAAAAAAGTAATGATGACAACTAAATTTTGGGTCTGTATATGAAGAGGAACTCAAAAGCCTCTTGATGAAAGTGAAAGTGGAGAGTGAAAAAGTTGGCTTAAAGCTCAACATTCAGAAAACGAAAATTATGGCATCTGGTCCCATCACTTCATGGGAAATAGATGAGGAAACAGTGGAAACAGTGTCAGACTTCGTTTTCTGGGCTCCAAAATCACTGCAGATGGTGACTGCAGCCATGAAATTAAAAGACGTTTACTCCTTGGAAGAAAAGTTATGACCAACCTAGATAGTATATTCAAAAGCAGAGACATTACTTTGCTGACTAAGGTCCGTCTAGTCAGGGCTATGGTTTTTCCAGTGGTCATGTATGGATGTGAGAGTTGGACTGTGAAGAAGGCTGAGCACTGAAGAATTGATGCTTTTGAACTGTGGTGTTGGAGAAGACTTTTGAGAGTCCCTTGGACTGCAAGTAGATCCAACCAGTCCATTTTGAAGGATATCAACCCTGGTATTTCCTTGGAAGGAATGATGCTAAAGCTGAAGCTCCAGTACTTTGGCCACCTCATGCGAAGAGTTGACTCATTGGAAAAGACTTTGATGCTGGTAGGGATTGGGGGCAGGAGAAGAAGGGGGCAACAGAGGATGAGATGGCTGGATAGCATCACTGACTCGATGGACGTGAGTCTGAGTGAACTCCAGGAGTTGGTGATGGACAGGGAGGCCTGGCGTGCTGCGATTCATGGGGTCGCAAAGAGTCAGACACGACTGAGTGACTGAACTGAAGTGAACTGAACTGATACATTACTTTGCCAACAAAGGTTCATCTAGTCAAGGCTATGGTTTTTCCAGTGGTCATGTATGGATGTGAGAGTTGGACTGTGAAGAAAGCTGAGCACTGAAGAATTGATGCTTTTGAACTGTGGTGTTGGAGAAGACTCTTGAGAGTCCCTTGGACTGCAAGGAGATCCAACCAGTCCATTCTAAAGGAGATCAGCCCTGGGTGTTCTTTGGAAGGAATGATACTAAAGCTGAAAGTCCAGTACTTTGGCCACCTCATGCAAAGAGTTGACTCATTGGAAAAGACTCTGATGCTCAGAGAGATTGGGGGCAGGAGGAGAAGGGGATGACAGAGGATGAGATGGCTGGATGGCATCACCGACTCGATGGACATGAGTTTGAGTGAACTCCAGGAGATGGTGATGGACAGGGAGGCCTGGCGTGCTGTGATTCATGGGGTCGCAAAGAGTCGGACACGACTGAGCGACTGAACTGAACTGAACTGATACTACAGTTCAGAGAAGGCAATGGCACCCCATTCTGGTACTCTTGCCTGAAGAATCCCATGGATAGAGGAGCCTGGTAGGCTGCAGTCCATGGGGTTGCTAAGAGTTGGAAACGACTGGGTGACTTCACTTTCACTTTTCACTTTCATGCATTGGAGAAGGACATGGCAACTCACTCCAGTGTTCTTGCCTAGAGAATCCCAGCGATGGGGGAGCCTGGTGTGCTGCAGTCTATGGGGTCGCACAGAGTAAGACAAGACTGAAATGACTTAGCAGCAGCAGCAGCATACTACAGTTGGTAAGTGTTTACATATGTCATCTCATTACATTTTCAGAACATTATGATTTTGACCTGAAATTTCTAAAGGGAACTTGTTCTGTCATGATAACATTTGTATATATTCTTCAGGAAATGGTCTGATTCATATTACTGTAGAGGGAAGGATAAGCACTTGAGACACACGATACACCAGTCGAGCGCCTTATTTCGTTTTAAAACAAACAAACAATAGTAAAAACACACACACAAAATTTATAGAGTCTTGTCTTACAATCACAGATATATTTGTATTTTGCATGGATTTCCTTTTTTGCACCTTAGTTTTACTCCTTAGTTTCTGAAGGATTTAGTTTATTACATGTAGTTGTGAATTTCCTTGGTTACCCTTGACATTTCTCATTTCCTATTTTTTATTCAAGTGTGGAAATTGTGAGGAGCTTATATTGCTTGACCTTAAGATTATATAACTCCAAGACTGCATTTTCTTGAGTATTCACTCTCAGTTTTAAGATGGTATGTGCTTACTTTCTGTCATAGAACTCATAAATATTAAAAGTCAAAATACAATGCACAAAATGTCAAGAATATGAAAATAAATGATCTGTGATCTCCTAAGGTTAAGAATGGGTATTCACATATATTTTAACACATTCACAAAGTAAGCTTAAATATCACTGCACAATATTATATAATATATACTATTTTTGTTCAGTAATGAAATTATATAAAAAGGAGCAGTAATTTTTGAAGGTCAAGAAAGCTCAAATCAATATAGATTTTGCTGGATATTTCTCTATTTTGAATTCATATTTCAGGAACAGTGTATTAAATAAGAAATGCATAAAATGACCCTTAAACAGTAATAATACTTAGAATTTATGAACATTAAGATACAAAATTTGTCTTCTAAATATGTAAAAGCACTATTCCAGGCTTTATCTTCTTCAGTGTTTACAACACTCTTATTGGGTAAGTGCTGCTGTTATTTATTTATTATATGCTGAGAGAAATTAAGTAACTCCACCCAGGATGCAGAAATTAAACTAATAGAGATTGGCCACAGTGTCTGCTCCCTCAAGAAATAGCATTCAACCATCCAAAAATAGCAATTTATTTTCTCTATTTTCTTCCCTAATCAAAATTAAAAATTACATCCAGCAGCAGTTCCAAAGTGCTAGTAAAAACACGAATTATTAGATTTAAAGCTCTCCACAAGACAGAGAGACCCTATTATTATTCTAAATTTATGAAAGAGGAAACTGAGACTCAAAGAAATAGTAAAACACATACTCAAATAAAAAATATTGTCAAAACTTGTATTCAAAGCCAGACAATCTGGTAATTGAGTCTACATTTAAATATTATCTTCTGCTTCCCAACAGTTATTTATGTGATGACCTTTTCATACTATGTAATCATAGTATTACATACTACATATCACTTAGCATTTTAAGATTCAATCTTATATTTAGTCTAATATTATAAATATTTTCCTACTGAATATACAGTATGCAGTCATTTTATGATTCAATTATGAGCCATGGAGTTTGATAAGCAAAGCAAAAATTTTCTTAGTTTATTTTAAAAATCCATATATTTTTATTTATGGATAGATGATGCAAAGAATGTCCCTATTCAATTTTGGTTTATAAAGTATATTACTTTGTCTTATTTAACTTTCCAAAAATATTTGAGATAATTGAGCCATAGGTGTCAACCCATAGGGACTTTAACGGCTCGTTCTCTGCTTTATTAATTGATTTCACCCTTCTTCTTGTCCTACTTCACCTATGATATGTGATTGTCAATTCTCTTTCCCTGGTCTTTCTCCTCAAAGTCATCACCAGATATTTCTAAATGCTACCTAAACATCTTCATTGCACTGCTTCATGGGCACCTGATGTCAAGATTTCCAAACTATTTTTTTCTTTTACATATTTTTTTCTGATACCCATTATCTCAAGTTTAACAATTTTTATTCTCTTAGAAAGTGATACATTATTTCAGTATTCCTGAGTTTTCCCTTATCTCACATATAATTACAGTCTCTTGCATGTTTCTAGAATCTTTCTCCTTTAACTTCAAGCTAATTGCTTTTGTTTTAGTTCACAGTCTTAATCTTCCTTTTTACTGCAATAGCTTCCTAAGAAATCTGTTTCCAGTCGTTCATTCCAAATGCTGTGCATTGTATTTGTATAAGATATATTACATGATGTCACATCTTTAATTAAAATGTCAAACAATCCCCATTCCTTATAGATAAAACTCTATGTTTTATGATATGATAAAGGTTGGCTACTCTTTTCACCAGAAAAAAAAACACTTCATGTAGTGATTTTGATCATGAATGGCAAGCCCAGATAACAGGCACTTGGCTAACAATAACAAAATATTACTGATATTATAGTAATTTTGTTATGTGGATTTTGACTAACTGGTTAGAGGTTGGGTTAACAAGACTTAGGGACCCTGGAACTGACTGGAGAAAAAGAGTATAATCAAGAGAGGACGGAACTGAGTTGCCAGAAAAAGGGACCCACGTAAAGTAGTAAAGTCTTAAGAAAGACAAAAATAGAAGGAAATATCCAATAGTGAGAATATAGATGTTACCTTATCTGTGATTTGTTATTGTTTTTTCAACCTCTCTGGTATATATTCTTAGTACTTGTTAACTTATAAAGCAATTATTGAATGTCTAGAATTTTTCTAGGTACTAACTAATAAGGTTACAAAGTAACCAAAAACACCTCACAGAACTTGCATTCTAATAAACAGCATAAATAAAGGATATGCGACTTAATTTTGAACTTCTAGGGCATATTTTCAAATATCTCATTATTTTACTCAATTATAAATAATTGGTGAAGAAAAATACAAGGTTTGAAGGGACAGACAAATGTCTATTACTGTGTGTCATTAGAGAAGACTCCTTTACAGTAGTAGGATGATTCAGTTCGGTTCAGTTCAGTCGCTCAGTCGTGTCCGACTTTTTGCGACCCTATGAATCGCAGCACGCCAGGCCTTCCTGTCCATCACCAACTCCCGGAGTTCACTCAGACTGGCATCCATGAGAGTCCCAAAACATTTTTGTTTATGTGTAGTACATATGTTGTTAGTATGTTAAAGATAAAACAGTAATATTTGGAAGATATTTATATATTAATTCATTTAAACATGACAATAATAAATTTATTACATTTTAATAATTATATTTTCAAAACCCACAAAAATTTATTGAAGAAAATGGCATTGATTTTTATTTTTAAAAGGATTCTTTAATATCTTGCTTAATATATTTCCATATCTGTTTTGTTACTTATTATGTTTTATTTTTATTTTGCTTGCAATATATGAAATAAATCCAGCTTCACACACATATACACTTTACAGATGATTATAGATATTCTACTTTGATACTAAACATTAACTCATTACATACAGTTTCTGAATGGTCACTTGCAATGTCGAAACTGAAATCATATCAAAGACAATTTGTTGCTGTTATATTAAAATCCATTGGTCTATATTACACTTTCAATGACTTCTTTTATTGTTGTTGTTCAGTTACTCAGTTGTGTCCAGCTCTTGGAGACCCCATGGACTGAAGCACACCAGGCTTCCCTGTCCTTCAGTATCTCCCAGTGTTTCCTCAAACTCATGTCCATTGTGTCAGTGATGCCATCCAACCATCTCATTCTCTGTCATGCCCTTCTTCTCCTGCCTTCAATCTTTCCCAGATTCAGGGTCTTTTCCAATGAGTCAGCTCTTTGCATGAGGTGGCCAAATTATTGCAGTTTCAGCTTCAACATCAGTACTTCCAATGAATATTCAAGCTTGGTTTCCTTTACAATTGACTGGTTTGATATCCTTGCTGTCCAGGGGACTCTCAAGTCTTCTCAGCACCACAGTTCAGAAGTATCAGTTCTTCAGCACTCAGGTTTCTTTATGGTGTAACTCTCACATCCATACATGACTATTGGAAAAACCATAGCTTTGACTATACATACCTTTGTCAGCAAAGTGATGTCTCTGCTCTTTAATACACTGTCTAGGTTTGTCATAGCTTTTCTTCCATCTTTTAATTTCATTGCTGTAGTCTCTGTCTACAGTGATTTTGAAGCCTAAGAAAATAAAGTCTGTCACTGTTTCCATTTCTTCCCCATCTATTTGCAATGAAGTGACGGGATTGAATGCCATGATCTTTGTTATTTGAATATTGAGTTTTAAGACAGATTTTCACTCTCTTCATTCACCTTCATCAAGTGGCTCTTTAGTTCCTCTTCACTTTCTTCCATTAGGTTGGTGTTGTCTGCATACCTGAGGTTATTGATATTTCCCTAGCAATCTTGATTCCAGCTTGTGCTTCATCCAGCCTGGCATTTCACATGATGTACTCTGCATTAAAGTTAAATAAGCAGGGTGACAATATACACCCTTGTTGTAATCCTTTCCCAATTTTGAACCACTCAACCATTCCATGTCCAGTTCTAATTGCTGCTTCTTGACCTGCATACTGATTTAGCAGGAGGCAGGTAAGGTGGTCTGGTATGCCCATCTCAAAGAATTTTCAACAATTTTCTGTGAACAACACTGACTCATTTGAACAGACCCTGATTCTGGGAAAGATTGAGGGCAGGAGGAGAAGGGGACAACAGAGGGTGAGATGGTTGGATGGCATCACCGACTCAATGGACATGGGTTTGGGTGGACTCCAGGAGTTGGTGATGGACAGGGAGGCCTGGTGTGCTGTGGTTGATGGGGTTGCAAAGAGTTGAACATGACTGAGCGACATCACTTTCCCTTTTCACTTTCATGCATTAGAGAAGGAAATGGCAACCCATTCCAGTGTTCTTGACTGAAGAATCCTAGGGATGGCAGAACCTGGTGGGCTGCCGTCTATGGGGTCGCACAGAGTCGGACACAACTGAAGTGACTTAGCAGCAGCGTAGACTATTATACTAAGTGAAAGAAGTAAGACAGAGATAAATATCATATGATAGCATATATTTGGAATATGAAAAATGACACAAGTGAACTTATATACAAAACAGGAACAGACTCACAGATAACAAATTTAATTTTCCCTAAGAGAAACTGTGGTGGAGGAGGGATAAATTAAGGGTTTGGGATTAGCATAACAGATACAAACTGTCACACATAGAGAGGATAAAGAACAAGGTTCTTATTGTATAGCATATTTAGTATTATAAGAAACCATAATGGAAATAATATATATATTTATAACATATATATAACATACATATAATATATATATAACATATAAATAGGTAACATGTATTTATATGTATAGTATATATATCACTTTGCTATATACTAGAAACATAACATAACTAATATAACATTGTAAATCAACTATGAAAAGTGAAAGTGAAAGTCAATCTGTCATATCCGACTCTTTGCAACCCCAAGGCCTGTACAGTCCATGTAATTCTTTAGGCCAGAATACTGGAGTGGGTAGTGTTTCCCTTTTCCAGGGGATCTGCCCAACCCTGGAATCAAACCCAGGTCTCCTGCACTGCAGGCAGATTCTTTACCAGTTGAGCCACAAGGGAAGCCCAAGAATACTAAAGTGGGTAGCCTTTCGCTTCTCCAGCAGATCTTCCTGACCCAGAAATTGAACTGGGGTCTCCTGCATTGCAGGCAGATTCTTTACCAACTGTGCTATCAGGGAAGCGCCCCCCCCCCCCAAAAAAAAAAAAACCACTATACTTCAATTGAAAAAAATAAGCATGCTTTCAAATTATATATATACATATATATATATATATGTAATTTAAATAGAACCACACAGACTGTGGTGAAATGGTAAAAATAAATGAAGTAAAGAAGAGTCCTAGAATACTTCATTTTGTCTTAAAGGGAATGATGTTAGAAATTATTTCACAGCATATAATAATGACATAGATTTTCACTTTTATACACTATCAGGTTTATTTCTTACTTGTATTGCTATGTCTGCCTGTAATAGTAAGGGTAGTTAAATATTTTCTTTTTGTCCTTCCTTGAGCAAAGCTGGAAATCTACAGGATAATCTGGGATTTTTGAAATCACCAATTAAAAAAAAAAAACAATAAGAGATTGGAAAAGGCTAAGGAAACTATTGTAATCTATGGAGGGCAAAAAATCTAATAACATATGTAGAAAGTTTTTTTTTTTTTCATTTACAGTGCTGATTTTCTAAGTGTAAAGATAAAATGTAGGCTGCATAGTGAGTTAAGGCTGCTTTCCATTTATATTTCAGATAGAACAAAGGAAAACTTGGGAGAATGCAGAGTAGATGAGATATTGAGATTATTGACAGTGAACAGATGTTCAAATCTGTTGACAAAGTCATTGCTTTTGACCTTCAGTTCTTTATGATCAGTAGTCTTGGAAATGTCTCCAGACTTCCGTGGCTACAGTGGAGGAACTTTTTAAGACAGATGTTTGTTTCACAAACAGATCACCATGCAATTTCTATATTTATCAGTTTTTCAATAGTTCAGAGGAAAAGTTTCATTTGACAATGTGGCACAAAGAAAATCTGGATTGGGGGATTTTTACTTTTAGTTATTTTTCTATCATCATCCCTGTTCAAATTAACCCAAGACCAGTGAAAAGAGGGCAATTGGGTTTTGTCTGCTGTGACTTATGTGATCTCTTCTGATACATGGTACTGGTGTTAGGTAGGTAAAATAGGGAAAAGGAGTCTAAAATGGCGGTGGCTGAAAAAACAAGGAAGGTCAAAGGAAGGTCCGAGGACCAGAGTAAAGACTTCAGGTAGAACAAACAGCACTCCTGGCTAAGCCCAATTTGCATAGTGCAGGCCCAGGTGGAGGAAAAAAACATATAAAAGGAGGAGCCAAAGTGCTCTCTCTCTCTCTCTTCCTCTCCTGCATGCGTGCATTCTTTCTCTCTCTCTCTCCCCCTCTCCCACGTGCTCCTCCACTCTCTTCCTTCAAATCTTTGGGTTGGCATGCCCTCATGCTTCGAGGATGGATTCTCCTGCTATCTTCTAAATAAAATAGAGCTATAACACTAATTTGCCTAAGAGCTATAACATGGTTTGTCCAAGACCCGAGAGCTGTGACGCACCGAGGACTTTAATGTCCGTCACTCCAAATCTTTGTTGTGACGAGACAAAGAACTGAGGAAAATACACTCGCATGACACTGGTTAAGAAAGTTTTTAAACAATTTGGAATGCATTACTGTCAGGTAGTTAGAATAGGAAAAATGAGCCCAGAATGGCAGTGGCTAAAAGACAAGGGAGGGGAAAGTCCATGAAAATAGAACAGAGGAAGGTCTGAGGACCAGAGTGAGGACCGCAGGTAGAAAAAACAGCACTCCTGGCTAGCCCAGTTTACATAGGGCAGGCCCAGGGGGAGGAGAAAAAACATATAAAAAGAGGAGCCAAAAGGCCAGAGGTCTCTCTCGCTCTCTCTCTCTTCTCTCCATGTCTTTTGGGTCGTCATGCCCTCATGCCTCGCTGATGTCTTTTCCTTTATTTTCTAAAAAAATTTGAGCTGTAACATGGAGCTATAACTGAGAGCTGTGAAACTGGTCTGTCCAAGAGCTATAATGCTGGTCCGTTGTTTCAAATTTTTGTTGTGTGGAGACAGAACAGAGGAAATTACACACTCTTTCAACTATCAAGTGATGTTGTGAAAAATCTTTTCTTAAGAGCTTTTGAATCATAGTTTTTTTTTTTTTTTTTAATCAGACAATGAAATGAACAAAATCAAAGGTCCTAAACCTTTTGAAACTGTATACAGAAGTTTGTGGATGGGAGCCTTAGTGTATTATTCTGAAGGAAGGGTACACAGCTTTCATCAAGAGGGTAAGGAACTCTCACAAATAGACAAAAGATACTCAAACACAACATTTTTCCAATTCCATAATTGTAAAATTATGCTTATATGTTCAGGTTAAAAAAAAAAAGTAAAAAGTAAACTGGTAAATAAGAAGAAACAGCTTGACTACACAGGACTTTTCAAAAGTAAATATTTAGAAACAAAGACGTGTTTCCTTAGAAAAATTGACTCTGGCAGATTTTTATAATTTAGAGAGGAATGCTATTTACTTCATTCACTGCAAAAGAAACATATAGAAATATATATTTGCCATTCACAATTCCTTGGTTTTGTTTTAAAAATCCTTACTAAAGCTGTAAGTTTCCTTGGTGACTGATGGTGGTCTAAAATTAAGATACTCTGACAGAGAGCATGCCAACAAAACTAAAGATAGGACTTACTTTCTTTTTGTATTCTTTTGAGAATCTACATGTTATAATGCAGAAACAATTTTCTGTTTAACACAAGAAAGGATCAAGGTTACTTAAAGAGCTCACTTTATTAAAGGTGATATATTTCACATTATTCACAATGAAACAAAGAGCAAAGTTTTATGAACCACCAGGGAATAAGACACTGCACACTGAAGCCCACATAGTTGATATACACACTTAGAGACTTTGTATATGTTAATCATGTTTCAGTTCAGTTCAGTCACTTAGTCATGTCCAACTCTTTGCGACCCCATGAACTGCGCACACCAGGCCTCCCTGTCCACCAACAATTCCCGGAGTCCACCCAAACCCATATTCACTGAGTTGATGAACCACCCAACCATCTCATTCTCTGTCACCCCCTTTTCCTCCTGCCTTCAATCTTTCCCACCATCAGGGTCTTTTCAAATGAGTCAGCTCTTCACATCAGGTGGCCAAAGTATTAGAGTTTCAGCCTCAGTATCAGTTCTTCCGATTAACACCCAGGATTGATCTCCCTCAGGATGGACCGGTTCGATCTCCTTGCAGTCCAAGGGACTCTCAAGAGTCTTCTCCAACACCATGGTTCAAAAGCATCAGTTCTTCAGTGCTCAGCTTTCTTCATAGTCCAACTCTCACATCCATACATGACCACAGGAAAAAACATAGCCTTGACGAGACAGACCTTTCTTGGCAAAGTAATGTCTCTGCTTTTGAATATGCAATCTAGGTTGCTCATAACTTTCTTTCCAAGGAGTAAGCGTCTTTTAATTTCATGGCTGCAATCACTGTCTGCAGTGATTTTGGAGCCCAGAAAAATAAAGTCTGCCACTGTTTTCACTGTTTCCCCATCTATCTACCATGAAGTGATGGGACTGGATGCCATGATCTAAGTTTTCTGAATGTTGAGCTTTAAGCCAACTTTTTCCCTCTCCTCTTTCACTTTCATCAAGAGGCTCTTTATTTCTTCTTCCTTTTCTGCCATAAGGGTGGTGTCTTCTGCATATATCAGGTTATTGATATTGCTCCCAGCAATTTTGATTTCAGCTTGTGCTTCATCCAGCCCAGCATTTCTCATGATGTACTCTGCATATAGATAAATAAGCAGGGTGACAATATGCAGCCTTGATGTACTCCTTTCCTGATGTGGAAGCAGTCTGTTGTCCATGTCCAGTTCTAACTGTTGCTTCTTGACATGCATATAGGTTTCTCAAGAGGCAGGTCAGGTGGTCTGGTATACCCATATCTTAAAGAAGTTTCTACAGTTTGTTGTGATCCAAACAGTCAAAGGTTTTGGCATAGTCAATAAAGCAGAAGTAGATATTTTTCAAGAACTCTCTTGCATTTTTAATGATCCAGCGGATGTTAGCAATTTGATCTCTGGTTCCTCTGCCTTTTCTAAAACCAGCTTGAACATCTAGAATTTTATTGTTCATGTATTGCTGAAGCCTGGCTTGGAGAATTTTAAGCATTATTTTACTAGCGTGTGAGATGAGTGCAATTGTGCTGTAGTTTGAGCAATCTTTGGCATTGCCTTTCTTTGGGATTGGAATGAAAACTGACCTTTTCCAGTCCTGTGGCCACTGCTGAGTTTTCCAGATTTACTAGCATATTGAATTCAGCACTTGCACAGCATCATCTTTCAGGATTTGAAAGAGGTCAACTGAAATTTCATTACCTCCACTAGCTTTGTTCATAGTGATGCTTCCTAAGGCCCACTTGACTTCACACTCCCGGATGTCTGTCTTTAGGTGAGTGATCACACCATCGTGATTATCTGGGTCGTGAAGTTCTTTTTTGTACAGTTCTTCTGTGTATTCTTGCCACCTCTTCTTAATATCTTCTGCCTCTCTTAGGTCCATACTATTTCTGTCCTTTATTGAGCCCATCTTTGCATGAAATTTTCCCTTGGTATCTCTAATTTTCTTGAAGAGACCTCTAGTCTTTCCCATTCTATTGTTTTCCTCTGTTTCTTTGTATTGATCACTGAGGAAGGCTTTCTTATCTTTCCTTGTTATTCTGTGAACTCTGCATTCAAATGGGTATATCTTTCCTTTTCATATTGGCTTTTCATTTCCCATCGTTTCACAGCTATTTGTAAGGCCTCCTCAGACAGCTATTTTTCTTTTTTGCATTTCTTTTTCTTGGGGATGGTCTTGATTCCTATCTCCTGTACAATGTCACGAACCTCCATTCATCGTTCATCAGGCACTCTATCAGATCTAGTCCCTTAAATCTATTTCTCATTTCCACTGTGTAATCATGAGAGATTTGATTTAGGTCATACCTGAATGGTCTAGTGGTTTTCTCCACTTTCTTCAATTTCAGGCTGAATTTGGCATTAAGGAGTTCATGATCCGAACCACAGTCAGCTCCTGGTCTTTTTTTTTTTTTGCTGACTGTATAGAGCTTCTCCATCTTTGGCTGCAAAGACTAAATCAATTTGATTTTGGTGTCAACCATCTGGTGATGTCCATGTTAAGAGTCCTCTCTTTTGTTGTTGGAAGAGCATATTTGCTATGACCAGTGCATTCTCTTGGCAGAACTCTATTAGCCTTTGCCTTGCTTCATTTGTACTCTAAGACCAAAGTTGCCTGTTTCTCCAGGTGTTTCTTGGCTTCCTACTTGTGCATTTCAATCCCCTATAATGAAAAGGACATCTTTTTTGGGTGTTAGTTCTAGAAGGTCTTGTAGGTCTTCATAGAACTGTTCAGTTTCAACTTCTTCAGCATTACAACTTGGGGCATAGACTTCATTTACTGTGATATTGAATGGTTTGCCTTGGAAATGAACAGAGATCATTCTGTCGTTTTTGAGATTGCATCCAAGTACTGCATTTCGGACTCTTTGTTGACTATGATGGCTACTCCATTTCTTCTAAGGGATTCCTGACCACAGTAGTAGATATAATGGTCATTTAAATTCATCCATTGCAATCCAGCTTAGTTCACTGATACCTAGAATGTCGATGTTCCCTCTGTCATCTCCTGTATGACCAGGCTGGAATAAAATACTATTATTTTGTTCTTAAATTTTCCATGTTTATTAAATGCATTTAGCCTAATATCTCTCATATATAGTCTATCAACTTTACTTGCCTTGCAGTAGAACCTTTCAAATACTAATTTAGCTTCTTTCAAGAATATAGCAGTTTTCTTATTGTTACATCCTAAGCACTGGGGCAAAGACACTGAACACTAAAGACAACAAGGGCTATAGTTTATTTCCCACATCATTGATTTACTTCATCTCTGAAATGTAAGCAAGTTCCTGGAATTCAATAATCCAGTCTCCCTGTATTTCTTCAGATCTGATATATTGCATTTGCGATATTGACTACTCTGAGTTTCTTTTAACTAACTTTATAGAAGTTGCAATATGTAGGTTTCCATTTGAATTTACTAACTTTGCTAAAATTGCTTTAATGTCTAAAGTAAGTAAGCTAATGAAGCTTGATGAGATAAAGTCCCATACTCCTGTAAGTCTAATTTGTCCTTGGATACTATTTTATCAGGGTCATTTATAAGAATCTCAACTATTCTTTAAAGTAAACAAAGAATGACAAATAATATTTTAAAATCTCTTCACTGAAAAACTACTTGCTAAATAATAACAACTCATGCTGGTTAATCCAGCAAAATTTATTTAAAAAGTAGTATAAAAGTAGTATAATATATATCTCCAGGATACCTAACATGGTAAAAATAATTACTGATATATGTAAATATACCAAATTAAGTGTTTCAAGGATACATGAATGAAGGACATGGCCCTCAGTCTCAAGGAGATCATCTGCTAAATATCTTGAAATCCTGCTTGAATAACATAACACAGAGACCAGTAAAATCCATAATCATATTGTAAGATGATAGCAGGGTCCACTAAATAGATGATATGATATCAACAAATAATTATGAAGTTTTGTTTTTTCTTTTATATGGTGTTGGAGAATAAATTAACTCCTGTGCAGCTACATCTAGTTTGTGACCATCCTGAACACATTTTAGAAGATATGGTGTCTACCTATCTGTCTGATTTCATTTTCTGCTATTCCCTCCACCCCCACCCATATTATGTTCTAATAGTACATATCTTCTTTCTGATACTTAAACAGGTCAGTTTTGTTCCCATGTCAGGGTCTTTGCAACTGCCTGGGACTAACCTCTGTCTGGAATGTTTCCCACTCCCACATGTACTACCAGTTTTAGCTCAGCTGGCTCCTATTTAAAAATAATGCCTTGATTCAAATATTATCTCTTTAACCAAGATGAGCTGATCAGCCTTGGTCTGTCCTGTGTCTGAGTTTCTTTCAATCATATTACTCTGCTCTATTATCACCCATTACCCTCTTTTATTTCTTTATACCACTTTTTACTAACCAAAATTATAGTATGCTTTATTATATTGAATATTTATATATCCATTTCTGTGAATACTATATCTCTTCCAATTAGAATATATAAACTTCCCTGAAGTTTTTCATTTTCTTTTAATAAAGAATCTCAGCCCCATTTCTCTCACTATTTAAACCCCCAATGACTGTTTTTTTCCAAACAGATCTTACCAATTAATACAAGTCTTAAAAAGTATTTGAAGGAGTAAAGAATCAAGGAGAAGCAAAGGAAGAAAACTCCATAAATTTGGCATAGCTTATGGAAAGGGAAGATTACAGAGAAGGTGAGGAATAGCAAGTAATGAATTAGGCAGAATCACAAAGTTTATATGGCAAAAAAAGGGAGGGGGGAAGATAAGGATGAAAAGGAGAGAGAAGATGGGTTAAATTCTTTTAGGCTAGCATATTGAAATTTTACAGAGGTGATATTTGAATTCAGGCATAAACCATGAATAGAATTTAGGAAAAGTTTATTGTAGGTATAATAAATAATTTTGTAATGTAAGCTCAGAATGAATTAGAAAAAATATCTGAATGCCATTAACACAACCTAAGCAAACATTGAAACTATCCATTTTAACCCATTTCCACTGTGAAAACTTTTCTATTTCCCTTGACTATATTAATTTTCCTCATCATCTCCTTTGGTACATGTTTGTTTTTTTTTATATTTTTTCTATGGGATTCCTCTTTCATAACACTTTTTGTTTGTTTGTTTGTTTGCTTAATTTTGAAAATGTTTTTTCCTCTTTAGAAGCACAATATCTGTGTAGACACAGATGTCTGATTTTGATGGTGCCTAGGATTAAACTATATATCCTGTAATTAGACAAAGACTTCCTCATCCTTATTCCCACACACTCTCCACCATGTTATGTTCTGATCTTACCACAGTCTTTTGCCCATGATTATCGAAAAATAATTTTTTTATTGTTTTCTACAATTTCTGGGATACATTTCCCTTTATATGATAATGATATTAAACTAGTGCTTCCACAAACATGTGAATAAAAAGATTCCACCACCTTTAGAATTTTTTTTTTTTTTTCACTTCCACTGGGAAACCATTCTAAGATACCCACCAAGGTATCTAATCATCACTGACACCTAATTTTTCTGGTATATTTTCCTAGAGATAGCTTACTGACCTATTATTTCTTGATCTTCTCACTGATATTTAATAGTTTGTAGCCAGTACATGTGAGAATAGCACTAGAATCTTAACGTTCTTTGCTTTTCACTTTGACTATAACAAAAAAGTTGTATTCTTTAAATTCAACCAGCAAAGTAAGATCACATTTTAGTGACACATAATACTGAGACAAATACATATAAAGTTGTCTTGTCACAGATAAACACTATTTAGACAAAGCTGTAACTATAAACAAATAAGTAAATAGATAAATAAATTTCTAGTAGATAGTTTAAAAGCTGATTAAAATGAATGGATTTTGGTTTTATAATGACTCAGCACCTGAATAGAATACACAATGCACCTAATTGATTTTGAAATAAGAAACATAAAATATAATTCATCATTTGCATAGATTTTAAACCAAATTATCCATTTGAACAAAACAAAAATCTAATTGCACCTAACTTCTGGACTACTAAATATATGTGCTTGACAGACTAATCAAAATAAAAACTTTATTATCTTAAGCATCAAGAGACTTTAGCAACAATGCAAAATAAGTTGAAAATTGAAGTTTAGAGATTTGCTTATGACATGATAGAGTGAAGAGGCTATAAGTTCTTTCCCTGAAAAGCAACTGCAAATGCAGATAAAACAATGAAATCAACTGTTATGATGCCCTGGGAACAGACTGATGAGACTGAACAAGTGCAAAAATGTTTACTCATGAAAATTACTGGCCTTCAGATAAGAAAAGTTCGAATATGTGGTTACCTCAAAAAGATATGAGTACATCCTAATCCCTAGAATTTATGAATGTTATCTTATTTGGAAAAAGGGTCTTTGCATATGGAATTAAGTATTTAGAGACAAGAAAATCATTTTATATGATCCATGTGGTCCCTGTTCTTACACAAGTCAAATACCAAAAGAGAAGAAAGAGGAGGAGGTAATATGAGAACAGAGGTAGACTGGAGTAATGTGGCTACAAGCTGAGGAAGCTGTCAACACCAGAAGCTAGAAGATGCATAAAACGGATTATCTGCTAATTTGAAAACTTTTTGCCTCCAGAACTGTCAGATACAAAATTTATGTTGTCTTAAGCCACCATATTTGTGGCAATTTGTTACAGTAGCCTTAGGAAGTTAATATAAATATCAGGAATTAATTCATAACAAAAATATTTTAGATTACATGGTAAATAATACTTAAGAGTTTGCATCAATTAAATAAAATGCAAAGTAATTTTGTTTTATAATCCAATTGATATTAAGGAAAGAATCATATGAACACATTAAAATAAAAACTCTTACTGATTTGATATGAAATACTGACATAAAGATCTGTATAATTTAAAATATGCCACTATAACAGATATATATAATGAACATGTTAATTAATGTTATCAATTTAAAGATTACTTAGAATTGGTCAATGACAAGATGAACTTGGGGCTTCCCAGGTGGTGATACTGGTAAAGAATCCACCTGCCTATAAAGGAGACCCAAGAGACATGGTTCAATTCCTAAGTTGGGAAGACTCCCTGGTAACCCATTCCAGTATTTTGCCTGGAGTCTTCCATGGACAGAGTAACCTAGTGGGCTACAGTCCATGAGGCTGCAAAGAGTTGGGCATGACTGAGGACTGAGCACAAAATGAACTTGAAATACATGAATATCTTACATCTCAATAGAGGTTTTCCAAATTTGACAATAATTCTAAAAATATAGATGATGCTATTAATAAAAAGTTTTGAAGAATTTTTCAAACTACCAGTTACAAAAATTAAATTTTTATTGGTAATCCTATAGAAGACTAACTTTTCTTTCTCAATTATAAATGAAAACCATATTTTGAAATAGATTTTATACAAGGAGAATGAAGCTCTACAAAGTCAGCAAAAACAAGACCAGGAGAAAACTGTGGCTCAGATTATGAGTTCCTTATTGCAAAACTCAGACTTAAATTGAAGAAAGTAGGGAAAAACACTAGGTCATTTAAGTATGACCTAAAACAAATCCCTTACAAGGGACATGACAAATAGATTCAAGGGATCAGAGCTGATAGAGTGCCTGATGAACTATGGATGGAGGTTCATGATGCTGTACAGGAGTTGGTGGTCAAAACATCCCCAAGAAACAGAAATGTAACAAAGACAAATTGGTTGTCTCAGGAGGTCTTAGAAATAGCGGAGAAAAGAAGTAAAAGCAAAGGAGAAAAATAAATATATACCCATTGGAATGCAGAATTCCAAAGAATAGTAAGGAGATATAAGAAACCTTTCCTAAGAAGGGGGGTGGGGGGAAACAGAGAAAGACAATAGAGTCTGAAAAACTAGAGATATCTTCAAGAAAATTAGAGACACCAAGGGAACATTTCATGCAAAGACAGGCACAATAAAGGACTGAAACAGTATGGACCTAACAGAGGCAGAAAACATTAAGAAGAAGTAGCAAGAATACACAGAAAAGCTATACAAGAAGATCTTATTGAGCCAGATAAATGCTGCACTCAATATGTCAGCAAATATGGAAAACTCAGCAATGGCTACAGGACAGGAAAAAGTCAGTTTTCATCACAATCCCAAAGAAGGGCAATGCCAAAAGATGGTCAAATTACTGCACAGTTTCACTAATTTCACATGCGAGTAATGTAATTCTTGAAATCCTTCAAGCTAGGCTTCAACAGTATGTGAACAGATAACTTCTAGATGTACAAACTGGATTTCAAAAAGGCAAAGGAGACAGAGATCAAATTGGGAACATCTTCTGAATCATAGAAGAAGCAAGGGAATTCCAAAACAAAAACAAACAAACAAACTACTTCTGTTTCTCGCTATGCTAAAGCCTTTGACTGTGTGGAGCACAACAAACCTTTGGAAAATTCTTAAGGAGATGGGAATACCAGACCACCTTACCTGCCATCCGGGAAACCTGTATGCAGATCAAGAAGCAACAGTTAAAACCAGACATGGAACAACAGACTGGTTCCAAATTGGGAAAGGAGTACGACAAGGCTGTATACTGTCATCCTGCTTATTTATATGCAGAGTACATCATGCAAAATGCTGGGCTGGATGAAAACAAGCTGGAATCAAGATTGCTGGGAGAAATATCAACAACCTCAGATATGCAGATGACATCATCTTCAATGCAGAAAGAGAAGAGGAACCAAAGAGCCTCTTGAAGGTGAAAGAGGAGAGCAAAAAAGCTGGCTTAAAACTCAACATTCAAAACACTAAGATTGTAGCATATGGTGCCATCACTTGGTAACATATAGATGGGGAAACCATGGGAACAGTGACAGATTTTATTTCCTTGGGTTCCAAAATCACTGCGGATGGTGAACTGCAGCCATGAAATTAAAAGGCTCTTGCTCCTTGGAAGAAAGCTATGACAAACAAGACATTACTTTGCCAACAAATGTCTGTATTGCCAAAACTATGGTTTTCCAAGCAGTCATGTATGAAACTGAGAGTTGGACTATAAAGAAGGCTGAGTGCTGAAGAATTGTTGCTTTTGAACTATGGTGTTGGAGGAGACTCTTGAGAGTCCCTTGGACTGCAAGGAGATAAGGCCAGTCAACTCTAACTGAAAACAACCCTGAATATTCATTGGAAGGATTGATGCTGAAGCTGAAGCTCCAATAATTTAGCCACCTGATGGGAAGAGCCAACTCATTGGAAAAGACCTTGTTGCTGTGAAAAGACTGAAGGCAGGAGAAGGGGGTGACAGATGATAAGATGGTTGGGTGGCATCACTGACTCAATGGGCATGTGTTTGAGCATACTCCAGGAGATGATGAAGGACAGGGAAGCCTAGTGTGCTGCAGTCCATGGGGTCTCAAAGAGTTGGACACCACTGAGTGACTGAACAGAAAGTATATATATACATAGTATAATTCACAAAAAAATAAGAGCTTCCCTGGTGGCTCAGAGGTTAAAGCATCTGCCTGCAATGTGGGAGATCTGGGTTTGATCCCTGGGTTGAGAAGATCCCCTGGAGAAGGAAATGACAACCCACTCCAGTATTCTTGCCTGGAGAATCCCATGGACAGAGGAGCCTGGTAGGCTACAGTCCACAGGGTCGCAAAGAGTCGGGCACAACTGAGCGACTTCACTTTCACAAAAATAAAGACTAAAAAAAACTACAGTGATGTAATAGGATAGTTAATAAAATCTTATTTTATTATTTTGAATTTGTATCATGCTATTTGTCAGTTCTTTAAACATTCATAATTTATTGGCATTCTTTTTAGTTGAATAAACCTGTATTTTAGTAGTGTATTCATATTTTTCTATTTTTTCTTGGAAGAGTTTCTCTGTTGGTATTTGTATAAGCTTTATACCATATAAGATTTCAATCAGTCGCTGCCCTTAATGATATACTAATGTCTGGGTTGCTTTTTATATCTGCACCTAAAAATAATCAGTTTATGATTTCCTGAATCCTGGTCTCTGCACTTAAGGAATACCTCAGTGTTCCCTTCTCCCTTCACATGGTCTGAGTTCTTTTCTCTATTTCTCATGGCCCAGGATTCTTGGCTAGTATGAGACAGTCCTATTTATCACAATACAAATATTTCCTTTTTTTATCAGTTGTGGAAGAACAAAATTCTCATCTTTCTTCTTGGAGCAAAAATACTCTATTCCTTTCTCTTCAAAGCTCAACTTTTCTTCTTCTAAGAATAAGGGGAAATTGACCTCTCCTACCTTCTATCATATCATGCATTATTGAGGAAAATTAAGATCAAACATGCTAAAATCTTCACTGGGACAGGATGCAACACAAGGTACTGGATTAACCAAGGTCTGTTGTTTAGTTGCTAAGTCGTGTCTGACTCTTTGGTACTGCATGGACGACAGCAT
Source organism: Oryx dammah (assembly GCF_014754425.2). Taxonomy (NCBI): domain Eukaryota; kingdom Metazoa; phylum Chordata; class Mammalia; order Artiodactyla; family Bovidae; genus Oryx; species Oryx dammah. Next base: position 103,353,046 of record NW_024070213.1, on the reverse strand, counting down.
GCCAGGCTTCCCTGTCCTTCACTGTCTCTCAGAGTTTGCCCAAATTTATGTCCATTGAGTTGGTGATGCTATCCAACCATCCCACCCTCTGTCATCCCCTTCTCCTGCCCTCTTCCTTCTAGTCAGAACATTTCTCTGACAACCTTCCCATCTCCACATCCCATTTCTTCTCCCCTAAGTAACCTTTGATTCTAATTTCCTAATGAATGCTGGGAACCTTCATCTTGATAGTAATATCAATAATACTCTTTTATTTTGAACCATCCATTTGGAATTAGTAGGCTTCAAATCACAAATTTATTATTTATATTTGCCTTTATAAGAAACTAAAAAAACAAAAACAAAAACAAAAAAAACTCAAAATCTACATTTTTTCCTTGACAGCAATTAACACTAACAGCAGTCCTTGGTGTTCCTCTACATACATTTATTTGCCTCTAGCCTTCACCAGCTGTTTAAAGTTCTGCCTCATGTTCTGGCTTGACATTGCTGTTGGCACACAGCTCTGCTTTCACTGTCACAGGGCCATGGCTCCTCTTGTCACTGCCAATCTTTCCTGCAATTTTCATGCCACTGCTGAGCTACTTTCACAAAAATGACTGAAGCACTGTTCCACTTATGAGCCTGCTACTCTCTTGTTTGAAGCTTCCTATGTCAAGAAACACATCTCATCCTCTGGCCAAGGGATATTTGAGTGTCACTCAGCATGTACTAGAAAATATTCTTCTCTATGTTCTTTTAATTATCAATAAAGCACAGGTCTCTGTCCTAAGCACACATACATTTTCTCTTCATCAGCTGGTATTATCTCAGAGAGGATGTGTGGTCTTGCCCCAGTCCTAACATTTATTTAGGAGATTCTGCATCAAATTCTAACCTTATATATATCCATGTATTTCTGTTTTGTTTTGTTTTTTCCTGATAGGAAGCTTATCTGGTGGACATGGGCCACAAAGAAAGCATGATGTCTCACCCATACATGCCAGTACAAATGTAGAAAAGTCCCTGCCAGGTATCTCCACAAAAATCATTCTGTCTTATACTTAATGTTTATGTATATATCATATATCATATATATATATATACACTATTATTCATTTATATTAATATATTAATCAATTAAGTATATATATGTGGAATATCCTACAAGACTCTCTTAATGATATTTCTCAGCTCATTTCAGCCTCCCAGAATCCAAAATTAAAATGTTACCACGTCCTATACAAGCTAATAATATTGATATTTTGAAATACTGCAGTTTTAAAATTACATCGAATTTACATATGACCTAAAAGTGTTTGAAAGAAATCATTGTTATAAAAATAAAATTTTAGAGATTATTTTTAAAATTAATAAAAAGTTTTCCTTTTAGATATTTATACAGATTAAATATATATTATACATGTTGAAGAAAATTAGGGACATATGGAAAAGTACAGAGACTATGTGACTAATATCTAAAGTCTTAACTTCATAGAGATAACTATTGCTAATTTTCTCTTTCATGTAGATCTATATCTATACCCACAAACATGTGCACAACTGGAATCAATCTCAGTTCAGTTCAGTTGCTCAGTTGTGTCCAATTCTTTGCAACCCCACGAACTGTATCATGCCAGGCTTCCCTGTCCATAACCAAGTACCAGAATAGACCTTCCTATTTTCAACTTACTGTAACCATTTTTTCCACTTAAATGTTGTGAACTTATTCTCAGTTTATTAAAATTCTTCCAACCTATGGCTTTTAAAAAGCAATGCTATTTTTTTTTTTAAGTTTATAAAATAAGCCATCACTGGCTCAGAGGTTAAAGCATCTGCCTCCAATGAGGAAGACCCGGGTTCGATCCCTGGGTCGGGAAGATCCCCTGGGGAAGGAAATGGCAATCCACTCCATTACTATTGCCTGGAAAATCCCATGGACAGAGGAGCCTGGTGGGCTGCAGTCTATGGGGTCGCAAAGAGTCGGACACAACTGAGCAACTTCACTTTCACTTCAAGTGGATATAAAGAATGGGAAAAAGCCAAAACCATAGCTAATTAAAATGATTCTTTGATGAGATATATTCTTCAATTTCTTTTTTCTTCAGGACTAGGTATTTGATAAATAAACTTGTATATAGTGATTCTAACCCTGAAATCTCGAAGCGCACAGATTATCAGGAGCAAAATTCCATAAAATCACATCATGCCAGTATATGCCAAATGCTGTTAGTGACTTATAAATTTGAAAAAAAGAAAAACAAACAAACAAAATATATCCCAGGTAACTGGTTGCTGTATGTGGTCAACTATTATTAAGCAAAAGTTCAAGGTATTTATTAATTCTGCAAAACCAAAGGAACATTTTGAGTGAGGTACCAATGTATCTGATAGTAATATCAGAATTATTTATAATTTCAGGTTTCACATTAAAAACCAATACTTTCAGGTAATATAATAGAATCATTTTAGCAATAAATAGAAATTCCTCCTGTCAAATGTCAAGCAAGTCTTAAACTTTGTAAGTAGAGATTTGTATTCCAAAGGATTATTACAAGGGGAGAAAAGGACAGTTACAATAAGGAGAATACTCTGACACAAGGTCTACAAACAGCTCAAGAGTTAGAAAAATATTTTTATTGTTTTTGTTTGGTTTTTCATGGAGAGGAAATAATGCTAGGAAAAACAGAAAAGTGTGAGGAAGTGGGAGTAAAGAAATGGTAGCAGGGACCATTTAACCTTAAGGACTATTTTCAGGAAGTGGTGTAAGCTGGCTCAGGTGGACAGCGAGCCAAAGATCAGGGTCCTGAAGGGCAGAGAAGAGCTGAACTGGAAGCATTTGAAAGCATTTGGCTCTAATTGATTACTGGAGACAAGCAGTTTAGATAATCATTTATGAGGCAAAGAAAGGGATACTGAGTCTGTCTCTGGTTTTTTCACAAGTAGACAAGTGTGACATCTACTCTTAAGTCTTTCAGGAAGGGTAGTTCTTTGCAGGAAACTATTTTCCAGAACACAGAGCATGGTGGGAGTGGGGGCTCTCTTAATCTTTTCTGTTTCTAAGAGCACAGAGATCAGGTAAAATTCAACATTATTACTTGATATAAAAACATACTGACATTGTTGCTATCTGTAGTAGTATTTATACATGCACCTACCAAACCCTACTCCCCCAAAACATGTGCACATAATAAATTAGTAGACAACGTGCATGTCAGTCATGTTATCCTTGCAATCAAAGTCATGTTAATGTCACCTTTTCCCTAACTCATAGTGAATTAAGTCAAGGAGCACAGTTGCTGAACTCTACAATAAGAGGTATGTTTAGTTTTCTAAGAAACTAAACCATTTTCCAAACCGCAATTACATTTCCTGCTGCTCTACAGCCTTAATGACATCTGATTCAATATTCCTGGAGTTTGGACTTTCAAACAGGGGTTGGGTGCTTCCTCACTGTCAATTTCAGCAATTTGTCAATTATTGTCAATAACTGTCAATTACAGATTTGGCTACCCCCGCTCTGCTTTCCAGTGAGATTGCAGCTTGTTTCTATGATTCTTCTCTAGTCAGCTGTGGTTCTCTCTATTAGCTTGTTGGTCTAATTTGAGCAGCAGTGGTTTGCCTTATGACCTCTCTTCTCTTATGGATCTAAGAAGAGTTGTTGATTTTTTAATTTGTTCAGCTTTTTCCTTGTTTCAGTATTGAGTTGTTACTTACAGGCTTCTAACTTGCCAGCTTGGCCTCATTTTTTTTTTTTTGGCCACTCAACATATGAGATTTTAGTTCCCTGACTAGGGATCGGACCCATACCCACTTCAGTAGAAGCATGGAGTATTAACCACTGGACCACCAGGGAAGTCCATTGGCCTAACTTTTAAATACTGTGTTGCCATGTCTTTTTATATATTTCTTTTTCTGTTTTCAGTCCCTTTGGGGTCTCTTCATCAGTCTAGGGACCTCTTTGTCTAGTAGCACTATATACCAAACACACAAGTCCTGGCTTGGTATCTAGTTTTTAATTACAATACAATCTAAGGATATTTGTGAAGCAGATAATAAAAAATGTAAAAAATGTACTATATGATTTCATTTGAGTAAACTAGGTACTTGTTCATTTCTCTTTCCTCCACCAAAATCATTCATTATTCTTTTTATAATTATTTATGACTAGTTTTATCAAAAATAATAGAGACAAAAGAAGAAACTGTTTTAACCAACTCTACAGGCAAATCTCCTTTTCCCCAGTTGTAACTGTATCTCTAGCTATAGACAGACATTCTCAATATTTTAAGAACATGCTGGGTGGAATATTGAAAGGCATTCAGAACTCCATCAGAGTTTCAAAAGTGGAGCAGTATGCCCAGGCACAGGCCTCAGGGTTAGCTTGTCAGAAAAACAATATAGTTGAAACTCAGCCAAAAATTCTATCTTCTACCTTGTTTAAGGGAGGATACTTTAATTAAAAATATTCTCTCATCTGAATCTTCAGGGAGTTGTAATTGTTTTGAAATAATAACATCAAAAATCACTGATCACAGATCACCATAACAAACATAATAATAATGAAAAAGTTTGAAATATTGTAAGAAATGTGACACAGAGATACAAAATGAGCAAATGCTATGCCTGTGAGGCATCCTTTGCTTTATTGTGCAACATGTGACTGTCACTCTGCTTCATCGATACCCGCCCCCCCCCCTTTTTTTTTTAACAAACTAAAGGTCTGCACAACCTTGCATCAAGCAAGTCTATGGGCACCACTTTATAATGGTGTGTTATTTTTTATATAAAGATATATGAATTGCTTTTTTTAGGCACAATGCTATTGCTGCATACTTAATAGACTACAGTATAGTATAAATATCACTTTTATGTGTGCTGAAAAACCAAAAGATTTGTGTGACTTGCTTTATTGCAATATTGACTTTATTATAGTGGTCTGGAACTGAACCCATAAGGTATGCCTGTGTATGAGATGTATTATAAGAATTGGCTTACATAGTTATGGAAGCTGGAAAACCCCACAATCTGCTATCTGTGAGCAAGAAAACCAGAAAAGTTGGTTGTATAATTCAGTTTGAATCTGAAGGCCTAAGAATCAAAGGAACTGGTAGAGTAAGCACTGGAATCCGAAGGCCCTAGAGCTAGGAGTTTCACTGCCAGGAAAAGATGAATATCCCACCTCAAGAAGAAAAGGACAGAATTCACCTATTTACTTCCCACCCCCACCCCCATTCAGAGTCTTAATGGATTGGATGATGCTTCCACATTGATGAAGGTGGCTCTTTTAACTCAGTCTACTGAATCAAATGCTAATCTCTTCCAGAAACACCCTCACAGATATACTCAGAAATAGTTTTGCCAGCTATTTGGGCATCCTTTAGCCTAGTCAAGCTGATACATAAAATTAATCATCACAATGGGACTTCCTAGCCAATCCAGTGGTTAAGACTCCATGCTTCCAGTGCCGGGAGTGTGGGTTTGATTCCTGGTCAGCAAACTAAGTTCTCTCATGCCATGCCTTGTGTCACCCCCACTCCCCAAGTTAACCATCCCAAGGATTAAGCTGTACACTTGAAGGAAGCTTATATGATGCCTACTCATACCTACCTATTTCAACCGGGAAGATTCCTTCTGTTGCCCATTCTGGTCAGCTGCAGTGCTTTGGGGAGTTCTTCTGGGGAAATTAAAAACTGTCTTATGTCAATATTGAGGAAACCCTCTCCTGTTATTATTCCTTAATCTAAACCTGATTTTTTGATTATAAGACAATAACAGCTGAAGAAAATTTATCTCCAACCAAATTTAAAAAAGAACAAGTTAACAGGGAAAATGTTTCTCACAGAAGTAGAATTAACTCAGGAAATAAGCTGATATTTTGAAAATATTATGAGTAGTATTCTAAGTGTGAGGTAGAAAGACACTACACTCATAAAATATGAATATTCCGCTATGAAGAAGGAATAATTGTATCTTTAAAATTAACCAAAAAAGTCCTGGATATTTAGGGGAAATCTGTCAATAGGATTTGTATTCAGAGCACATGTTGATTTGGATTTGAAGGTATGAGTTAGGGAAGAGCATCTGAAATGAAACCAGAATTCTAACTAGGAAACAGTCAAATGAAGGACTAATGAGAGAATCCCCATAGGTGAGCAAAACCTGTGCTGAAAATGAAAAGGTTTTAGCCTGCCTGAAAAACCATAAAAAGCCAGTTTGATGGGTGAGAGCTATATTGCCAGATAAATTCAAAGAGGAAGGAAGTCTGAGGTTAGACTTTAGGGTCTTGTATGAAAGAGTTTGAGGTTAGACTGTAGGGTCTTGTATGAAAGAGTTTGACTCTGATACTTTTAATGGTACACCACTGAAACAACTAAAGCAAGGGATCTGACTTTTTATTTTTTGAAATTATCCAGTATGCATTGCGGAAAATACACATGGGGAGGGGCAAGACTAGAATGGGGGACATTGTTTAGAAAGCTACTGTTTAGCTAATTAAAAAAAAAGTATCGAACATAGACTGGCACTTCGTTTCTTACATGATAGTATACATGTTTCAAAGCCATTCTCCCAAATCATCCCACCCTCTCCCTCTCCCTCAGAGTCCAAAAGTCCATTCTATACATTTGTGTCTCTTTTGCTGTCTTGCATAAAGGGTCATCATTACCATCTTTCTAAATTCCGTATATATGTGTCAGTATACTGTATTGGTATTTTTCTTTCTGGCTTACTTCACTCTGTATAATCGGCTCCAGTTTCATCCACCTCATTAGAACTGATTCAAATGTATTCTTTTTAATGGCTGAGTAATACTCCATTGTGTATATGTACCACTGCTTTCTTATCCATTCATCTGCTGATGGACATCTGGGTTGTTTCCATGTCCTGCCTATTATAAACAGTGCTGCGATGAACATTGGGGTACATGTGTCTCTTTCAATTCTGGTTTCCTTGGTGTGTATGCCCAGCAGTGGGATTGCTGGGTCATAAGGCAGCTCTATTTGCAATTTTTTAAGGAATCTCCACACTGTTTTCCATAGTGGCTGTACTAGTTTGCATTCCCACCAACAGTGTAAGAGGGTTCCCTTTTCTCCACATCCTCTCCAGCATTTATTGCTTGTAGACAGGATACAGGATGCTTGGGGCTGGCGCATGGGGATGATCCAGAGAGATGATATGGGGTGGAAGGTGGGAGGGGGATTCAGGATTGGGAGCTTGTATACACCCGTGGTGGATTCATGTCAATGTATGGCAAAACCAATACAGTATTGTAAAGTAAAATAAAGTAAAAATAAAATTTAAAAAATAAAATAAAATAAAAAATCCAGACTAGAGTGATGGCAGTGGGATTAAAATGAATTCCAGCTATATTTATCTATTTATATTTGGCTGTGCTGGGTCTTTGTTGCTGTGTGGACTCTCTAGTTGTGGCGAGCAGGGGCTACTCTGTAGTTGTGGTGTTATGTGCTTGTCATTGCATTGGCCTCTCTTGTGAAGCACAGGCTGCAGGGTATGCAGGCTTCAGTAGTTGCGGCACGTGGGGCTCAGTACTTGCATCCCCCAGACTCTCCAGCACGGGCTCAATAGTTGTGGTGCATGAGCCCGGCTGCCCCATGGTCTATGGGATCCTCCCAGTTAAGGGAACAAACCCATGTCTTCTACATTGGCAGGTGGCTTTTTTTTTAACCACTGAGCAACCAGAGAAGCTCCCAGTTATATTTTAGAAACAGAATTGGCAGGAATTTTTGATGCCTTGGTTATGAAGGTAAAGAAGGTGTCAACAAAACAGAACAGGAAGTTCAGGAAGACAGCTTGTACTGGGAGAAATTTAGTATATTATAAAGATTTCAAATCAGATCTATGGGAATGTATAAAGTAACCTTTCAGTGGCTTGGACCAATTGACTCACTATTTGGAAAAGTAAATTATATACCCATCACTCATCAACCATAAATCTTAAATGGATTAAATATTGAAGGTTGAAATTTTAAAATAGGGGAAAATATTTAAAAAAATACTTTCATAAGATTGAATAGGAGAAAATTCTCTAATTTTGACACAAAACCAGAAGTCATAAAGGAAAACTTAAAATTTTTTCTTCTAAATAGAATTGATCACATACAAACTAAAAATATCTGTATAGCAATAAACACTCTAATAAATGTTGAAGGAAAACTACAAACTAAGAAAATATCTCAAGATACATGGTAGGCAAGGAATCTCTTTCATAATATATGAACTGAATCCAATCAAAGATATAAAGATGGAAATGATAAAAGTGACAAGTTATGAATTGTATGCTTATTATACTAGGTTTTGTGCTAACTATGTCATATGTGCTAAGTAGCTCCAGCAGTGTCTGACTCTCTGTGAACCTATGGACTGTAGCTTGCCCAGCTCCTCTGTCCATGGGATCTCCAGACAAGAATACTGGAGTGGGTTGCCATTCCCTTCTCCAGGGATCTTCCCCACCCAGGTATTGAACTCACATTTCTCATGTCTCCTGTATTGGCCGGCAGATTCTTTGCAACTAGCACCACCTGGGAAGACCAAACATGTCATATACATTATTTTCTTTATTCCTCACAAAATATCTATAACAAAAAAACCGTTTTGAATCCTTATTCTACAGATGAGGAAAGTGAGTTTCTGTAAGTAAAGAACTTTTTTTAGAACATTTACATTATGATAACTCCCCTCCTTGTTAGCAAAAAATTATTTCCTATTTCTACCTTATCCTGTGTCCAAGCCTGTGCATAGACACACACATATACACACACACTGCTTAGTATCTGTCAGCAGTACTACAGATATTTAATGAAAAATAGCTTCTTTTGAAATTGTGGTGAGTAATACTTGTAATGATTATGTATTTCCAACATGAATTCATTGTTATACATCAGAACAGCAAATGATATATACAGACAGTTTGAAGGCCACCAATTCAAGAAAATAATTATTCTATATTAAAAAAGTTTTATTGACTTCATGAGCTAAAAATGTTAAAGTAAGGAAAGTGAAGTCGCTCAGTCTTATCTGACTCTTTGTGACCCCATGGACTGTAGCCTACCAGACTCCTCTGTCCATGGGATTTTCCAGGCAATAATACTGGAGTAGATTGCCATTTCCTTCTCCAGGGGATCTTCCTGACCCAGGGATCAAACCCAGGTCTCCCACACTGTAGACAGACGCTTTACCATCTAAGCCACCAGGAAAGTCCCAAAAATGTTAATATACTTCTTAATAATAAACACATTGCTTTCTTGATGTGACAATATTTCTTATTAGAAAATTATTAGTTTACTGGTTTAATAATGATTTTGAAATAATCATTTACACACCACAGTGCTGCATAAGCATCTAAATATTCAGTTCAGTTCAGTCACTCAGTTGTGTCCAACTCTTTGCGACCCCATAAATGCAGGAAGCCAGGCCTCCCTGTCCATCACCAACTCCTGGTGTTTACTCAAACTCATGGCCACTAAGTCAGTGATAACCATCCAACCATCTCATCCTCTATCATCCCCTTCTCCTCCTGCCTTCAATCTTTCCCAGCATCAGGGTCTTTTCAAATGAGTCAGATCTTTGGATCAAGTGGGCAAAGTTTTGGAGTTTCAGCTTCAACATCAGTCCTTCCAATGAACATTCAGAACTGATTTCCTTTAGGATGGACTGACTGGATCTCCTTGCAGTCCAAGGGACTCTCAAGAGTCTTCTCCAACACCACAGTTCAAAAGCATCAATTCTTTGGTGCTCAACTTTCTTTATAGTCCAACTCTCACATCCATACATGACTATTGGAAAAACCATAGCTTTGACTAGATGGACTGTTGTTGAGAAAGTAATGTCTCTGCTTTTTACTATGCTGTTTAGGTTGGCCATAACTTTTCTTCCAAAGAGTAAGCATCTTTTAATTTCATGGCTGCAGTCACCATCTGCAGTGATTTTGGAGCCCCCCAAAATAAAGTCTGACACTGTTTCCACTGTTTCTCCATCTATTTCCCATGAAGTGATGGAACCAGATGCCATGATCTTCACAAAGCGTCAGACATGACTGAAGGAGACATTCAAGCATGCTTATATTGATAGTTCTAGGCTGGCCTATGGAAAGAATCAGGGGATAAATGTTCATAAGCATTTCTTACATTTATATATTTTGAGCTACATAAGCATTCTTAAAGATCTTTGTTTATAACTGTCACTGAGTATTTAATATTTATAATAAAAACACTAGTATTCTTTTGAAGTAGAGTCCCTCCTGTTTTATGGCATCAATTTCTGGCATAAGGCATACAAATTGCTGTTTGATATAAACAAACCTCTTCCAAAGTCTAAAATGGATTGTCAAAAGTAGTTTTTTTTTTTTCCCCTAGCAGTCTAGCAGATATTATCACATCACAATGCTCATAATAAACCTAATGGTATAATTGTATGTAATATTATTCTAACCCAAGAAATGGGAGGTAACTGAAACCAGACTTTACAAAATATTTGATGTCCTCCAGTGGGAAAATAAATTATAACATAGGAAATACAGTTCCTTTGGCAGAGCATCCTATTTAGGTTTTCTTTTCTTTTCTTTTTTTTTTTTAATGGCATGCTATTTTTCTTGGGTCTGATGGAGTTCTGATGATAGAATGTAGAAAAATGTTAAATTCTTCACAATAGGTATCTGGTTGCTTGACAATTTCAAACACTGTGAGTGTGTGTAAAGTGCAAGGAATGGCATTGAGCTGAGTGTATAGTGGACAAAGAAAATTAAGGCTCTCCTCTTATCACAAACGAGAATAATTCATGTAGCTCTATTAAATGCCACTGCTGCTGCTAAATCGCTTCAGTGGTGTCCGACTCTGTGTGACCCCAGAGACGACAGCCCACCAGGCTCCCCCATCCCTGGGATTCTCCAGGCAAGAACACTGGAGTGGGTTGCCATTTCCTTCTCCAATATTCAATGCTAAAGTATGGATAAGTTTAACTTGAGAAATATTCCTTTCTATAGATGAGAGAATATATAATTTGATGTGTGCTAACATAAGCTAGAGTAGGTTTTTAGACAGCTACTGTTATTATTATTTCTTTTTTCTAACTCATATGTCATTCGAAGCAGAAGACTTAACATTTTCCTTTCTCAGATTCTCCACCCAAAAAAGTATTTTTCCTTTTAAAGGTATACATTTGGATTGTCTTCTATAATCAGTTTTTCTATCTTTCTCTTTCCCTCAATTAATTCTTGTCTCTTTAGAGGAAAAATAAAAGACAGCAAAAACAAGGCTTGGGCCTTTATTTAGCTTGTTAGCAGGTACTTATTGATCATAAAGTTTAAAGCAGTTTTTTAGCAGTTGTACTTTAAATTAGAATACTGCATGTTTGATCTTGTATAAATTGGGGGCAATTCTCCCCAGTTATTGAGAAAATAGTTTTTTCTTATATACAAGAATGTGTTAGGGACTTGAGGTAAAGAAGATATATATATATCTTTTCATATATATATATATGAAAAGAATGATCATTAAGTCATAATTTGACTTTGGGGAAAATATTTATGAAAATACAATACAAAGGATATCATATCTTAGCAATAAGGAAAAATGTTATGAAATGATTTGACAAAATTTTGTTAAAGAAACTTTTAGATTAATATATATTACCTCTCTGAAAAGTGAAAGTTGCTTCATCGTGTCTACCTCTTTGTGACCCCATGGACTATACAGGCCATAGAATTCTCCAGGCCAGGATACTGTAGTGGGTAACCTTTCCCTTCTCCAGGAAATCTTCCCAACCCAGGGATCAAATCCAGATCTGCTGCATTGCAGGCTGGGTCTTTACAAGCTGAGACACGAGGGGAGTCCATATATCTCCTTAGTGACTACAAAATGGAATCCAGCCTCAAAATATGTTAATATGTCTTTTACTTATTAAAAGTAAAATTAGAGTGGGTTTATATTTCTAACACATGGTTTTATTTTTTTTTAATTTTTAAAATTAAATAATTTATTTATTTTACTTTATAATGTTGTATTGGTTTTGCCATACATTGACTTGAATCCACCACGAGTGTACATGTGTTCCCCATCCTGAACCCCCCTCCCACCTCCCTCCCCATCCCATCTCTCTGGGTCATCCCAGTGCACCAGCTCCGAGCACCCTGTATCATGCATCAAACCTGGACTGGCAATTCGTTTCACATATGATATTTTACATGTTTCAGTGCCATTCCTCTAAATCGTCCCACCCTCTCCTTCTCCCACAGAGTTCAAAAGACTGTTCTATACATCTGTGTCTCTTTTGCTGTCTTGCATACAGGGTTATTGTTACCATCTTTCTAAATTCCATATATATGCATTAGTATACTGTATTGGTGTTTTTCTTTCCAGCTTACTTCACTGGGCTCCAGTTTCATCCACCTCATTAGAATTGATTCAATTGTATTCTTTTTGATGGCTGAGTAATACTCCATTGTGTATATGTACCACTGCTTTTTTATCCATTCATCTGCTGATGGATATCTAGGTTGTCTCCATGTCCTGGCTATTATAAACAGTGCTGCGAAGAACACTGGGGTACACGTGTCTCTTTTTCGATTCTGGTTTCCTCAGTGTCTATGCCCAGAAGTAGGATTGCTGGGTTGTATGGCTGTGGAAAATTCTGAAAGAGATGGGAATACCAGACCACCTGACCTGCCTCTTGAGAAATCTGTATACAGGTCAGGAAGCAACAGTTAGAACTGGACATGGAACAATAAACTGGTTCCAAATAGGGAAAGGAGTACGTCAAGGCTGTATATTGTCACCCTGCTTATTTAACTTCTATGCAGAGTACATCGTGAGAAACATTGGACTGGAAGAAACACAAGCTGGAATCAAGATTGCCAGGAGAAATGTCAAGAACCTCAGATATGCAGATGACACCACCCTTATGGCAGAAAGTGAAGAGGAACTAAAAAGCTTCTTGATGAAAGTGAAAGAGGAGAGTGAAAAAGTTGGCTTAAAGCTCAACATTCAGAAAACGAAGATCACGGCATCTGGTCCCATCACTTCATGGGAAATAGATGGGGAAATGGTAGAAACAGTGTCAGACTTTAGACTTTATTTTTTTTGGGCTCCAGAATCACTGCAGATGGTGACTGCAGCCATGAAATTTTTTTTTTAATATATTAACATTTTTTTTCTTTTTTAAATTTTTTTAAAATTTATTTATTTATTTATTTTTTATTTTACCTTACAATTCTGTATTGGTTTTGCTTTACATTGACATGAATCCACCACAGGTGTACATGCGTTCCCAAACATGAACTCCCCTCCCACCCCCCTCCCCACAACATCTCTCTGGGTCATCCCCGTGTACCAGCCCCAAGCGTGCCGTATCCTGCATCGGACATAGACTGGCAATTCGATTCTTACATGATATTATACATGTTTCAATGCCATTCTCCCAAATCATTTCACCCTCTCCCTCTCCCTCTGAGTCCAAAAGTCCGCTATACACATCTGTGTCTTTTTTGCTGTCCTGCATACAGGGTCATGAAATTAAAAGACACTTACTCCTTGGAAGAAAAGTTATGACCAACCTAGATAGTATATTCAAAAGCAGAGACATTACTTTGCTGACTAAGGTCTGTCTAGTCAAGGCTATGGTTTTTCCTGTGGTCAGGTATGGATGTGAGAGTTGGACTGTGAAGAAGGCTGAGCACCGAAGAATTGATGCATTTGAACTGTGGTGTTGGAGAAGACTCTTGAGGGTCCCTTGGACTGCAAGGAGATCCAACCAGTCCACTCTGAAGGAGATCAACCCTGGGATTTCTTTGGAAGGAATGATGCTAAAGCTGAAACTCCAGTACTTTGGCCACCTCATGAAAAGAGTTGACTCATTGGAAAAGACTCTGAAGCTGGGAGAGATTGGGGGCAGGAGAAGGGGACGACCCAGGATGAGATGACTGGATGGCATCACAGACTCGATGGACGTGAGTCTGAGTGAACTCTGGGAGATGATGATGGACGGGAAGGCCTGGTGTGCTGCGATTCATGGGGTCGCAAAGTCGGACACAACTGAGTGACTGAACTGAACTGAACTGATGGCAGTTCTATTTCCAGTTTTTTAAGGCATCTCCACACTGTTCTCCATAGTGGCTGTACTAGTTTGCATTTTCACAAACAGTGTAAGAGGGTTCCCTTTTCTCCACACCCTCTCCAGCAATTATTGCTTGTAGACTTTTGAATAGCAGCCCTTCTGACTGGAGTGAAATGGTACCTCATTGTGGTTTTGATTTGCAGTTCTCTGATAATGAGTGATGTTGAGCATCTTTTCATGTGTTTGTTAGCCATCTATATGTCTTCTTTGGAGAAATGTCTGTTTAGTTCTTTGGCCCACTTTTTGATTGGGTCATTTATTTTTCTGGAATTGAGCTGCAGGAGTTGCTTGTATATTTCTGAAATTAATTATTTGTCCATTGCTTCATTTGGTGTTATCTTCTCCCATTCTGAAGGCTGGCTTTTCACTTTGCTTATAGTTTCCTTTGTTGTGCAGAAGCTTTTAAGTTTAATTAGGTCCCATTTGTTTATTTTTGCTTTTATTTCCAAGATTTTGGGAGGTGGGTCATAGAGGATCCTGCTGTGGTTTACGTCTCAGAGTGTTTTGCCTATGTTTTCCTCTATGAGTTTAATAGTTCTGGTCTTACGTTTAGATCTTTAATCCATTTTGAGTTTATTTTTGTGTATGGTATTAGAAAGTGTTCTAGTTTCATTCTTTTACAAGTGGTTGACCAGTTTTCCCAGCACCACTTGTTAAAGAGATTGTGTTTAAACCATTGTATATTCTTGCCTCTTTTGTCAAAGATAAGGTGTCCATAGGTTCATGGATTTATCTCTGGGCTTTCTATTTTGTCCATTGATCTATATTTCTGTCTTTGTGCCAGTACCATACTGTCTTGACGGCTGTGGCTTTGTAGTAGAGCCTGAAGTCAGGTAGGTTGATTCCTCCAGTTCCATTCTTCTTTCTCAAGATTGCTTTGGCTATTTGAGGTTTTTTGTATTTCCATACAAATTGTGAAATTATTTGTTCTAGTTCTCTGAAAAATACCATTGGTAGCTTGATAGGGATTGCATTGACTCTATAGATTGCTTTGGGTATTATATTCATTTTCACTATATTGATTCTTCAGATCCATGAACACAGTATATTTCTCCATGTATTTGTGTCCTCTGATTTCTTTCACCAGTGTTTTATGGTTTTACATATATAGGTCTTTTGTTTCTTTAGGCTTTAAATCACTTAAAAATAATTTGGGATAGCATTGAAACATGTATATTAGCATATGTGAAACGAATCCTCAGTCCAGGTTTGATGCATGATACAGGATGCTCGGGGCTAGTGCACTGGGATGACCCAGAGGGATGGTATGGGGAAGGAGGTCGAGGTGGGTTCAGGATGGGGAACACGTGTACACTCATGGTGGATTCATGTTGATGTATGGCCAAAACCAATACAATATTGTAAAGTAAAAATAAATAAATAAATAAATAAAAATAATAAATCACTGAAAAATAAAATCCAATTTCTTCAAAAATTACCAAAGGCCAGTAAATATCTGTCTTACCTCCAGACATTTCCCTTGAACATATCATGTAATGTAGACAAACTGGACATCTGCCTTTTCCTGGTGGTGGCCCAGACTGACTCTTTGTGACCCCATGGACTGTAGCCCGCCAGGCTCCTCTCTCCATGGAATTCTCTAGGCAAGAATACTGGAGTGGGTAGCCGTTCCCTTCTACAGGGGATCTTTCCAACCCAGGGATTGAACCCATATCTCCTGTACTGCAGGCAGATTCTTTATTGTCTGAACCACCAGGGAAGCCTGAATAAATATCTGAAAATCTCTAGATGTTTTCCTTGGACATATCCTGTCATCTAGACAAATTGGACTATCTGCTATTTCCTGTTATATCCGGGCTTTCACTACACTATTTCTTAACCAGTTTTCTCACCTTTAATAGGAATGCTCTTTCTCTAACTTCTCCTATCAAAATTTAGTAAATATAATAACTTCTTCAGCATTTGGATCAAATATTACATCTTCTATAATACCTTTTTAAGTTCTTTCCATTAGAAATAATCTCTCCTCTCTGGAATCTCATAGCACTTGTTAAAAATATCTATATCTATCTATCTATCTATATCTATATATCTATATCTATATCTATATATATTATACCAGTAATACTAGGGATGGCCTATATAGGAGAGGTATGAAAAGTCTGAACAAACTCAGGATGCTCTTAGGCAAAAGCTACGTTATATAAGGCTGGCTGCTGCTGCTACTGCTAAGTAGCTTCAGTCATCTCTGACTCTGTACGACCCCATAGACTGCAGTCCACCAGGCTCCTCTGTCCCTGGGACAGAGGAACAGGCAAGAATACTGGAATGGGTTGCTGTTTCCTTCACCCAAATTAAGGCTGGAAAGGATGCCAGAAATGGCTGTATAACTAGTTAAACAATAGTCCTTTGAGAAACTTCTCAATAAGCAGTAGGATACTGCTTGTAGCTTCAGAATATACATTGCAACAACAGAAAAATGACATTAGCTTATTATATTAAACTGATGATTTCTTTTTTCCAGTTTAATGGCAATAAGTACTTGTTACTTGCCTCAGAATTCTTTGATCACCTGTGAGAATATTTGTGCCCATATGATTTTTGTAAGTGTTCATGTGTGCTTTTTAATTTAAGCATTACTGATGATTCCCATGACTCTTCATTCTTTTCCTGGAATACCAAGAAAGGTAAACACTATAGATACTTAGGTGACTCTTAGAAAATGAAAGAAAATAGGATTTCCTTTGGTCCAATGACTGAGAGAAGTGTACGTTTTGATGGAAAAATATAGGCAAGAAATTCTCTGATCAATTGTGAACTTGAACTCTGAGCACAGTAGGAAAATCACACTTATATAGTTAAATATAATTGAAAAATAAAGGGGAAATCAATTAAATAAACATAACCTTTATAATCATACAGATACTGATATTTTATTTTGATCTTTTAATTTAAAAACTGAGAGTTCCTTGGACTGCAAGGAGATCCAACCAGTCCATCTGAAGGAGATCAGCTCTGGGATTTCTTTGGAGGGAATGATGCTGAAGCTGAAACTCTAATAGTTTGGCTACCTCATGTGAAGAGTTGACTCATTGGAAAAGACTCTGATGCTGGGAGGGATTGGGGGCAGGAGGAGAAGGGGAAGACCGAGGATGAGATGGCTGGATAGTGAGTCTGAGTGAAATCTGGGAGTTGGTGATGGACAGGGAGGATGGCATGCTGCGATTCATAGGGTCACAAAGAGTCGGACACGACTGAGTGACTGAACTGAACTGAGTCAACATTTTGCCTGTCACATTTCTTTGTTGTTAAATTAAAGCAATATATATTCATTATGATCTCTTAATTTAAGAGATTTGATTCTTATACCCTTTTCTTTGCTTGATAAGATATTAAGTAAAGAGAAACAATAGAGTACATATATATTATTTGCATGCTATTAAATGATATGTTTGAAGAACATGAATTTAGTTCTATATTTTAGTTATCATAACATTCCTTCAGGTGGCATTTGCACAATTAGTACTAAAAGAGCAACAATAACAATAAGGACAGTTAGCTCTATGTTCATAAAACAAGTACCTCATCTGGAAAAGAATACTTGCCTAAAGATAAAACTGGGCAAAGAATCAAGACAAAATGAAATAACTGGAGAATTTCATTGACTTAAGCATTTAAATAAATTATCTTAATACTCATGCAAATGAAGGGATTATCATAAATAAATCCTTGATAATATATAAAAATCCACAAAATGTATCATAGAACTATGCACTTAAGAATGATGAATTTTACGTGATAGCTTACTGTATAGCCTTCAAATTCAGCCTCCAAACAAGTTAGAATTTACTTGCTCTAAGGATTGAATTTTAATTCAAAATCATGCAAATTTCATGGAACAGACTTTGACTGCCATTATTTCTCAATCTTCAGGAAGAACTGAAAATCTATTATTAGTCAATTAATGAATCTTATTCTGATGACATTTAGTTCTCATGCTCATCAACGACATGTCATGTTTGTTTTTCAGTCACTCAGTCATGTCCAACTCTTTGTGACCCCATGGACTGCAGCATACCAAGCTCCCCAGTCCTTCACCATCTCTCAGAGCTTACTCAAACTCTGTCTGTAACTGGCACTGAGTAATTTTGGTTTAATAAACAATGTTTCTATCTAATTATAGATAGATAGATAATTTGATCAGTATAGCTAAGTAGATATTACAGGCTTACATTTTTCATTTTTCCTTTTTCTTACTCTAATGCTTTTGAGAGCAATTTGAATAGCAATACTAGGAAATCAACTTGAATAACAATGGAAATATGAAATATGAAATTTAAAACATATCAATAGACTGTTTAGAGGAAATAACTGCTGATGATCTTACTGGTGATGATTCAGATTTTTTAAAAATTACATCATGAAGAATGAGTAATATATCACCACCCCAAAGTAGCTTATTTATGAATACAGTTTCATATATTTTAATAAATATTCCTTACTTATGCATCTATATTCAGCTAGCTGATGAAAATGCTTTTTTTCCCCTAGGTTTAATATAATGAGGTCTATTTCATATTTCCTATGTTATCAATCAAGTCTAGAGAGAGAAAGAACTCATTTAGACATCCTAGAAGAAATCCTCTATGTAGAACTATTATAACCATAAAACTGACATTAAATGATGGTATTAAGATTTTTTGATCCTCTCAATTTAGATATATAATTGAGTTTCAAAGAAAAAAGCAGATGAGCAAAAGACTTTGAGAATGAAAAACATGAAGCATTACAGTGACTACAGCTCACACAGAAAGCATTATTCAACTCAATTATTTCTTCATACATTGTACTACTCACCCTGAAAAAAAGAGATTGAGGCAGGTTGCGTTCAAGACAGAAAGTAAAGTTTTAAAGTCCATATAATAATGAAGAAACAGGAGAGATAAGTTTTGCCTCAATATTTTCGCCCTGACTTAAAAGATCCTTATAAACTCAAACTTTTAGGTGAAATACAATCCTAAATTCAGTGTCTCAAATGCTTCATAGCATACGCATTCCTCTGTCTATTATAAGCTACCTTCACTCTACTACTACACTGAATCTGCCCTTTCTGGGGTTATCTAATGTTCCTTGTTGGAAGTCCAGGAGCATTCTTCAGTATATACATACTTGACTTCCATTTAGCATCCCATCTCCCTCGTATATAAGCATCCTTTTACCTTTCAAAATAGGTTTTTTCCTTGGTGGGTTTTCCTTTTCCTATTATAGCAGTACTGGTCAAAGACAGCATGCTTATTCTGCTCTGGAAGCTAAGCACATGACTTTTATATAAAAGTAATGAAAGGGTTATACCAATTTTGTTCTTATAAACAAGCCACCTAGCTTGTTAGACAATATAGGAAGCAAGAAACATCTAAAGTAAGAAAAGTTCACACTTATTGCTAAACTACATTGTGTACCTGCTTTGCAGTGAGATTGGCTGAGACATTGAAGTATGGTCATCAGGTTCAACTCTGAGATGAAGAAAGACATTGAATCAAGTACTGAATAAAAGAATGTGGTGAATAGTTACAGGGGATGTCTGTACTTGTGCCCAGGTTGGGGAGTCTAGAAATCAAATTTCTGCCAAGTTACTTGAGAAAAAAAGTATACTATACAATAATGTGAGATGTATAGTCACAAAAATTATGTTTAGTAGATCCCAGCATATTTGGCTGTTTAACCACAAGTAAAACAATGATGGCAGAAACCCTAAATTAATAGAGAGACATTCTGAAGATTTATTCTCACTGATTTATTTTAAAAGTTTTAGGAAGCTCTCCCACCTGATTTGGAATAGTGATGTTTATGTCCCTAGTTTTTCTTAAGGCTTCACCAAACCCAGTGTAGAGGAGAATAAAGAGACTTGTGCCAAGTACCTTTTTCTGCACAGAGAGAATGATTTTTAACATTAAAGCCTTTTCCTCAGGTTTGAGAGTTTACAAAGCAAGAGGACTGCACACATGGGGGTGATCCCTAGTATCATAAAGGGGACCTCTGTATCTTCTTGGTATGGTCCTACTGGGGTGAGGAGAAGTTGAGGAGTCTCAGAGGTCAACAGTTTTACAAATAATTACTTTAAATGTGAATGATATGAAAACACAAATTAAAGACAGAGACTAGCAGACAAGACAAAACAACATAATCCAAATATATGTTGATGATAAGTAGCCCACTTTAAATGCATAAGGACACAGGCATTTTACCAATAAAGGAGAAAAAATATACCATGCTAACACTCATCAGAAGAGAGCTAGTATTATTATATTAATTTCACAGAAAGCCAACTTCGAACAGAGAAATTTATCAAGTTAAATAGGCTCAGTTCAGTTCAGTCACTCAGTCATGCCCAACTCTTTGCGACCCCATGAATCGCAGGATGCCAGGCCTCACTGTCCATCACCAACTCCAAGAGTTCACTCAGATTCACGTCCATTGAGTCAGTGATGCCATCCAACCATCTTATCCTCTGTTGTCCCCTTCTTCTCCTGTCCCCAATCCTTCCCAGCACCAGAGTCTTTTCCAATGAGTCAACTCTTCGCATGAGGTGGCCAAAGTACTGGAGCTTCAGCTTTAGTATCATTCCTTCCAAAGAAATCCCAGGGTTGATCTCCTTCAGAATGGACTGGTTGGATCTACTTGCAGTCCAAGGGACTCTCAAGAGTCTTCTCCAACACCACAGTTCAAAAGCATCAATTCTTCAGTGCTCAGCCTTCTTCACAGTCCAACTCTCACATCTATACATGACCACAGGAAAACCCATAGCCTTGACTAGACAGACTTTAGTCGGCAAAGTAATGTCTCTGGTTTTGAATATGCTATCTAGGTTGGTCATAACTTTTCTTCCAAGGAGTAAGCATCTTTTAATTTCATGGCTGCAGTCACCATCTGCAGTGATTTTGGAGCCCAGAAAAATGAAGTCTCACACTGTCTCCACTGTTTCCTCATCTATTTCCCATGAAGTGATGGGACCAGATGCTGTGATCTTCATTTTCTGAATGTTGAGCTTTAAGCCAACTTTTTCCCTCTCCTCTTTCATTTTCATCAAGAGGCTTTTGAGTTGCTCTTCACTTTCTGCCATAAGGGTCGTGACATCTGCACATCTGAGGTTCTTGACATTTCTCCTGGCAATCTTGATTCCAGCTTGTGTTTCTTCCAGTCCAGTGTTCCTCATGATGTACTCTGCATAGAAGTTAAATAAGCAGGGTGACAATATACAGCCTTGATGTACTCCTTTTCCTATTTGAAACCAGTCTGTTGTTCCATGTCCAATTTTAACTGTTGCTTCCAGGCCTGCATACAGATTTCTCAAGGGGCAGGTCAGGTGGTCTGTTATTCCCATCTCTTGAAGAATTTTCCACAGTTTATTGTGATACACACAGTCAAAGTCAATAAAGCAGAAATAGATGTTTTTCTGGAACTCTCTTGCTTTTTCCATGATCCAGAGGATGTTGGCAATTTGATCTCTGGTTCCTCTGCCTTTTCTGAAACCAGCTTGAACATCAGGGAGTTCACAGTTCATGTATTGCTGAAGCCTGGCTTGGAGAATTTTGAGCATTACTTTACTAGCATGTGAGATGAGTGCAATTGTGTGGTAGTTTGAGCATTCTTTGGCATTGCCTTTCTTTGGAATTGGGATGAAAACTGACCTTTTCCAGTCCTGTGGCCAGTGCTGAGTTTTCCAAATATGCTGGCATATTGAGTGCAGCACTTTCACAGCATCATCTTTCAGGATTTTAAACAGCTCAACTGGAATTCCATCACCTCCCCTAGCTTTGTTCGTAGTGATGCTTTCTTTCTTTTTTTTTTTTTTTTAATTTATTTATTTATTTTTAATTTTTACTTTACAATTCTGTATTGGTTTTGGCATAGATTGACATGAATCCACCACAGGTGTACATGCGTTCCCAAACATGAACCCCCCTCCCACCCCCCTCCCCACAACATCTCTCTGGGTCATCCCCGCGCGTCAGCCCCAAGCGTGTCATATCCTGCATCAGACATAGACTGGTATTTCGATTCTTACATGTTATTATACATGTTTCAATGCCATTCTCCCAAATCATCACACCCTCTCCCTCTCCCTCTGAGTCCAAAAGTCCGCTATACACATCTGTGTCTCTTTTGCTGTCCTGCATACAGGGTCATCATTGCCATCTTCCTAAATTCCATATATATGTGTTAGTATACTGTATTGGTGTTTGCTTTCTAAGGCCCACTTGACTTCACATTCCAGAATGTGTTACTCTAGGTGAGTGATCATATCATCATGATTATCTGGGTCGTGAAGATCATTTTTGTACAGTTCTTCCATGTATTCTTGCCACCTCTTCTTAATATCTCCTGATTCTGTTAGGTCCCTACCATTTCTGTCCTTTATCGAGCCCATCTTTGCATGAAATATTCCCTTGGTATCTCTCATTTTCTTAAAGAGATTTCTAGTCTTTCCCATTCTGTTGTTTTCCTCTATTTCTTTGCATTGATCGCTGAAAAAGGCTTTCTTATCTCTTTGCTATTCTTTGGAACTCTGCATTCAGATGCTTATGTCTTTCCTTTTCTCCTTTGCTTTTCACCTCTCTTCTTTTCACAGCTATTTGTAAGGCCTCCCCAGACAGCCATTTTGCTTTTTTGCATTTCTTTTCCATGGGGATGGTCTTGATCCCTATCTCCTGTACAATGTCATGAACCTCATTTCATAGTTCATCAGGCACTCTGTCTATCAGATCTAGGCCCTTAAATCTATTTCTCACTTCCACTCTATAATCATAAGGGATTTGGTTTAGGTCATACCTGAATGGTCTAGCAGTTTTTCCTACTTTCTTCAATTTAAGTCTGAATTTGGCAATAAGGAGTTCATGATCTGACCCACAGTCAGCTTCTGGTCTTGTTTTTGTTGACTTTATAGAGCTTCTCCATCTTTGGCTGCAAAGAATATAATCAATCTGATTTCGGTGTTGACCATCTGGTGATGTCCATGTGTAGAGTCTTTTCTTGTGTTGTTGGAAGAGGGTGTTTGCTATGACCAGTGCATTTTCTTGGCAAAACTCTATTAGTCTTTGCCCTGCTTCATTCTGCATTCCAAGGCCAAATTTGCCTGTTACTCCAGGTGTTTCTTGACTTCCTAAACAGGGTCATTTTCTAAAGTTTTATCTCTGTCCTGCATCTGTAACAACTGTCTAAATCATTTTGATAAACATGGACCCTTGATATGATGTTATTAACATGACACTACAACCCTGTATCCTCCTCCCCGAAACATATAACCTCAGTCTAATTGTGAGATAAATACTGGGCATATTTCAATAGAGAGGCTCTATGAAATACATGATTAGTACCGCCTCTCCTAAAACTATCAAGGTCATCAAAAACAAGGAAAGATTGAGAATCTGTCACAGTTAAACGGAGCCTAAGAACACAAGACTGTTGAATACATTGCGGTATCTTCATTGTAGGGCTTCCATGTTGGCTCAGCAGTAAAGAATCTGCTTGTAATGCAGAAGATGCCAGTCTGCGAGCTCAATCCCTGTGTCAGGAAGATGCCCTGGAAAAAGAAACGGCAACCCACTCCATTTTACTGCCTGGGAAATCCCATGAGTAGAGGCACCTGGCTAGTTGTTTGTAATCCTGGAACAGAAAAGGGGAATTTGGAAAAGCTAAGGCAATTTGAATAAAATATGGATTTTAGTTTAATAATAATGGTTCATTAGTGTAACATGTTCTGTGTTAATGTAAGATGTTAGTAACAGAAGAAATTGGGTACAGGTGGTATATAGGTACCTCTCTGTAGTATCTTCTTAATTCTTTTGTAAATCTAAATTTATCCTAAAATATAAAGTCTGTTAATAAAAATATTAAATGTCAATAAGTAAACAATATGTCCTTGAAATGTGTTCATTTATGTACCATGTTAGTCAGGGACCATGTATGGATTGCTCGTGGTTCAGTTCTCAGGAATAAACTCAAGACTATTATAATAATTGTGGCCAAATCTCTTAAACACACATGGATGAAAAGAAAGTGGGCTCCCTTTTGAACATGTGGCATCTGAAGAAAATCTAAGGAAGACGTTCAAAGAAGAAGATTAAATATTTAAATTGTTGTCAAGAGAAGCTATGGAGTCTCTACTTTTGCAGGTGTTTATAAATAGAATTATTTTAGATGTAATCTAATCAGAAAACAGATTGATTGATGAGATGACTTCTTAGATTTGCCTTTTCTAATAAGTTTGATATTACAGTAGCAAGTTGCCATCCCAAAGAAAATAATTGAACACTGGAAAATGATGAATAGTAGGAAGGGATGACATAGATAAAATGGAGGCTTACACTGTCCTTGAAGCAATTAACACTATGAAAAGCCTGCATTGTGATTCTGGACAGATACTTGTGTCCATTTCACAAAGTCAAAATCCCATTCATTCAATGATCCATTTTCTGCTCAACAAATATTAAGTGGCTGTAAGTAATATACTTTGATGGGTGATGGATGTTAGTTAAATTTTACATAAAAAGATTCTCATATGAGAGAATGGAATTAAACAAAAAACAAATTAGGACTTCTTAATTTTATAAAATCCAGTAACAGTTTATTCAAACATTTTTGTCTTCATTAGTTAAATATGAGAACAAAGGAAGGAAATTTTATATTGTAAATGCTTTACTTATGTATTGCTACTCTCTCAGTTTTAACTGATTCTGCAACATGGCTAAACAACAGTGTGTCTTTCAGACCAGTTTTTTCTTATTCTTAATCATTTTTTGTTCTTAATCTACTATCATTTCTTTTCTTTTTTTTTTTTGTAAAATGTAACCCATTTCCTCAAGACTACCATCCAAGACTGAGCTTCTTACTTTTAAGAGATGACTAAGATTTTTATTGAAATCCAAGAAATTGAGGCTTCTAGGTATGGACAGCCTTAACTTCCTAGCTACACCCCTCATCCTTACATATTTACTGGAACTTGATCTAAAATAATACTTCATATTCTGTAGTTTCAAGGGCTGACAGCTCATTCCATTTAGTTAAGGAGGGATTTAAAAGCACTTTCTCTGTGCCACACATTGTGAGGCACATAGTTTAAAGATTGATTGCTTTTCCCCAGCCCTCTTCAGAATTATTTCTCTCCTTTTCCCACCAGTTTATTCACATCCATTTGTAAGTAAGCTTATTCATTGTCTGTGATTTAAAATAATGAAGATGTGAACTCTGCATACGATATTCTCAACATATTGGACTGTTTGTCCATTAACATTCAATTTTCATAAAATCAAAATCATTTTCTCAAAGTAAAGCAATCCCCACTACATACACACACACACACACACACACACACACACACAACACATACACGTACAACTGAGAAACTGTATACCAGGAACACCAAAAAGTATCTTGTTGCCAGAATGAACAAGCATATTTTTTAAGCTTCCTACTGGGCTTCTAAACTACTTTCATAACTATAACAGGTATTTCTATGTGGACTCTCTCTACACTGCACACATATGTGCAGTGATATTATTCACTCACAGTTCTCTGTCCTAGCCTGTCTTCTCATTCTAAGATTCCTGGTTTGTGCTCCCTTTAAAATGTATGTTTCATTATAATCACTTTTTTTAAGGTAACACGGATTTATAAATTTCATGTGTAACACATTGTATTTCTACTTTTGTATACCCTCAGTGTTTTATTTTTATAATTTTTTAAATTGAAGCCTTCAAAATCTTGTCCTCTCCTCTGAACTTCACATTTAATATCACACTTTCTCACAGCAATGGATGGGGAATAATGAATGATCAATACAGATAACCTTACCTATGGAATATTTCTATTTTCTCTTAATAACTGATTCCTACTTCCATTTCTATATTTAATACCATTATTATATATATTCAGAGATATTGGAGTGATTTCATACTTGTTCAGCTTATCTTAAATATCATCCCCTTTTTATTAATATTTATTCCTTACCTAACTTGTAGGTAATTCTGTCTAAAAGAAGTTTGGCCTATCCTAAAATTTTATAAAACTCTTCAATGATTCAACTATGCTTTCAGGAAAACATATATATGATCTTTATGACATAATTCAAAGACTTCCAAGACTTAATCTCCACCTATTTCTTCAGACTCATATTCTGAAAGAGATTTTTTGACAGATTCTGCAAAATTATCTTTTCTCATGTAAGCAAACTTTTTACTGGATTGTTTGTTTTCTGCTTTATTCATCTGGTGAATTTTGCTTATATTTTAAGTCTCATCTCAGGCATCATACTTGATAAGAAGTAAACCCTGAATTTGTGGTTTTAGCTGAGTAGCTTTCCTTCTCTTGAGTTCTAGACAAGTGTACATATCTGTTTCTTCTCATTTGTATCATTTAAGAAAAACATATAGAAATTTGTTCCTTCTATAATAGAAAATAATTTCCTTGAGGTCTAAACTTTCCTTGTATAGCACAATATAGGGCACACTTGTTATTGTTGTTTAACTGCTCTTTCGTGTCTGACTCTGTGATCCAATGGGCTGTAGCCCACCAGGCTCTTCTGTCCATAGGATTTCCCAGCCAAGAACACTGGAGTGGGTTGCCATTTCCTTCTCCAGGGGATCTTCTGGACTCAGGGATCAAACCCACATCTTCTGCATTGCAAACAGATTCTTTACCACTGAGCCACCTGGGAAGCCCTGAACCACCTGGGAAGCCCACAGGACACCTAAGAGATTTTAAGTTATAAGCTTATGACAATGGCTTCCAAGAAGATGGAATAGATGTACTCTTCCATTTGTATCCTCTGTGTACACTGAAAGCTTGAATCATTATATATGAGATAACCATAAGAAGAAGCTGAAATGCAAAGGAGAGAAGACCGATAGGATAATGATCCAAGGAATAACATGGTGGTAAGTATCACAGGTTTTCTTTGTGCCTCATAAATCTCAGATTTGGGTCTGAATAAGCAGCAACTCTAAAATGCCAATGAGCACAGACAAAAGTTAAAAATCATGGTAACAAAGACTTGTATATCTGCTTTCTATAGCCATGAGACCAGGAAGGGAGCTTAGCAAGACAAAAAACTTTTAAACAATAACTGCTTTATTCTAGCCAAACACCACAGAAATAAAACGTGTCTCCCCACAAATTTGTTAGCAAAGACTGAGCAGAGAGGCTATTTACTCACCTCTGCTAGGTTGTAATAACATAGCCCAAACCTGCACTGCTGTCAGGAGAGGACTACTGGGGAGCAGGGACTTCCTCCTGACTGAACAGTAAGACCCCTCCCTTCTATGATGTAATGAGAGAACTTGAGGAGCCTGTACTTTCATGCTCATCAGTTTCTGTCAAAATCTCAGCAAGATTTTTTTTTTAGTTATAGTAAAATGTTTCTAAAATTTGTATGTAAAGGCAAAGGAACAATTTTGAAACAATTTCAAAACAACAAGGATAATGTGAGATGACTCACTCTATCTGGATTCAGGACACATGATATAGCTGTAGTAATTGAGACTCTCTGCTCTTGGTGGAGAGATATATACAGAGATCGTGGACCCAAATTAAGAACTCAGAAATAGCCCCAGAAGTAGGGCCAAGTGATTTTTATCAAAGATGCAAATATAAATAATTCAATGGATTAAGGATAGCCTTTTAAATAAATGGTACTGGAGCAACTGGAAATCTATAAGCAAGTGAGTGAACCTCACCCTGAACCTTACCCCGTTTATACAAATAAGCCCAAAATGGATCACAGTAAAATGTAAAACTTTTCAAAGAAAGGAGGAAAATTCTTCAGAATCAAAGGTTGGACAAGGAGTTCTTAGACTTGATACAAACAGCGTGATCCACAAAAGAAAAAAATAATACATACATATATATATGTAATTTGAACTTCATCAAAATTAACATTTATGTTCTCTGAAAAACCTTAACGAGAAAAATGGAAAGACAAGCTAGAAATTTGGGGAAAATATTTGCAAACTACATCTCTGATAAAGGAACCATATCTGGAATATATAAAGAATTCTATAAACTCATCAGTTAAAAACAAACAATCCAATTAGAAAATAGGCAAAGACAAAGGGATATTTCACTGCAGATGACATAAAGATGGCAATAAGCACGTGCACAGGTGTTAATATAACTAGCCTAGTGAAATGCAAATCGCAACTATGATGAGATTACCTGTTAGAACAACTAATTTTTTTTTAAGTGACAATACCAACGATTAGTGAAGATACAGAAAAGTTGGATCACTCATATACTGCTGCTGTGGATGTAAAGTGTTGCAGGAACTATGGAAAAATAACTTGGCAGTTTCTTAAAAAAAGAACTAAACATATATTTATTTTATGATGCAGATATTGTACTTCTGAACCTAGAGAGATGAAAACTATATCCACACAAAAACCTGCGTGTGAATGTTCATAGCAGCAAATAAGCAAAACCAGCAAACAGCTAAAATTTCACTTCATAGGTAAATGATTAAACTATAGTATAGTTAACCCATGGATAACATATACACTGGAGTGCTGACACCTCCCAAGGCAGTAAAAAACCTGTGTATAACTTTAAAATCTACCCTACAAAGCCACAGTTCTGAATGCTCTCATTTAACCAACCATGGATCTGTGTAGTGCTTACTGAAAAAGAAATGCACATGTTACTGTACCAGCCCAGTTCAAATCTGTTGTTCAAAAGTCAGCTATACTACCATACCATGGAATGGTAATAAAAAGCAATAACACAACAATTGATTGGGTCTCCAGGACATTATATCAAGTAAAACAAACAAAACAATGACATCTAAATTACTGCATCCTGTCTGGTTCAATTTACATAATATTATTTTTGTTTGTTTGTTTTAATTGGAGGATAATGGCTTTACAACGCTGTGCTGAAAACCTGGATCAGCTGTATAGTATACATATATTCCCTTCTTGAGCCGCCCTCCCATCTCCCATCCCAACCCTCTAGGTCCTCGCAGCACTGGACTGGGCTCCCCGCCTTATACAGCAGCTTCCCACTAACTAGTTTACATACAATAGTGTGCATACGTCAATATATTTTTGTAATTTTAAAATTACAAAATACAAAGGGAAAGCATTTTAGTGACTGCCGTTGGTTTGGGTCCTTAGGGAAGCGATAAGTGTGACTGTAAAGGGTTATGAAGGAGTTCTTTGTGGTGATGAAATAGTTTTGTATCCTGACTGAATTGCTGATGATACAAACGCACACATGGGGCAAATGGCACAGAGCTAGACACCCACTTCCCACCAATGCCAGATTGCTGGTTTTCACTTTGGACCGGATTTCCGTCAGAGGTTATCTTTCAGGCAAACTCGGGAAAGGGTAAGAGTCCTCTCTGTGTTACCTTTGGAACTTGCTGCCAATCTAGGTGGAGTGTGAGCTCCTGACAGGGCATTGTTAATTGTGAGTGACGGACGTCCAGTTTCTCAGAGAAAACGATTCAAAAAAACCTTGCAAGCTACAAGGCGGGATAAACAGCCAGGTCGCCTCATGTCGCCTCAGCCCTGAAATTTCCTTTGGTTTAGTGGTCGCGAACTTAGCTAACTGACCGTTCTGCAGCTTGTTTTCCGCTGCCTGGGCTATATTTCCGGCTTTTTAGGTTTGAGGTTCACCAATAAAGAGGGGCCCCTGAACCCACACAGGTGCGTCCGTCTCGCCCTGAATAGGAGCAGCACCCCAGGCCCGCCTGCACGATCTCCTGTGACCTCGCCCAGCTGGCGGGTGGAGTGGAATCCTGCAGGCATGTGAGTAATACAGCTTCTTCTTCTTGTTTTTCCCAGTTCCCTGACCATTGTTGCTGAGGTGCGTTCTGTAATCCCAAGGAGATCCACAAGGGCTGCTCCAGCTACACGGTTGGCTCTGAGGGGAAATGTCTCTGGGGGCCTCACTCGTGGTGTGGGAGCTGGCCCCCAGGTTTTTCCCCGGATAACCGGTAGCCCTACAGATAGCCGTGCCAGCGATAGGCTGGGACCTGTGTGAAACACTAGGGCTGTTTCAAAACGAAAAGCTGAAATGTGTGCGTGACTTAACCTGAAATATGTCAGAAAACAAAAAACAATATTATGTGAACTCACTTACATGTGGACTGTAAAAAACTTAAAGAAACAGAAGATTGATGCTTGCCAGTGGAGGGATGGAAGAAGAGAGGAAAATGGGGGGAAGGTTGTCAAAGGGGTACAGACTTCCAGTTATGAGTAATGTGCAGCGTGGTGACTATTGTTAATACTGTACCATATGTTAGTGAGTCGTCAAGAGAGTAAGTGACTTAGTTTATAAGAGAGTTAAGTCTTAAACGGTCTCACCACACACACATAAGTCGGTAATACATTCACATAAATATGTGAAATTTTAAAGTTGTACACTTTAAATTGACAGTGTTTTATGTCAGTGGCATCTCCATAACGCTGGAGAAAAACCTTGTTGCATTAACGGTCCATTGTGTGTAAGTGCCGCTATTAAGGGGATGATGTGCAAGACATCCAGACTCTTCAAGACTGTTTACTTCCTTGTTTGAAAACTACGCAGATCTTCATGCAAAATTTGGTGAAAAAGAGATTATATATGCATAGAAACTCAAGTATTAGATGTGGAAATGAAAGGCAAAGATGGCTGTTGAGATGTCCTACAAATGCTGAATTACATACAGTAAGGACATCTTGGAGGGGATTGTGAATGTGTGTGTGTGTGTGTGTCTACACAACAGTGAGGGTGGCTGCTCACTGCCAGCTGCTTTTGAGAGTAGTTCTTCATTAAGTCCTCGGCCAGCTGGGCAGATGCCTGGTATGAATCTGTAAGATGATAAGCGATCACTGGAATACATTTAAAATATGAAGAAAGTTAATAGAGTTTCTCACAGGCACATATTAACATATCTGGCAGAAAGTAAATTCTTTCTGCTCCAATTAAAGTAGCAATTTAAAACTTGGTGAAGACTGGTATTTGGGGGATCAGTCTTTTCAAGTTGCATATTATAACTAAGGACCACATTACTAACTCAGAAATAAGCTTGATTGTAGTATTATCTTGGCAGTTACAGCTAGCTGAATATCTGAAATTGAATTTAAAATGCATGGCATAATATTATTTATGGTGAATGGGTGACTTATTTTATAAAAATCTAAATGTTATACATATTAATATTCCTCTAAAAATATTGCCAAATGCAGCAAGCTACAACTGAAAAACAGAAGGAACTACCTGAGTATTTTTTTTGAGTATATTTTGTTAAATTGAAAATCTGAAAAATATCTTTTAAATACATTTAATCCCAAATGTATACCAGAGCTCAAGTAGTTATGCCTCTGAATGCTTTTCTATCATATTCTACAAGTGCCATTGCCATCTCCAAAATAAAAAGCAGTTGAATGTTAATTGAAAATGTTATATTTTTATTAGTTTCACAGGCTATTAAAGAGGAAAAATGCAGTTCATAAATTACAACACTTAAATGTTTTTCACAGGGTGCCCTTAATTGTTAATGCATTAGGAAATGTGTCCTTTCTTTCACACTTTTACCAAATTCTCCGTGTTTCTACAATATATATGTGTATATGTACAAAGATACATTTGGATTTTAACTTTTTGTTTTTACGTCAATATAATCATACTAAATGAACAAATCTAAACCTTACTTAACAAAATAGCAACAGCAACTTAATGTATAATGGATATGCCTACAAGTTAATGGATACAAATCTGATTTTACCTTTTCTTCTACCTACTTTGTCATGCATATATTCACAATGCATTACATAATGCATTATACTATATATATACATGCAGAGAGAAACATATATAATTTTCCTCCTTGCTCTTGAAAAGCTATATTGCATTTTTAGACAGGAAATCTTATCCCCCTATTTTTCTGCTAAAATCATGTTCACCAATTATTTTGTCACAAGAATTTCATATCAGAGAATATAAGGTGGCACATGTTTTCTTTCAAATGCCTTAAACAATTGGTGGAGATAAAAAAGGTATAGCATCTTCGCAAACACTTCAGCCCCTTTGTAGTAGGCTCTTTGACTCTGAAACCCCTTCATATTTAGTTTTATGTTGCCATAAAGCTGTTTTTCTGAGCTGTAACTATTTTTAAATGCAATCAAAGTTCAAAATGGGTTTCCCTGGTGTCTCAGTGGTAAAGAATCCAGCTGCCAAAGCAAAAGGCACAGGTTCTGATCTGGAAAGATCACTTGGAGAAGGAAATGGCAACCCACTCCAGTATTCTTGACTGAAAACTCCCATGCACAGAGGGAGCCTGGTAGGTTACAGTCCATGGGATTGCAAAGATTTGGACATGACTTAACAGCTGAACATCAACAAAAGTGCAAGATGACAATGGATTCACAAAATGTTCAAAATTGATGGAAAAATCTTATTATATTGATGCTTAATAAGTATTCCTGAAATTGAATAAACACACAAAAGAGAAAATACAGTCATAGGCTGAAACTAAACAGATAATTCCATCACAACAAAACTCAGGATCTAGTATAGAATAGATTATGAGGGAGGGGATAATATGTTGCAAATGTCACATCTACTGGTGAAAAAAGAATTAGGAAATAAATATCCTGGGTTTCTTGGAGTTTTTTGTTGTTAGTATTTGTTTTTTTTTAATGATGAAGGAAGGTATAGATCAGTTTGTGGAGACAATAATTTGTGCCTTGTTTTTCTACAAAGTAGAGACACAGATGTGTAAGCAAGAGGATGATACCATTAACAAAATAGGAATGTGGAGTTGAATGCTTTATTGCCAAAGCATTGGAAATGCATACCACTTTATCATTACAAAACCACCTGGAATCTTAGGTACCAGGAGGCTTCTCAGAAGAAAGTCAGGATGATTACTCAATTTTAGTAAAGTAGGTCTACCTGTGAAAGTATTGGACTAGGAAATGGCAGCCCACTCCAGTATTCTTCCATGGAAAATTCCATGGACAGAGGAGCCTGGCGAGCTATAGTCTATGGGGTCACAAAGAGTTGGGCACTACTGAGCGACTGAGCACAGCACAACACTTGGAAGTACTGGAAAATAAAACAAACACAAGCAAAACAGCTGTCTTCATCCACTAAAATATAAGCCACGTGAAGGCAGAGATTGTATTTGTGTGTGTGTTTTCACTTAGGAATCCCAATGCCTAGAATTTGCTGTGCCTGTGGGTAGGCCCACAGAGGTACTTAAATAATCGATAAAATATTTTTACTATTTTTATATTATTTATTGTTGGCTTTTATTTTTGTGTTCTGTCAAAGCTGAGCCCTCATAGATTTTATATTTTTATTCTTTAGAGTGTCTTAAGTATATCTCACAGAAGTTTTTGTTTTGGTATTCAGAATAAATACAACATTTTCTGGGTTACTGGACTTCCTTGATATCTCAGTTGGTAAAGAATTCACCTACAATGCAGGAGACCCCGGTTTGATTCCTGGGTTGGGAAGATCCACTGGAGAAGGGATAGGCTACCCACTCCAGTATTCCTGAGCTTCCCTTGTGGCTCAGCTGGTGAAGAATCCACCTGCAATGTGGGAGACCTGGGTTCAGTCCCTGGATTGGGAAGATCCCCTGGAGAATGGAAAAGCTACCCTTTCCAGTATTCTGGCCTGGAGAATTCCATGGACTCTATGGTCCATGGGGTCACAAAGAGGCAGACATGACTAAATGACTTTCACTTTTCACTTGCAACTATAAATGACAAGGTGACTAAAGTTCTACCAATAAGATGTAACTGGATATGTATCAACCTAAGAAATCCTTTTTAACGGAGTTGGGACTATTGGCCCAAAACTAGTGATATCTGACTTCATTTATATGACAGAGAAACTGTCTTGTTTGAGACATGTGAGATTTTATTTTCTGAGAATTTAGATAAATCTGGTGAATCTCATCCTAACAAATGTACCATCCCTTCTCCAGGTTTTATGTCTTAGTAATCATACCTGATAAATGCTACCCATCTATGAGTAATGGACACATGAAATTTGAAAGATAATTCCAAAATATTTAAATATGGTATAATATTCAGTTTTGGTAATACAACATGTCTTTCAAATATCAGAAAGTTTACCATTTCTATCAATAGAGAAAATAGTTTGTTTCCATTCCTACTCAATGTATGTAAATCAAAAGTACTTTTCAAATGGATTAGAAGTATACCAAGAGATTGTCTCATAATGTGCTTGTATGTTTTTGTCTGATATGTACATTCTTATATTGAGATGAAGAAGTCGGTGACAATAAACCATCCCCATGATATGACCGTAATATAACTGCATTTTGAGGTGAGGAGGGATATGAAATATATATATATATATGTATGTATGTATGTATATCTCATATATATATGTTTAGGGTCTGAGCTGCTTCTGCTCAGAACATATATATGTATGTGTGTATGACAGATATATATATGTATACACACACATGTGTGTTGGGGGATGTATATATGTAACACACACATGTTGGGGGTGTATATATGTAATACAAAGACACATAAAGATTCTACGCTGCTGCTAAGTCGCTTCAGTCGTGTCTGACTCTATGAGACCCCATAGACGGCAGCCCACCAGGCTCCCCTGTCCCTGGGATTCTCAAGGCAAAAACACTGGAGTGGGTTGCCATTTCCTTCTACAGATTTCTTTTCTATAGAGGAGTGCAAAACCTGAATCAGTCCCTAAGGATTTATTCCCCCTTGTCTCCACTAAAAAGAGATGAAATCTCCTAAACCAGAGGACAAATTAGCAACAGTTGCAGAATTTAGGTTTTGCAGATATCAGATACTGATATCAATGAAAACAGATCCTTGATGCAGAACAGAAGCCCAACCTTCTGGAACCAGGATTAAAGTTTTCCATCATCTTAATTGGTCCTTGATATAGTCTACATTTGACATCCAGCCGCTAAGAGTTAGGGACATGGGGAAAAAGATGTATACTTTCAGTTTTGCCTGTATTTAAGACAAGTCTCCTATGTTCCACAACTGCTAATTTACAAGAAGATATCAAGATGACATGTGACTTGAAAACTTGTCCATATTAACCAGTATAAGATTTTCCTAAACCTAGATTTATAAAACTGTAGCAGGCCAACAGATTTTTGTTTCCATGTGCAAGATAGTACATTTTAGTTTGCAACTTACTGTTATGATTGGCAGCCACATAAAAAACAACTGCTTTATGTGAGAGATCCCCACAGGCTGACACTAGAGAACTTAGGGTGGGGTAGAGATGTGGTGCCCACTGGTATAGTTCATAGATCAATCAGATATCACAAAAAGATTGATGTATTTTTATGTCTTGATTATTGTATTCCATAGTTGTGAATCTGCTACAAATAAAGAAGTGTGTTATGGACCAAGTAATGCAAAATATTTCAGCAATTTGTGCCAAATTATCTTAAATCAACTTATCCTGAATCAAATACCAAGACAAATTTCATAGAATTCTGCCTTTATATATGTCATGGACTGTTTATAAAATATGTTACTTTGTGATATTTCATTGTTGAATAATAACAAGATAAATCTGGTGATAAAAGTTAGAATAAAATTTTAGACATTTATTGGGTCAGGAATGTTAATATTGGAATTAGTGCAATCTGCTTGAAGATATATAAGTAATAAATAATAAACATAAATTGATTTTTTGTTATAGGGGGAATAAACTCCCTACTTCTATTAGAGAATCTGAAAGGACTAGCTGTATATTTAAATAGATATTTTATGGATATTAACTAGAGTTATTGTAGTAGTCATTTTGTAATATTCTACAAATTTCAGATCACTATATTCTATACCTGAGACTAATATGTTGTATGTCACTTATAACTCAATAAAATATGTTGATTATATTATTAACACTATTAATTAATAATTAATTAGATTATTGGATATAAATTAGATTATCTACGATTTTGAGTATTCAAAATCATATTGATTTTATTGTCTTAATAATAAGCATGGAAAAATGGAATTTCTAAGAAATAAATTAGTTCATACAGCTTCTAGAGCCTAAATAAATATCAAGGGAGTTTAGGACCCTCAGATATTTTAGAGGTTATCACGTTGGTGTGTTATGTATGCATAGCCTGTGTGTTTTCCTTATAGCACCAAGTACCTGTTCTTGACAAGTGTGCTATCGAGTCACCTGAATGCCTCAGAGGGAGGAAGTGAGATAAGCAAATATCAATGTAAGGTTGCATATGCTGCTTCAGCATTTTTTAAGGTTTTATTTACCACTGTTCATTTTGTTAAAGGCTTCCCAGGTGGCACCAGTGGTAAAGAACCCACCTTCCAATGCAGCAGATATGAGATGCAGTTTTGACTCCTGGGTCAGGAAGATCCCCTGGAGGAGGATATGGCAACCCTCTCCAGTATTCCTGCCTGGAGAAACCTATGGATGGAGGAGCCTGATGGGCTACAGCCCGTGGGGACTCAAAGAGTTGGACATGACTGAAGTGACTTGGCACAGTGCAGCACAATTTGTTAAGGGCTTCCTTTGTGTCTCAGGAGGTAAAGAATCCACCTGTAGTGCAGACTGCCTGCACAGCAGGAGATACAAGTTCAATCCCTGAATTGGGACTATCCCCTGGAGAAGGAAATGGCAACACACTCCAGGATTCTTCTCTGGGAAATCCCATAGACAGAGGAGTCTGGTGGGCTACAGTCCATGGTTACTCTAAAGTAACCTTCTGTTAATGTATCAGAAAATGATGTGTGCTGTGGGCTGTGTTTCTGTGCAGACCTGGAAATGCATGTCTAATTAAACTCACATCCTCTTCTAAGCTTCCATCATCTCAATCAAAAATACAATTCTAGGTGTTCTGAGGAAAGTATGAAAAAGTATAGCAGTGTTGTTCTCCATCCCCAAATTACTATTTTTCCCCTAAAATGTGTTGATAGGTTGAACTTCTATGACTTGGAACACATAAATAATGCTATTCATGGTGGTTTGGTTTCAAGCCAGTTTTCAAATACACTTAACCCAAAATGTAATTTAAAAATTGATTCTAATCTCCATATGTAACTACATCTTTATGGGAAAATAAATCAGTGTGTCTTTCTCACTGAACCACTAATGCCAGCCTAGTAACTATTTTACTTCTTTAAACTTTCAACTTTTGAAAAGGGTTTACAAGTCCTCTCCTGGTGTGGTAGATTATTTTTCAGCAAATACTCAACCATTTAGCTCCTAGATAACATTCCCTCCATAGGAAGAGGATACTTCCTCACCTCTTGACTTTGAGCTTGGCCACGTAGCTTCCTTTAGCTAGTGGATGCAGTTCAAACAGAACTTTACAATGTGCCTGTGCTATTTATTTCCCTTACTGTCCTGCATGTTGGCCATTGTCACAGGAAACCATGCCTTGGACAGCCTCTGTCCTTCTGTCCTTGAACCTGGAACGAAACACGTGGAGCACTGGCTCTGCAGTTGACCCTTAGCTGTGGGAGTGGGAAATACATGATCATTTCCCACTTGTATTTTGTGGCAGTTTTTTATGGAGAATGACTGAGACAATAGTTAACATGTACAACTACCTACAAGGCCATAGAGAGTGTCTCAAGGAGACTCAAAGCTTGAAAAAAAATACTGCAAATTCCCTTTGAAAGTTAAGCCAAGGGTTTAAAATTTTGTACTCTAAATATTGTTGTTTAAATTGATTCTCACTCAATAAATAATATATTAAAAATTGAGGCATGAATGCATTTTTGGAAAATATTGCCTTCATCCACACTCCCTTGCTGTCACTTGTTCAGCCCAAATGACCCAGAGTAAGATGGATAATGATAGAAAATTATTGATGGACATTATAAAACATTGACCAATAATAATAAAACCAATGAAGGGCATAACATTGGCAACATAATATTTGAAAAACAGAAAATCAGAGGCTCTGAAAACAACATCAAAATATTAAAAATCTATTTGATACTCAAAGGATAAGTTTTTTTTTTTTTATGATTGGAAGTCTGAATAGGTACTGGGAATAAGGAGAATTAGGGAAATATTCTAAAATATATTAACATGTTAGCAAGTATGTTAATAGTGCTGGGAAAGCAAGGAAAACATTACAGCTCGATGCGTCATGCCAGCTGAGTCTAAGATCTACACCCTAATGAG
Organism: Oryx dammah; assembly: GCF_014754425.2. Classification (NCBI taxonomy): domain Eukaryota; kingdom Metazoa; phylum Chordata; class Mammalia; order Artiodactyla; family Bovidae; genus Oryx; species Oryx dammah. The sequence goes on along the minus strand of NW_024070213.1, from coordinate 103,314,808 downwards.
TAAGTTTAAGAATGGTTCGTCATCATCAGAAGTGAACATTCTTAGTCCACAAGAGGATATTTTTATAATACGGATAGAATGTAATACGGAGAAGACATATGGGAGTGTCCCTGATACCATGTAAGGGATGCACAGAGAAACAAAATGTTTAGCTCCTGGACTACTGCTTTCTGTCCAGATTTTTTCCCCTCAGAGTGGTTCTGATCCAAACCACACTCTGACTCCTGAGACAGAGTTGACGCTTGCTTTCCCTGAGCAAGTCATCGGTTTCCTTGGTTACTAGGGAGACAACAACGGTAATAGGCACCAGCACTTAGTTCATTTAGAGGCACACTGATGGACTAAGCATGCTTATTTTAAAGCTTGATATGGATGTTTATCAGATGTTACACCACTGAAAACCAGAGGAGTATGAAACAGAATACTCCTAAGAGATCTGTGGGAAAAGGTGAGTCTCTAGTTATATTAATTTTGACATGATGTATCACAAATATCCCCAGGTAACTTGTATAAATCTTTGTTTTTGCCAGGAGATGAAACATGGCTTATTATTTATCAGACAATATTTTCTCAAGAGGAATCATACTAAAAAACAAATTCCATTCTAATTTTGCTTTTTACCACAAACTAAAATCTGCTTGAAGATTCAGGCATTCTTTCAAGTACAAATACACACCTGAGACATTCTTTAGTTCTTCCCAAAATGTGTATTTTTAGACATGGATTGAGGAAACAAGAAAATAAATCTTAACTTGTAAAGCTATATACATGGAAAGTTGCAAAGTATTATAATTTTTCTACATGGAATAAATTGATGGCAAATAGTTATAAGTAAATACTAATTTTATAACTTTCCAAAAGTTATGTTAAGCATCTTATTTTTAATCAAGTTAGATATAGGAATTAAATATTTATTTCATAAATATTTATTATGATTATGATGACATAAAGGATAGATGTAGAAGCTGAAGTTTTGTAGTTACGTCTCTTAATTTCTCAGATGTCTTTGTAGTTTCCTAAATTATTTTCCTACCCATATGTTAAAGTCTAGATGTCTTAGTATTTGTAATCCATTAATTGAGGATTTTCTGTTGTTGATTTGTCATGTCAGTTGCGTGGATATTTTAAAAGTGTCAGTGAAACATAACTGACACAAAATACCCTAAACATATTTAAGATGTACAGGTTGATAAGTATTCACATATGTATACATTCATGGGCTCATCTCCAAATATAGATATGTAAATAAATGTATGCAAAACCTCCAAAATCTATTTTAATACTTTTTAACCCACTTTCTCTCCCCAACACTACCCCTTCCTCAGACAAAATATTGCTTTGTTTCTGATCACCATAGATTGATTTGCATTTTCTAAAATATTATATTAATAAAATACTAATTTATGAATTCCTTTTATCTGGCTTCTTCTCACTTAGTGTGATTACATTGAGAAACATTTGTTGTATGTCAATAAATTATTTTTATTGGTAACTATTATTCCACATATGGATAGATAATGATTTGTATATTGATTCACATTTAATGGACATGTGAATATGTGCTTTCATTTCTCTTAGGTAACTAAGAGTCTCATTTCTGGATCTTATGACAGGAGTATGTTTTACAGTTCACCTCTTTCTCAAAAGAACTGTTCACTTCTTTTCCAAAGTGGTTGTACCTTTTGACATCACCACTAGAAGAGTTTGAAGGAAAATATTTGTGACCTTGCATGAGGTGAAGATTTGTTAGTACAATACCAAAGGCCTAGCCCATTTAAAGAAAATAATAAATTAAACACAATTTTGAATCTCTCAACTTTGATAAGCGAAGTTAACAGAATGGACATAGACTAGAGAAAATATTTGAAAATAATAGATAAAGGATTTGTATCTAGACTATATAATGAATTCTGAAAACTCAATAATGGCAAAAACAAATCAAATTTTTAAAAAATAGAGAAAAATGCTAAGAAAATACTTAACCAAAATATACAGAGATTAAAAAGATGTTTATTTTTAGTTATTTTGGGATTCAAAATTAAAGCCATGAATGAGATACCATTTTATACCTATTAAAACGGCTGTGTTAAAAAACAAAGAAGCAAACAACCCAAGAATGTCTGGTGCTAAAATAGATATGAAGCAGTTAGAACTCACACATTGTCTATATGTGAAATGGTACAACCACTCTGAGGAAGTGTTGTGGTTTCTTATAAAGTGAAGCATCATTTATTGTATGACCCAGTTATCTCACACAAAGATATTTACTACAGAGAAATGAGGCTTCGCTGATAGCTCATTGGTAAAGAATTTGCCTGCAACGCAGGAGACCGCAATTCAATTCCTGGGTCTGGAAGAGCTGCTGGAGAAGGGATAGGCGGCCCACTCCAGTATACTTGGGCTTCCCTGGTGGTTCAGCTGGTAAAAAATCTGCCTGTATTGCGGGGGACCCAAAGAGAAATGAAAACTGATATTTACATGTAAACCTGTATGTGAATGTTTGTAATAGCCCCAAACCTGGAAACAACCCAAATGCTCTATAAATGGTGTTTGGATAAATAAATTGTACTAAATCCCTACAATGGGATTTATTTATTAAGCAATAGAAAGCAACAAACTGTTGATTCATGGAACAATGTGTCTGAATTGCAAATGTGTTAAGTGTAAGAAGCAAAACTCTAAATTCTTCACATTGGATGATTCTATTTATATGACATTCTGGAAAAGGTTATATGAACAAATATTACTGATAGTCAAGAGTAGAGGAGAGGAAAGGGTCTGGCTACCGGGGACCATTAGGGGATATATCTGAGAGCTGATCTAATTTATCTATCTCAGTTGTGGGGTTTGTTTATAAGACTTTATCACTTGTAAATACTCCTGGAACTGTGTCTCAAAAAGAGTAAATTCTACCATATATAAATACATTTGAGAAATCTCTGTGACTCATGGAATTTTGAAATATTAATATAATAATATTTATTTTCCTTTATTTTTGTATTTTGTTTCCATCCAAATGCATTTTTATCCCAAGGTCATAAACAAAGTTAGCATTTCAAAATCTTTTTAAATAATTAAAAAAATTATTTTTGATGTGAAAAAGGAAAACCTGTTCAGAGACTGATACATGCTTAGAATATGTAGTAGAATGTTTTCTTCTGGGCTTCCCTGGTGGCTCAGACGGTAAACAATCTGCTTGCAATGCAGGAGACCCAGGTTCAGTTCCTGGGTGGGGAAGATCCCCTGGAGAAGGGAATGGCAACCCACTCCAGTAGTCTTACCTGAGAATTCCATTGACAGAGGAACCTGGTGGGCTACAGTCCATGGGATCACAAAGAGTTGGACATGACTGAGTGACTAACACTAGCACTAGCACTAGCAGTCTTTTCTTCTACTGTTTAAATGCTTTGATAAACTCACAGTTTATGCTTGAATTTTCTTATTAAGTGATAGCTTTCCTTCTTAGGTTGTTTATATGTTTTTCTATTGTATTTTTAATTTGTTGTTGCTATTATATAGGAAAATAAAGATACGTGTACACATTTGTTCACATACATTTGCAGTGTTGAGACCCTATGGAGGATGTTAATAGCTAAATTGGAGATAGTTGTTCTCTAATAAGATCTTTACCTGAAATATCATTTTTTTTAGTTAAGATTGGCATATAACATTATATTAGTTTCAGGCTTGTAATATAATGATTTGATATTTGTATATACTGCAAAATAATCATGATGCTTTAGTCACTTTAGTTAGCATCTGTCACCGTGCTTACATAGTTAGGGAAATTTTTTTCTTGTGATGAGAACTTTTAGAGTCTGCTTTCTTTCAGCAACTTTCAAATATGTAATACAGTATTGTTAACAATAGTCACCATGATGTATATTACATCCCTATTATTTATTTATTTTCTAACTGGAAGTTTGTACATTTTTAATTCCTTCACATATTTGGTCCCTCCTCACTGCTCACCTCTGTCAACCACCTGTCTGTTCTCTGTAAGCTTGTGTTTCTCCTTTTGTTGTCTTAGATTCCTCATGGAAGTGAGATCATACAGTATTTGTCTTTCTTGTCTAATGTATTTTACTTACCGTAATGCCCTGAAAGTCTATCCATGTTATTTTAAATGGCAAGATTTTATTCTTTTTTCATGGCATCATTCCATTCTGGGTAACAAACACATACACAGATGCACACACACGTCACATGTTTATCCATTCATCCCTCAGTGAACACTTAGATTATTTCTGTATTCTAGATTTCGCTAATTATGTTGCAGTGAATATGGGGGTTCATAATCTTCTTGAGTTAGTGTTTTTGTTTTCTTCAGGTAAATACCCAAAAGTGAAATTGCTATATCATATGGTATTTCAGTTTGTGCATGTTGAGGATCTTTCATTTACTTTTCCATTGTGGCTATACCAATTTACATTCCCATCAACACTTCACAAGTGTTGTCTTTTCTCTACATCCTCGCAAGCATTTGTTTTTGATAACAGCTATTTTAACAGGCATGAGATGATTATCTCTGTGGTTTTGATTTGTACTTCCTTGTTGATTAGTGATGCTGAGCATGTTTCCATACACATGTTGGCCATGTGTATCTTGTCTTTGGAGAAATATGCATTAAGATGCTCTGCCTTTTTAAAAATCAAATTGACTATTCTCACCATTGAGTTGTATGTTACTTATATATTTTGGATATTAACTCCTTAGAAGATATATTATTTGCAGATATTTTCTCAAGTTCATTAGGTTGCTTTTTTACTTTGCTGATGGTTTTCTTTGCTGTACAGAGGTTTGTTTGTTGGTTTGTTTGTTTTTTACTTTGATGTAGTCCCATTTGTTTACTTTTGCTTTTGTTGCCTTTGCTTTTGATGTCAGGTTCAAAAAAATCCAAAAAATTGCCAAGACTGATGTCAAAGAGTTAACTACTTATGTTTTCTTCTAGATGTCTTATGGTTTCAATTCTTACACTCAAGCCTTTAATACATTTTAAGTTAAATTTTGTATATGGTGTAGCATGTTGTTGTTGTTGTTTAGTTGCTAAATTGTGTATGATTCTTTGCAACCCCATGGACTATAGCTGGCCAGGCTCCTCTCTCCATGGGATTTCTCAGGCAAGAATCCTGGAGCAGGTTTGCCATCTCCTCCTCCAGGGAATCTTCCTTACCCAGGGATTAAACCTGTGTCTCCTGCATTGGCAGGCGAACTCTTTACCACCTGTGCCACCAGGAGAGCCTCTGAAATAAGAGAGTGGTTGAATTTTCTTCTTTTGCATGTAGCTGTTTAGTTTTCCTAACACTTGAAGAGATTGTCTCTTTCCCATTGTGTATTTTTAGCTCCTTTTTTTGTGAATTGACATATTTATGTGGATTTATTTCTGGGCTCTCCTCTGTTCTATTGATCTATGTGTCTGTTTTTATGCCAATACTGTACTGTTTTAGTTAGTGTACCTTTGTAATATCATTTGAAATTAGGGAGCATAATGCCTCCAGCTTTGTGCTTTCTCAAGCTTTCTTTGGCTATTCCCAGTCTTTTGTGATTCCATACAAATTTTAGGACTGTTTGTTCTATTTCTGTGAAAAATACCACTGGAATTTTGATAAGGTCCGCATTGAAACTGTAGATTGCTTTGGGTAATGTAGACAATTCAGCAATATTAATTCTTTTAGTCTATAAACATGGAAATTCTTTCTAGTTATTTGTTTCTTTTTCAGTTCCTTTCATGAATGTCTTAAAGTTTTCACTGTACAGCTCTTTCACATCCTTAGTTAATTTATTCCACGTTTTTGCTTCTTTTTGATCAATTGTAAATAGGATTATTTTCTTTATTTCTATTTCTATTAGTTATTGATTTATGGAAAAACATTTCTGCATATTGCTATTATGTCCTGAAACTTTACTAAATTCATTTATTGTTCTTATATTTTTATAGAGTTTTTGGGTTTTCTATATATAATATGTCATCTACAAATAGTGACAGTTTTACTCTTTCCTTTCCAATTCAGATGCCTTTTATTTATTTTCCTAGCCTAATTGCTCAGGCTAGGACTTAACAGTATTATTGGAATAAAAGTGAACAGTTAGCATCCTTGTGTTATTCCTGAGCTTAGAATGAATGCTTTTAGGTTTTCACCACTGAGTATAATGTTAGCTGTGGACCTTACTATTATATTAATGTTAAATGAGGACTTGCAAAAATATGTTATTTCCTCCTGTACTACAGGTCAGAACACTGGTGCCCACTGAAACTAAGTAACTTTAAGAAAGTCTTATTATATAAATAATGCTACTCAATCAGAGCATAAATGTGGAAAACTCAGTCGGTAATCCTAGTCTATGCCCCAATGAGTAACACTGAAGAAGCTGAAGTTGAACAGTTCTATGAAGACCTACAAGACCTTTTAGAACTAACACCCAAAAAAGATGTCCTTTTCATTATAGGGGAATGGAATGCAAAAGTAGGAAGTCAAGAAACACCTGGAGTAACAGGCAAATTTGGTCTTGGAATACAGAATGAAGCAGGGCAAAGGCTAATAGAGTTTTGCCAAAAGAACACACTGGTTATAGCAAACACCCTCTTCCAACAAACAAGGGAAGACTCTACACATGGACATCACCAGATGGTCAAGAGTGAAATCAGATTGATTAAATTCTTTGCAGCCAAAGATGGAGAAGCTCTATATAGTCAGCAAAAACAAGACCGGGAGCTGACTGTGGCTCAGACCAAGAACTCCTTATTGCCAAATTCAGACTTACATTGAAGAAAGTAGGGAAAACCACTAGACCATTCATGTATGACCTAAATCAAATTCCTTATGATTATAGAGTGGAAGTGAGAAATAGATTTAAGGGCCTAGATCTGATAGATAGAGTGCCCGATGAACTATGGAATGAGGTTTGTGACATTGTACAGGAGACAGGGATCAAGAGCATCCCCATGGAGAAGAAATGGAAAAAAGCAAAATGGCGGTCTGGGGAAGCCTTAAATAGCTGTGAAAAGAAGAGAAGTGAAAAGCAAAGGAGAAAAGGAAAGATATAAGCATCTGAATGCAGAGTTCCAAAGAATAGCTAGAAGAGATAAGAAAGCCTTCCTCAGCGATCAGTGCAAGGAAATAGAGGAAAACAACAGAATGGGAAAGACTAGATACCAAGGGAACATTTCATGGAAAGATGGGCTTGATAAAGTACAGAAATGGGATGGACCTAACAGAAGCAAAAGATATTAAGAAGAGGTGGCAAGAATACACAGAAGAATTGTACATAAAAGATCTTCATTAAAAAAAAAAAAGATCTTCATAACCAAATTAATCACGGCGGTGTGATCACTCATCTAGAGCCAAACATCTTGGAATGTGAAGTCAAGTGGGCCTTAGAAAGCATCACTATGAACAAAGCTAGTGGAGGTGATGGAATTCCAGTTGAGCTATTTCAAATCCTGAAAGATGATGCTGTGAACGTGCTGCATTCGATATGTCAGCAAATTTGGAAAACTCAGCAGTGTCCACAGGACTGGAAAAGGTCAGTTTTCATTCCAATCCCAAAGAAAGGCAATGCCAAAGAATGCTCAAACTACTGCACAACTGCACTCATCTCACACGCTAGTAAAGTAATGCTCAAAATTCTTCAAGCAGGCTTTAGCAGTATGTGAACCGTGAAATTCAAGATGTTCAAGCTGGTTTTAGAAAAGGCAGAGGAACCAGAGATCAAATTGCCAACATCTGTTGAATCATCAAAAAGCAAGAAAGTTTCAGAAAAACATCTATTTCTGCTTTATTGACTATGCCAAAGCCTTTGACTGTGTGGATCACAAAAAACTGTGGAAAATTCTGAAAGAGATGGGAATACCAGACCACCTAACCTGCCTCTTGAGAAACCTATATGCAAGTCAGGAAGCAACAGTTAGAACTGGACATGGAACAACAGACTGGTTCCAAATAGGAAAAGGAGTACGTCAAGGCTGTATATTGTCACCCTGCTTATTTAACTTCTATGCAAAGTACATCATGAGAAATGCTGGGCTAGAAGAAGCACAAGCTGGAATCAAGATTGCCAGGAGAAATATCAATAACCTCAGATATGCAGATGACACTACCCTTATGACAGAAATTGAAAAGGATAAAAAGCCTCTTGATGAAAGTGAAAGAGGAGAGTGAAAAAGTTGGCTTAAAGCTCAACATTCAGAAAACTAAATCCTGGCTTCTGGTCCCATCAGTTCATGGAAAATAGTTGAGGAAACAGTGGAAACAGTGTCAGACTTTATTTTTTGTGCTCCAAAAATCACTGCAGATGGTGACTGCAGCCATGAAATTAAAAGACGCTTACTCCTTGGAAGGAAAGTTATGACCAACTTAGAAAGCATATTGAAAAGCAGAGACATTACTTTGCCAACAAAGGTCCAACTTGTCAAGGCTATGGTTTTTCCAGTAGTCATGTATGGATGTGCAAGTTGGATTGTGAAGAAAGCTGAGCACTGAAGAATTGACGCTCTTGAACTGTGGTGTTGGAGAAGACTCTTGAGTGTCCTATGGACTGCAAGGAGATGCAACCAGTCCATTCTAAAGGAGATCAGTCCTGGGTGTACTTTGGAAGGAATGATGCTAAAGCTGAAACTCCAGTACTTTGGCCACCTCATGAGAAGAGTTGACTCATTGGAAAAGACTCTGATGCTGGGAGGGATTGGGGGCAGGAGGAAAAGGGGATGACAGAGGATGAGATGTCATCACTGACTCGATGGACATGAGTTTGAGTGAACTCCAGTAGTTGGTGATTGACAGGGAGGCCTAGTGTGCTGCAATTCATGGGGTCGCAAAGAGTTGGACTCGACTGAGCAACTGAACTGAACTGCACTGAACTCAATCAGAACCTAGGACTATCTATGTGAAGTACCCTATCCTAATAGTAGTGTTGCTATTCTTACTTCCTATTACTGACTGTAGATGCTTTTCTTTGAGTTTTTAAACATTTTCCAAGTTTTATCACTTTCATGCCCTGGAGAAGGAAATGGCAACCCACTCCAGTATTCTTGCCTGGAGAATCCCAGGGATGGGGGAGCCTGGTGGGCTCCTGTCTATGGGGTTGCACAGAGTCGGACACGACTGAAGTGACTTAGCAGCAGCAGCAGCAGCAGCAAGAATATGAAATGAATTTTGTTCTTATTATTTTTATTGAGATATAATTGCATGAAATATTGTATGCTTAATGTGTATACTATATTGCTTTGACATACTTAGGGTACAAACTTTCAATTAGAAGATAAATATGTTCTGGGGATCTAATGAACAGCATTGTGCTTATAATGAACAGAATTATGCTGTGAACGTGAAAATTGCTGAGAGTAGAACTGAAATGTTCTCATCTCAAAAAAAGAAAAAAGCAATCATAATTATGTGTTGTGATGAAGTTGTTAGCTATTTTTGTATTTTATATTTTATTTTTATTATAAATAAAATAATAAAATAAAATATTTGATATAATATTATATTATTTTTCCTTTCATGCCATGTTCCATTACTAGACCTTACAAAAATATACTCGTAATGGTACAAGCAAACATCTTTATCTTTTACAGATACCAGTAGATTATGTCTCTCCAATGCTTTTTGCCCTTAAAGGCTTTTCTCATCTTTTTTTACAATAAAATCTAGACTTTTTACTTTGAATGTTTAAAGAAACTCTACCACATTTATTGATATCCTAGACTCAAATAAAGTAATAAGGAGGACAAACTATCAATTCACATAATACATCTGAATTTCACATGTTTTTCTAATTGAAAGAAGCCACATCTGGCTCCTACATACCTATTTTCTGTCATCTCTCTCATCCTTTCCATGAGTCACGGGCTTTTGCAGTTTGTCCATCCTCAAAAAGCCTATCTGTTGTTCTGGGCATTTCTCATTTCTTTTGTCTTTGTCAACCTTAATTTAATGTTACATTCTTAGAGTAGTCCTCAGAAATAAAGAAAACAGCTATATTAAGCACTGCAACAGATAGAATGCCATATACACTATTTATCTTGAGCAAAATGAGTGTAAGCCTGTAGCATAAGACATTCATGGGCATGCTTACAATATATAAAATAGTGACTCTCAGACAATAGCAGCATCATTCACAGCCCAAAACACTAATTGTTGGACTCTTGTCCCAGAGATTCTGATGCACTAGGTCTGATGCAGGGCTTGATGTTTTGCTCTTATAACCTGTGCCCCAGTTAATGCCATTGGTCTATGGATTACATGTGGAGAATCACTGTAATATAGAGGAAATTTGTGGCATGGAGAAAGGGAAGGGTGGAGAAAGAAGTGCTGGATTCTGGCTTGAGGTAGAAAGAAGAGAAAGTCAATAACTGCCAACTAGGAGGCAGTTTGGAGAAGGCAATGGCACCCCACTCCAGTACTCTTGCCTGGAAAATCCCATCGATGGAGGAGCCTGGTAGGCTGCAGTCCATGGGGTTGCTAAGAGTCGGACATGACTGAGTGACTTCCCTTTCACTTTTCACTTTCATGCACTGGAGAAGGAAATGGCAACCCACTCCAGTGTTTTTGCCTGAAGAATCCCAGGGATGGGAGAGCCTGGTAGGGTGCCGTCTATGGGGTCACACAGAGTCGAACACGACTGATGCGACTTAGCGGCAGGAGGCAGTTGGAGCAGAAGAATCCATGTTCCAAGATTTATTTTTGACTCAAAGTTTTTATTTAGGGACATTTTAAAGCAATGAGTGAATGAACTAATAAAATTGCCACTTGTGAAAATATATCATCTGAGGCATAGTCAAGGAACTGTAATATACCATGTAACAAAGTGCTTCCTAACCAATATTAGATTTAATCAATTTATAACATATTTCAAAAATTATGTAATCATTAACATCTGTCTTCATGTGTGAAATACTCTAAAGAACCCTATCAAAATTTAATTTGAATTCAACATTTAAGCAAATCTGGTTTAAATAATTTTTCTGTGAATAAGGGACAACTTCCTTTTCACTTTTGTATGTGTCATTATTTAAAAGCTTTACCTCTGTCCCTGGGAAGGTAGAACAGAAAGTGTATGAAACTGAAGCAGAAATAAATGAACTCTACTTTTCTCACAGGGATTTTTTTTTTTTTTTGAAGGTTAATGAGATTTTCACTTGTTGCATATCTGATGTCTTTTGAAGAGAGAAACTATATAAACATCAAATATTATTCTAGGCAAAAAGTTCATTAGTGCTTTGTTTTCCATTAATATTTGCCAAAACCAAATTGGCACTGTAATTCTACAGAATGTTTGGCAACCACTTGTTTTCTGTCAGTCATATCAATATACAGATGGATTCCATTTTCACAGTGACCCAAATAAAGTGATATTCAAGATTAAAATTTGGGATGAAATAACTATTAATGTGTGAAATGCCTTAAGGAATTTATGCAGTAATGCAGAACTGTGATGAAATGCAATAAAAGCTAACTAAATTATAAAATTACTCAGGAAAATTGATGAAGTTGGATATATTATTATGATGACCGTTGGCAATTTCATGTAATCACACTATAGCAACAGCAAAGGGAATATTTTTAACTTGCACATTGTGTAATTCTTAGAATGAGTGAATCTGGCCAGAAATAACTCCTAATGTTTACATAAAGAAATTACATCTCCCTTGGGAAAAGTGGTGTTTGTTACTATTAAGACACATTGTAAAACTTCAGTGATACATTGTAAACAATTTTATCTGCATGTGATAGTCTGCATAGTGGTGAAACTCTTCCAAGTCATGAAGGAGATTCTCTGAAACTGAGCTAACATGACAACATGAGGCACAGGAACACTGATCTTTCACAGGGTTGACTGTTAATTAACCTTATGAGCTTTAACATTATCTGAGATTAATAGATTTAATCACATTTAATAAAAGAAACTTAATGGGGAGTCTGTGCAAAGTTATGCAAACTGTCTTTACTTCATTATTTCCATGACCCTTTATTGACGGTAAACCATGTAGGTGGTAGTCTTAGGCATTGAAGTTATAGCAACAAATGAAACCATGTTTGTGTTCCTATAGAATTCAGTGGCACTTAATTTATAGTTCATTAGGAGAGGCATCTAATTAAAAATACATATATATTATATAGCTATATAATATAATAGAAATATATGATATTCATATAAATATATAAAGTTCATATACATATATTTAAAATATACATAAAATGTTGTAAGGATCATAGTTTTATTGGAAAAAAAAGTGAAGTCTCTCAGTCATGTCTGACTCTTTGTGACCCCATGGACTGTAGCCTACCGGGCTCCTCCATCCATGGGATTTTCCAGGCAAAAGCACAAGAGTGGGTTGCCATTTCCTTCTCCAATTGGGAAAAAAAGAAAAAAAAAGGAGCAGTTTAGATAATAGAAACTGAGAAGGTGCCATTTTAAGAACATGACCAGGTAGGAGTTGCTGAAGGAGTGAAATTTGAGCAGACATCTGAAAGTAGATTAATAATCTAAGCAAAGAGATTTCCAGTTCAAAAAAAAAAGGAGTATATGAGTGGAAATATTTTTCAAAGACCAGCAATAAAACTGGAATGAGCAGAGACATACATAGAAGAAACAGAGCTGCTCTGGAGCAGATCATGGAGGTGTGCAGTGGATCATGTTGAGCATGGTTAAATTTAGATTTTACTCTGAAATGAATATAAACCCATTAGAGGGTTTTGAGCAGGAAAAGGACATGAGCTGACTAATTTATAAGTGAGAAAATCTATCTGAATATGGAAAGTTATGGTTTTAAGTAACTTTGCTTGAATACAGGTACATGCTTTGAGTCTACTAAGGTGATACTATTATCCTGATGAAATATTAATTTAGAATAGTACTTAAAAGGATTTTACCCAGAGGGAATGATAATTTACCCTATGCTAGGAAGGTTCTAGAAACACTTTATTCTTCCTGTGAAATATATGTATCACATCTATGTACGATTTTTTAAGTAGTGATAAAGTGAACACGTCCTTCCGGCTTCTGCCCCTGACCTCAGACGTGGGGTAGCTCCTCTCCGCCGCGCTTAGTGCGCCGGTCAAAGCCGTCCTCGCTTAGTGCACCTGGTGACAGCCGCATGGAACAACAGACTGCTTTCAAATAGGAAAAGGAGTACGTCAAGGCTGTATGTTGTCACCCTGCTTATTTAACTTATATGCAGAGTACATCATGAGAAACACTGGCCTGGAAGAAACACAAGCTGGAATCAAGATTGCTGGGAGAAATATCAAGAAGCTCAGATATGCAGATGACACCACCCTTATGGCAAAAAGTGAAGAGGAACTAAAAAGCCTCTTGATGAAAGTGAACGGGGAGAGTGAAAAAGTTGGCTTAAAGCTCAACATTCAGAAAACGAAGATCATGGCATCCAGTCCCATCACTTCATGGGAAATAGATCTGGAAACAGTAGAAACAGACTTTATTTTGGGGGGCTCTAAAATCAGTACAGATGGTGATTGCAGCCATGAAATTAAAAGATGCTTACTCCTTGGAAGAAAAGTTATGACCAACCTAGATAGCATATTCAAAAGCAGAGACATTACTTTGCTGACTAAGGTCTGTCTAGTCAAGGCTATGGTTTTTCCTGTGGCATTGTATGGATATGAGAGTTGGACTGTGAAGAAGGCTGAGGGCTGAAGAATTGATGGTTTTGAACTGTCGTGTTGGAGAAGACTCTTGAGAGTCCCTTGGACTGCAAGGAGATCCAACCAGTCCATTCTAAAGGAGATCAGCCCTGAGATTTCTTTGGAAGGAATGATGCTGAAGCTGAAACTCCAGTGCTTTGGCCACCTCATGTGAAGAGTTGACTCATTGGAAAAGACTCTGATGCTGGGAGGGCTTGGGGGCAGGGGGAGAAGGGGACGACAGAGGATGAGATGGCTGGATGGCATCACTGACTTGATGGATGTTAGTCTGAGTGAACTCTGGGAGTTGGTGATGGACAGGGAGGACTGGCGTGCTGCAATTCATAGGGTTGCAAAGAGTTGGACATGACTGAGCAACTGAACTGAACTGAACTGAAAGTGAACATGTATAGTCTCTACCCAGATTATATTAAGCCCCACATGCCCCTTCTAGAGGTCTTTCAAGAAGTTCTATATTTCTAAGAATTTTTTATCTCTGATTTTTAAAATATAATTTCTAATATTGTGATGCCGGCATATAAAAATGGATTATTATGTTTAGCTGCTATGTGTCCTATGATCTTGCTAAATTTATTTATTAATTTGATAGTTTCCTTAAGATTGTCTTTACTAAGACTCTTGTTATCTGCAAATAGAGACGGTTTTATTTTTTGCCTTATAATCTTCATTTTATTCTTATTTTCTTCTTACAGTTATTACCTCCAGAAAAGTGATGAGAAGCAAATTTCTTTCCAGGCTTCCTGATTTTAGGGGGAACTTGTCCATTTTTACCTTTAAATATGTCACCAGTGAGGTTTGGTAGATGCCCTTTATCACTTACTTTCTGTTTTATTTTTCAAACTTTTTATCATGAATAAAACATCTAATCATGATTTTCTTCATCACATGAAGGCCATCTTAATGTAGGTCATCTCTTATTGTCTTTTCCCTTAAAGGCAGATCAAAGTTTCTTGGTTTGTGTATTCCAAGTAATTTTGGGTTGTATTCTGTATACTCTGAATGTTAGAAACACTCTACATTCTGTTTTATTTTACATATTTTTTCTTCTGAAGAGTGTTGATTTTGGTTTGTTTGTCTTAGCAGGCAATAATTTGGCCCTAACCAAACTGAAAGCTCTCTCTTAGGTGGAAACCTAAAGTTTAATTCATTCTCAGCAAGAGTTTGTTTGGTACATTTGTAGTTCAGAGGTGACCCAGATGGTTGGGAAGACTTTGTACATAACATTTGAGGTGCCCAATCAAGGTTTTTCTCTTTTTAAAAATTAAAACCTCAGTTTCCTCACAACTATGAATGCCTTACATTCTTTCTCTGATTCTTTAGGGCAGAAAGACTGTTTTCTTTGCTTTTGTTTTAGGATTTTATCCTTTATACAATGCACTGACTTTAGGCAGCCCTCCAGCTAACACTGGAAAAATGTGGAACGACTTCCAAGTATTGACTTGCCTTCAGAATCTTGCTGCCTTTTGGACAGTTTTTATAAGCTTTCTGTGTGCATTTTACTTTAAGCTTATATTTGCTATCTGTGGCATAGCTGGATTTGGTAGGAACTACCTAACCAGATGATAAGCAAAAGTTTTATTCTTTACTTGTAATTTTAATTTAAAAAATTTAACTTAAAATTATTTTTTAATTTTAAAAAGTGATCTGAGATTTAAAATTTTAAATAAATTTTGTGTGAGCAGCTCTTAAAGGTCTGTAACTGTGTTTTCTTCAAGCTCCTACTTGACAGTTTAGCAGGATATTACACCTCTTTAGATAGTTACTTCTCCAACTGAAATTTATGGCCTATCTTGATTTGCAGAGGATATTGTCCTATGTATAGAAAAATCCCAAAGAATCTACCAAAAACTTGTAGGGATTAATAAATGAAGTTAATAAAGTTACAAGGTACATACAAATACACAAAAATAGTGTTTCTGTATAGCAGAAATCATCAATAAAAAAAGGAAGTTAAGGAAGCAATCTTATTTACAAGAGCATAGAAAAGAATAAAACATCTAGAAATAAATTTAATCAAATATGTGAAAAACATATATTGAAAACTATAAAACAATGCTGAAGGAAACTAAAGACAGAAATAAAGTGGAAAAAAAAATCTGTGTTCATGGATTTGATGACAAAATATTGTTAAGTTGCCAAAATTCCCTGAAGTTATCTACAGATTAGTGAAATCCCTACCAAAATTCACAATGGCCTATTTTGCAGATATGGAAAAAGTAGATCCTGAAATTCATATGGAATTACAAGGCACCTAAAGTTATCAAAGTAATACTGAAAAAGAACAACAAAGATGGAAGGCTCACAATTCCAGATTTCAAAACTTGCTACAAAGCAAGCAATATAAAACAATATGATATTAGCATAATGATGCAAATTTAACCCAAGTGGTAGAATTGAGAATCCCAAAATAAACTCATACATTTGTGGCCCTATACTTTTGAATAAGTTGCTAAGAACATTCAATGGGCTAAAAGTAATCTCTTCAATAAACTATAATCAATTGACTGGATATAAATAGGCAGTAGAATGAGGCTGAACTTCTACTTCATGTAAAAAATCAACTGAAAATATATCAGTGACCTAAATAGAAGAGCTAAAAGTTTGAAAATCTTAGGAAACAAATGGTATAAATATTCATGATTTTTGACTATGAATTCACAGTAGTGAATTCCTAGAAATGACACTGAAAAAATGAGCAGCAAAAAAAAAAAAATAATAATAAAATATATATGTGTGTGTGTGTATATATATATATGGGCTTCATCAAAATTAAATGCTCTGAGTATCAAAGAACATTATCAACTCAGAGGAGAGTCAGTCTTTATAATAGCAGAAACTACTTTCAAGTCATATATCTGATAACGGTTTACCACCTAAAGTATATAAAGAATACTTCAGTTCAGTTCATTTCAGTTCAGTCGCTCAGTCGTGTCCAACTCTTTGCGACCCCATGAATCGCAGCACGCCAGGCCTCCCTGTCCATCACCAACTCCCGGAGTTCACTCAGACTCATGTCCATCGAGTCTGTGATGCCATCCAGCCATCTCATCCTCTGTCGTCCCCTTCTCCTCCTGCCCCCAATCCCTCCCAGCATCAGAGTCTTTTCCAATGAGTCAACTCTTCGCATGAGGTGGCCAAAGTACTGGAGCTTCAGCTTTAGCATCATTCCTTCTAAAGAAATCCCAGAGTTGATCTCCTTCAGAATGAACTGGTTGGATCTACGTGCAGTGCAAGGGACTTGCAAAAGTCTTCTCCAACACCACAGTTCAAACGCATCAATTCTTCGGTGCTCAGCCTTCTTCACAGTCCAACTCTCACATCCATACATGACCACAGGAAAAACCATAGCCTTGACTAGACGGACCTTAGTCAGCAAAGTAATGTCTCTGCTTTTGAATATACTATCTAGGTTGGTCATAACTTTTCTTCTTCCAAGGAGTAAGTTTCTTTTAATTTGATGGCTGCAGTCACCATCTACAGTGATTTTGGAGCCCCAAAAAATAAAGTCTGACACTGTTTCTACTGTTTACAGATCTATTTCCCATGAAGTGATGGGACTGGATGCCATGATCTTCGTTTTCTGAATGTTGAGCTTTAGCCAACTTTTTCACTCTCCCCTTTCACTTTCATCAAGAGGCTTTTTAGTTCCTCTTCACTTTTTGCCATAAGGATGGTGTCATCTGCATATCTGAGCTTCTTGATATTTCTCCTGGCAATCTTGATTCCAGCTTGTGTTTCTTCCAGGCCAGTGTTTGTCATGATGTACTCTGCATATAAGTTAAATAAGCAGGGTGACAATATACAGCCTTGACGTACTCCTTTTCCTATTTGGAACCAGGCTGTTGTTCCATGTCCAGTTCTAACTGTTGCTTCCTGACCTGCATACAGATTTCTCAAGAGGCAGGTTAGGTCGTCTGGTTTCCCATCTCTTTCAGAATTTTCCACAGTTTCTTGTGATCCACATAGTCAAAGGCTTTGGCATAGTCAATAAAGCAGAAATAGATGTTTTTCTGAAACTCTCTTGCTTTTTCCATGATCCAGTGGATGTTGGCAATTTGATCTCTGGTTCCTCTGCCTTTTCTAAAACCAGCTTGAACATCAGGGAGTTCACGGTTCATGTATTGCTGAAGTCTGCCTTGGAGAATTTTGAGCATTACTTTACTAGCATGAGAGATGAGTGCAGTTGTGTGGTAGTTTGAGCATTCTTAGGCATTGCCTTTCTTTGGGATTGGAATGAAAACTGACCTTTTCCAGTCCTGTGGCCACTGCTGAGTTTTCCAAACTTGCTGGCATATTGAGTGCTGCACTTTCACAGCATCATCCTTCAGGATATGAAACAGCTCCACTGGAATTCCATCACCTCCACTAGCTTTGTTTGTAGTGATGCTTTCTAAGGCCCACTTGACTTCACATTCCAGGATGTCTGGCTCTAGATTAGGGATCACATAATCATGATTATCTGGGTTGGGAAGATCTTTTTGTACAGTTCTTCCATGTATTCTTGCCACGTCTTCTTAATATCTTCTGCTTCTGTTAGGTCCATACCATTTCTGTCCTTTATCAAGCCCATCTTTGCATGAAATATTCCCTTGGTATCTCTAATTTTCTTGAAGAGATCTCTAGTCTTTCCCATTCTGTTGTTTTCCTCTATTTCTTTGTATTGATCGCTGAAGAAGGCTTTCTTATCTCTTCTTGCTATTCTTTGGAACTCTGCATTCAGATGCTTATATCTTTCCTTTTCTCCTTTGCTTTTTGCCTCTCTTCTTTACACAGCTATTTGTAAGGCATCCTCAGACAGCCATTTTGCTTTTTTGCATTTCTTTTCCATGGGGATGGTTTTGATCCCTGTCTCCTGTACAGTGTCACAAACCTCCATCCATAGTTCATTAGGCATTCTATCTATCAGATCTAGACCCTTTAATCTATTTCTCACTTCCACACTATAGTCATAAGGGATCTGATTTAGGTCATACCTGAATGGTCTAGCGGTTTTCCCTACTTTCTTCAATTTAAGTCTGAATTTGGCAATAAGGAGTTCATGATCTGACCCACAGTCAGCTCCTGGTCTTGTTTTTCTTGACTGTATACAGCTTCTCCATCTTTGGCTGCAAAGAATATAATCAATCTGATTTTGGTGTTGACCATCTGGCGATGTCCATGTGTAGAGTCTTCTCTTGTGTTGTTGGAAGAGGGTGTTTGCTATGACCAGTGCATTTTCTTGGCAAAACTCTATTAGTCTTTGCCCTGCTTCATTCTGCATTCCAAGGCCAAATTTGCCTGTTACTCCAGGTATTTCTTGACTTCCTACTTTTGCATTCCATTCCCCTATAATGAAAAGGACATCTTTTCTGGGTGTTAGTTCTAAAAGATCTTGTAGGTCTTCATAGAACCGTTCAACTTCAGTTTCTTCAGCGTTACTGGTTGGGGCATAGACTTGGATAACTGTGATATTGAATGGTTTGCCTTGGAGATGAACAGAGGTCATTCTGACATTTTTGAGATTGCATCCAAGTACTGCATTTCAGACTCTTTTGATGACCATGATGGCTACTCCATTTCTTCTGAGAGATTCCTGCCCGCAGTAGTAGATGTAATGGTCATCTGAGTTAAATTCACCCACTCCAGTCCATTTTAGTTTTCTGATTCCTAGTATGTCGACGTTCACCCCTGACATCTCGTTTGATCACTTCCAATTTTGATTCATGGACCTGACATTCCAGGTTCCTATGCAATATTGCTCTTTACAGCATCTGACCTTGCTTGTATCACCAGTCACATCCACAACTGGGTATTGTTTTTGTTTTGGCTCCATCCCTTCATTCTTTCTGGAGTTATTTCTCCACTGATCTCCAGTAGCATATTGGGCACCTAATGACCTGGGGAGTTCCTATTTTGGTATCCTATCATTTTGCCTTTTCATACTGTTCATGGCGTTCTCAAGGCAAGAATACTGAAATGGCTTGCCATTCCCTTCTCCAGTGGACCACATTCTCTCAGGCTTCTCTACCACCCGAGTCTGAAGTCAGGGGCAGCAGCCCAGAGGAGGTACCCCGTGTCCAAAGCCAGTGGAGGCCAGGAGGAGACACCCCACATCCTAGATCGGGGCAGCCAGGAGAAGCCACAAGCCACCTCGCACCCGAAGCCAGGGGTGGTGACCTTGAGGAGCTACCCCAAGCCCGAGGCCAGGGCCGGTGGCTGGAAGGAGCAACCTGAGGAGTGGTGGCTGCACAGGCAGAGGAGGGCCTAGAGGAGCTATCCCACATTGAAGGTCAGGAACGGTGGCGGTGAGGAGATACCCCTCATCCAAGGTAAGGAGCAGTGGCTGTGCTTTGCTGGAGCAGCTGTGAAGAGATACCCCACACCAAGGTAAGAGAAACCCAAGTAAGATGGTAAGTGTTGCAAGAGGGCATCAGAGGGCAGACACACTGAAACCATACTCACGGAAAACTAGTCAATCTAATCACACTAGGAACACAGCCTTGTCTAACTCAATGAAAAAAAAAATGCTTACAACTCCACAACAGACAAATGAAACAAATACAAAAGAGGGTGTGTCAGGAGTTTTGCCTCTGTAGGAGAATGATCCTCTTAAGGGTAATGGAATAAACATCCAAGAACCTTAAAAAGAAGAAGGACAACTGACTTGAACAGTTATTTTGCAAAGAAGATATACAAATGTTCAATGAACAAACACATGAAAAGATGCTCAACATCATTGATCATTATGGAAATGTAAATCAAAACCAAAATAGCATACTATTTCACACCCAGTAGATTGACTTTGATGATGAGGATAATAATGAGAATTAAAAAAATAAAAAGAAATTAGGAGAAGGAAAAAAAAAGGAGAAGGAGAAAAATAAGTGTTGGTAAGGATGTGAAATAGATGGAGTCCTCACGCATTTCTGGTGGGGATATGAAAGTGTAAAGCACTGGCAAGCAGTTAACAGTTCCTCAAAAAGTTAAACAGGATTTCTGCATGACCTCATGATTCCACTCCTGGGTACAGATCCAAAATAATTTTAAAAATACTGAAACAAACACCTGTACCAGAGTTTTCTAGTAGCACTATCCACCACAGTCAAAAGATGGAAACAACCCAACTGTTCATCACTAGATGAATGGAGAAAAAATAATGTGGTATATATGTTCTTATTTAGTCATTAAAAAAGAGTGAGGTACTGACATACTACAATTCTGAATAAATCTTGAAATCTATGTGAAAAAAGCCAAACAAAATGTCACATATTATATAATTCCATATATATGAAATAGCCAGAATAGGCAAATCCCTAGAGACAGAAAGCAGACTGATGGTTGTCAGGGTAGTGAGTGGGGTTTGGGGATAAAAGAGTGAATAAAGAGTGACTGCTGGATAAGTACAGCATTTTCCTTTCGGGGTGCTGAAAATATCTTGAAACTAGATAGAGGTGATGGTAGCTTTCAATGGTTAGTTTTTGTTCTGTGAATTTCTCCTAAGAAAAATTACACTAAGTTAACCTTTTTTTGAAAAGACCCTGATGCTGGGAAAGATTGAAGGCAGGAGGAGAAGGGGACAACAGAGGATGAGATGGCTGGATGGCATCACCAACTCAATGGACCTGAGTTTGGGTAAACTCCAGGAGTTGGTGATGGACAGGGAGGCCTGGCATGCTTCAGTGCATGGGGGTGCAAATAGTCAGACACGACTGAGCGACTGAACTGGACTGAACTGAACTGAACCTTTTTTTACATACTAGATTGGCAGAAATTCAAGTTTTACAGTGTATTCTGTTGGGAAGGCTGTGGGGAAACATGTGCTTTCATGCATTGCTGATGGGAATGCAAAATATCAATAGTATAGATGCCATTGAGGATAATTTGGCAATAGATAGCATTTACTATTTGACTCAGCAATTCACTTCTAAGAATAGTTCCCATAGTTGCAGTAGTAAAAAGACCAAATGACGTATGCACAAGGCTATTCAGTGGAACTCTGTAATATAACAGCATAAGAGGAGAGACGAGATACATCTGTATCAGTAGGAAATGGTTGATTAATTCATGGTTCATGCACACCACGGGTGTGTGCAGAAAGATTGTAGGAAGATTGACACACTCTGTGGAGAAATCACTCAGGTGGGTTGTTCCATGAAAAACAAAAGGTAAATGTCCAGAATAGGCAAATCTCTAGAGACATAGATTGGTCCGTGGCTAGGAAGGGGCTTTCCTGTTGATTCAGTGGTGAAGCTGCCTGCCAGTCTAGGAGATGTGGGCTTGATCCCTGGATCAGGAAAATCCCTGGAAGAAAGAAATGACAACCCAGTCCAGTATTCTTGCCTGGGAAATCCCATGGCCCTGGGAGCCTGGTGTTCTCCATGTGGTCACCAAGGAATCAGTTATGACTTAGTGACTGAACAACAAACAGCAATGGCTGGGAGGAGGGCGACTGGGAGATGAGGAGATTAGGAGTCTGGGTAGTTGAAAGTAATCTAAAATTTAATGGTAACAAATGAACAGGTCTATATTTAAAAAAAAATTGACTTGTAAACTTGAATGGGTGTTTTATAATATGTGAATTATATCTTAGTAAAGTTGTTATAGAAAAAGAGAATAAGAGATCAATTTGGTATATGAACTCTGTTCTCTGTCAGATTGCATATAATCAGTCATTTATCTACAGTGAATAATCTAGAGGAAATGGTTCAGATTAAGAGAGATTTTCATAAAATATTGCTATTTTAGGAGACCTCCACAGTGGGGGTGGGGGTGGGGGTGGGAAGAAGTGATTTCAAGTCTACAGTAAATTAAAAAGTCAGGGAAATAATTTTTTAAATAAAGCAGAAAGTGCTCCCTCATCTGGAAGGCCAGGAACCAAATTATTGGGAGCAAAGTGAAATGGATTCAGAATGACTTGGTACCTCTTTCTTACCTCTTTCTTACCTGATACAAAAATATTTCAGGTTGGCTCATGAAGAGACAGAAAAGCCAATGAAAACATAGGAACTAAAAGTATCAGTAAGTTGATCTGGTATCTAATCTTGCCAAGATTGGCTGTAGATGATTTATAAGAAAGTCTAGAAGGTTCCACAGGAGGACATTACAAATAGAATTACAAAAGGCGCCTAGGAAAGAGCTAGGTTGTTGGTCTTCATTTCAATAACAAAAGTTATTTGTGTATTTTCACAGTCAATAAATTGGAAGAAAATAAAACTGAGGTGAAAACCAGGCCCTGAAAGTGATGATAAAAGAAGAGTAAGCCAAATTCTTGGAAGCTGCAAGATGTCAGATGAGAATATAAATAGACAAAAAGTAGCCGATTATAAATTAACAAACAGGAATAATTTTGCAGTGATTTAAAGCAATTAAAAAGTCACATCATCACATTAAAATCACTTTAATATTCAAATTATGTCACCTGTCAAAACAAGGTTTTAAAAAGAATAGTTTTCATGTGAAACATTCCATAGTAAATTTAAGGACATTCAATCCCTGATTATGTTTTTATGAGTGAAGAGCACATGAATGAAATTAGCCCTATAGATAATTTGACTGATCTATATATAGTAGGTACTGATGATTGAATATTTGTGGGGTTAATTTATGATTAAAATTTACTTAATGCACTTTAATGTTTTATAAAATGGATAATATATGCACAGAGAAAGGATTCACCTTTAATCTGACAAATTAGTTTTCTTGATTTTAAGAAATCTATATTAGAGGATATAAAGTAGCATTCTTAGCATCCAATGCTGATGGGGGACCTGATATGGAAAGAATGAACTCCCCTCTCCTTTTCTTAGAATTCTGAACATTATCCAATTCAGGGGGAATCTTGTTTGAATGATAAACATTTTATAGGAGAGTTTTTTATTGCAAATTATAGGAAATATGAGTTTTCTCATTTCCTCACCTTACTTCCTCCTCAAAATATTTTGGATGCTTCCCAAGTGTTATTTCATATACTGAAATCCGAGATGTAATAGGTTATTATATTTCCTTGTAGATTTTTACTCTAAAATATGGATTCAGGATTAAACTCTACTGCTACTTTAGTTTCTTTTGGCATGTTATCTTCTTTTCAAATGTTATCCAAATGGAACAGAAATGTTCTCTCTCAATTCACAGGAGTAAAAAATATTTTTGATGGTTTGGTTAATCTTTTAAAATTTGTTCCCATTTTTACTGCTGTATAGAAACAATCTAAAAGCAGTATTTTAAATCTGAGGAGAGAAATCCTACATGGCAGAGACCAAGAGATTTGCTTATTTAATTTGTGATGATTGAAAATTATGATATGGAGATCATTATCTGGCAATTACTTTTATAAACAGTATATTATTCTATTATTGTTATTACATTATTGTGGTTTATGAAAATTATCTCAGCAATTTCCTTTTTTTCAGATAAAATATTGTCTTCTTGGTAGTTTTTCTATACCAAGCCATAAGCTTCTTAAAGTTTATATTTCACGTTATACATAGTCATTTTGTTAGTGTTCTTTTTGACAAGCTTTTACACATAGTTGACTTTAACATTAATCACCAGTATGCAATTTATTTCTGAAATCTGCAATCTAAATATCTCACAATTAACATTGTACCCCATTGTTTTCTTTTTTCTCTTAATGAGAAATATATCTCTCATTAATTTTATTATTCTTCAGCATAGTTTTGCAAAACTAAATTGTGTTAAAATATAATACATTTATACTAAGGCTTTAAGTGTTGGCATTTTTTATATTTTTATTTTCTAAATGTTTATTGTGCATTTACTGTGTATTTACTAAGCACTGAAAATGATGGTTAGCCAAAGGAAAGCTGTGTTAGCACCTATGGTGACTATAAATTCTGTTGCATAATTATTTATAGAAATGTAACTTCAAGTTAGAAAAATAGATGTTGCTTTAACATTTTAAAAGGGGAGCTGATCTATCATGGAGGTAATGATATCAATAAATGTTCTGAATATATTCAGTTTTAGTTGACTTCTAAAAGAAGATTGAAAAGAGTAGGAGTTAATAAAGTAAATATATAAAAGGATCACAAATTCTAGAAATGTGGAAAATTCCAAGGGAAAGTGAGAAAATACTGGCTGCAAATCACTAAAAGAAAATTGCTATCAGACCCATTTTGACATTTTCTGATAGTATCTTATAGTGACTTTATCAATATCTCGCTACTGACCAGATGGAAGTATTACTGATGGGAAGGTAAACTGGTACAGCCACTATGGGGAGCAGTATGGAAGTTCCTCAAAAAACTAAAAATAGAGCTACTCAGTAATTCCACTCCTGGGTATACATCTGGAAAAACTGAAAACACTAATTTGAAAAAGATGCATGTACCCCAGTGTTTGTAGCTGCACCATTTACAATAGCCAAGATATGGAAGCACATCAAATGTCTATTAATAGATGAATGATTAAAGAAGTGGTAAATATAAACATAATGGAATACTATTCAGTCATAAATAAGAATGAGATACTGCTGTTTGCAACAACATGGATGGACCTGGAAAGTGGATGGACCTGGAAAATATGCTTAGTGGAAATAAGTCAGACAGTGAAAGACAAGTACTGTACTGATATCAATTAGGTGTGAAACCTAAAATATAACACATATGTATATAGCAAAACAGGAATAGACAAATTATAGAAAATAAAATTAGTGGTCACCGGTGGGGAGAGGGAAGTTGAGGGCATGTTAGGGTTATTAGATCTAAAGATACAAGATACTATATAAAAACAGGAGTATAATCTATAAATACTGAATTGCTATGCTGTACACCTAAAGTTAATATAATAATTGTAAATCAACTATCGTTCAATAAACAACAAGAGCAGACTTGGTTTGTCAGGTGCTAAATCTCCTGATAGTATGAAAAGTGAAAGTGAAAGTCCCTCAGTCCTGTCTGACTCTTTGTGACCCCATGGACTGTATAGTCCATGGAATTCTCCAGGCCAGAGTACTGGAGTGGGTAGCCTTTCCCTTCTCCAGGAGATCTTCCCAACCCAGGCTCCGGCATACCAGCTGAGCCACCAGAGAAGCCTTCCTGATTGTATAAAGTGAAATGAAGTTGCTCAGTTGTGTCTGACTCTTTGCGACCCCATGGACTCTGTAGCCTACCAGCCTTCTCAGTCCATGGGATTTTCCAGGTGAGAGTACTGGAGTGGGTTGCCATTTCCTTCTCCAGGGGATCTTCCCAACCCAGGGATCGAACCCAGGTCTCCCGCATTGGAGGCAGACGCTTTAACCTCTGAGCCACCAGGGAAGCCCCTGATTATATAGATAAAACCAAAGTCTTAATCACAATATGGATGAAGTGTCATAATCTGGCCCCACCCTACCTTTCAATCTAATTTTCTGTTCCATCACATTATATAATCTACATTCCTGACAAACAATATGGTAAAATCTCAGAGGTCATAAACCAAATCTTATTTATCTTTCTGTCTCTCTCAAGACCTGGCAAAATGTCTTGCTCTAGTAGTAACTCAATAAATATTTATTAAATTTTCATTAAAATGTAGTTTCAAATGTAAAAAACAAAACAGATACCACTTATCAGATAGAAAAGCAGAAAAACTCTTGTGTTGTTTTAATTATTAATTTGTTTTAAGAATAAAAATCCACTTAGCCAAAATGATATAATAAATATTCTATAATAACTGTTGCCTAACCCAGAGTGTTTAGTTTTCAATAAAGTTTTAATTAATCCCTTAGCAAAATAAGTATGGTGTCAAATATGTAAACCTTTTTGAAATATTTTGTTTTTGTTTTCATAAACACATCATTTATTTCATTTTGCTTTGTTTTACATAGTTTATTAGAAGGCTTGAATGTTAAATCTACTTGGTGGTCTATTAATAAACATAACACTGATTAAGGTTTCTTTATCTGAGAAACTCATTACTGCTGTCTGAAATTCTGTCATTTTTTAATGTAGTAAATTATAATGGGGACTTGTCATATAAATTAATAAACTGATAAGTTCACTTTTCAGTTATACTAACAAATTATATTGCTAACTAAAAAACAAATTTCCTCATTATAAAATGTAGTTGAGATATTATTTGAGATACATTCTTTAGTAAAGTTTCTAATGAAATTCTAAAGCCAAATGGTTGGTATTTTTGTCATTATGAGATGACTTACATTCTTGGCGTTCTGTGGTTTTGTTTTATAATTCTGTGTTGCGCTCCTCGGTGAATTTATGCCTTCTAACCAGTTATCTAACTCTAAGCTCAGGTCACTTAGGGAGAAATCTGTGGCAAAGCTTCAGACATCTTTGACTTTATGCCTTACCGTGATGAGGAAAAGAGTTTTATTACTCCTCTGCTGGCCTAGGGTATAGGGTGGGGGAACTTCATTGACTGTTGTGCTAAGTACATTAAGTGAATTCCTTACTTAAATCCCACAACAATCTTTTCAGGAATGAATTCTTTCTCTTCTTATTTAATATGAAGAAAGTGGCTTTCCCCTGGTCACACAGCAGTAAAACGTACCCGATTTTTTTTCTCCTGTAATTTTCAGGTCCATGTAGTTGGAATCTTCTGAGGTAGCCATTAAGCTCTGTTGCTTCTAAGAGAGGTAGAGCCAGTAGTTGTGTTTTTAGGTTGAGCAAGCTGAAAGGAGTGCTCACACTTCCATCTTCTATTTGTGTGGCCTTGAGAGATTTATGTAACCTCTCAGCTTCAGTCTCTAAAAAAATGAGGATAGTAATAGCACTTTTCTTTTGAGGTTATTGAGATAAATAGCATAAAGTGTGTAAGCCATATTGCCCAGTGCCTGGCACTGAATCACTTTTACTGTTATTATTCTTAACTAGTAACCTAATCAGAACTTGAGGCTTTTCCCCAACAGCCTGGTTTAGGTGAGTTGTCTCTAACTAGCTGTTTATGTAATTAGAATAAATTTACTACCTCTAAGGATTTTTATAAAGATTTTAAACTGATAGTGTATATAATGCTCCTAGGATAGTGTCTGACATATTGTTAGCCTTAACATGTTTGATTTCTTACTCTGTGTGAATTACCTTGGCTACAAGCTTAATGTACGGGGAATGGAACTGTGGAAGATGGAGGGACCACCAACTGAGTTTAAAACTCTTTATGAGTTTTTAAGTTTATATGGAACACTGTTTGGGTACTAGTATTTGGATTGAGAAAGATATTTGAAGGTGCCAAGTTGCAAGTGTATGATTTATGTGGCTTTTCAAATTAATATGTTATAAAGGAACTTTGCCACTGACATGCCAATTCTGCTCTTAAAAGTTTAACAGCATTACATAATGAAATAAGAACCTGTGTTTTTAATGTCTAATAAAGCAAATTTTACCACCTTTTGAAATACAGCTTTTTAAATTAATTTTAGCCTGATAAAATACCTTAAAATATGTAGACAAGTAATTCTTTGACTGTATGAAACAACTATCTATTAAACTGACCTCAATGAAAATATAGTTATACTAAACAAATTTAATACTGAATATGATTTTTTTTTTGTCTCTGTGGAAAGGTCCTATTAATTCCTGAGTAAGATCTGTGAAAAGACCACATACAAGTAATATTTGATGTGATCTGTCTCAGTAAAATCAATTTTGGTGGTCAATTGTAAAAATTTGATGACAAAGATTAAACATTATATAATTTTGTAGAAAGAGTTTTAAATCATTGTATAAAATGTATTACTAAACCCTTTATGCCATTTAAAGATATTATCATTTAGCAGAAATTTATATTATTTTAACTTTATTAAGTTTTACATTAATCCTTTGAATCATATTCAGAGATCTGAGTCATTTCTACAGTTTCTAGGACATAATTCAAGTGTCTTATAGTATGAATATCCCATGTCTGAGCTGTGGATTGCATAATTTTTAACAAAAGTCAACTGTATATGATCACTTACATAAATATATATTTTTGAACTCTTAGAATTTGCATATGTATTATGCTAAATACAAGTCAATTTATATATTATTCACTTACATAAAATATCACTCTACAGGCTTGGCTTTATAATTTGTGTCATTAATGGAATTATAAAGAGAAATTTTTACTGTATGTGCCATAATATTTGTTTTAGAACCTAACTTTTACATAAAATAAGACTACCTCTGAATTGGAATTCAAAATTTTTGTAAAACAACATAATTTTCTTCAAAATTTTGTTACTATCCTACATTACAGAAAAATTTAAAACTCTTCAAGTAATATAAGAAAATGCATCAGTTGTGCTTTAGGTATTTGAATTTTTTTTGTTGTTATTTTAGTTTTGCTTTTAAGAATACCAAACCAGAAGCCTTTTAGACATTTAAAAAATAATAGCAAATTGATTTAATATTATAACATCCTCATTGATATAATTAACTTTTTTTGTCTGTAAATTCAAACACTGTGGAAGCAGCAAAAATAAATATTCATAAATACTCTACAATCAAACATAAAATTTTCAATAAGACATAAAGAAATTGCATCCCCATCACAGTTCAGAATATTTCTGTTGACTATAAATAATCAATTCAATTGGTCAACACAAATGAGCAATATATACAAGCACTTTTCTAGGCAAAGGCACTATAGCAATGAAGAAAACAAAGAATTATTGCCCATAGTAACCTTATTTAGTGGGAAAATTAGGACAAAAGGGAGGAATAGTTAATATAATTGTATGGAAAATGGTGATGTATACTAAAGAGAAAAATAAGAGGGGCTTCAGAAGGTGGTTAGGGAGTTGCATAAAAGAAAATGTTGATTTTGCAAAATTAAATAGAATAGTCAGAGGAGAGTTCATTGAAAATTGACATTTTATAAAGACTTGAGG
The DNA here is from genome assembly GCF_014754425.2 of Oryx dammah. Lineage (NCBI taxonomy): Eukaryota > Metazoa > Chordata > Mammalia > Artiodactyla > Bovidae > Oryx > Oryx dammah. The sequence continues at coordinate 103,285,336 of NW_024070213.1, read as the reverse complement.
ACTGGTGCAAGCTGCAGTCCATGGACAACTGAGCAACTGAACTGAACTGAAAGATTTGATGTAGAAAGGGAGTTTGGTCATGCAAGTATGTGAAAGAAGAACATGTTAGGTAGAGAAAACAGAAGTGCAAATATCCTGAGGCATACAGTTAAGAGGTCAGTCAGCAGAGAGGATGGTAGTAGATGTTGAAAATAAGACAACACAGCCAAAAATGGAGTTGCTCATGGTAAGCCCTGTGTCACTGTCTTTGAAAGATCTACCTAAAAAGCAAGGATTTAGTAACTTACCCAATAATTTAATGTGCTTCATATTATCTCTGTGTGACACCAAAAATTAAATTGTCTTTTGCTGAGATGTGCAGAGAAGGTGATGGCACCCCACTCCAGTATTCTTGCCTGGAAAATCCCATGGATGGAGGAACCTGGTAGGCTGCAGTCCACAGGGTCGTGAAGAGTCAGACACGACTGATCGACTTCAATTTCACTTTTCACTTTCATGCATTGGAGAAGGAAATGGCAACCCACTCCAGTATTCTTGCATGGAGAATCCCAGGGATGAGGGAGCCTGGTAGGCTGCCCTCTATGGGGTCAGACAGTCGGACATGACTGAAACAACTTAACAGCAGCAGCAGCAGCAGAGATGGTGAAAAAAGTAGATTTGCATTGGGAGTTAGGGGAGTAGAGTAATTTGGAGTTCAGTTTGCAGTATATTGGTTTAACAATTCTATTAGTTATTCGGGTGAAAATGTCAAGTTAAGTAGGTTGGTTACATAAGCTAGATGTGGAGAGAGAGCTATGGGCATGGGAGATAATAATCTACGTGTTTTCAGCATAGTTAAAACAATTCATGAGTTCACCAAAGATTTGATAGAAACTAGAATGTATGCCCAAACTAGATAGCATATGAAAAGCAGAGACATTACTTTACCAACAAAGGACCGTCTAGTCAAATCTATGGTTTTTCCAGTAGTCATGTATGGATGTGAGAATTGGTCTATAAAGAAAGCTGAGCACCGAAGAATTGATACTTTTGAACTGTGGTGTTGGAGAAGACTCTTGAGAGTCCCTTGGACTGCAAGGAGATCCAACCAGTTCATCCTAAAGGAAATCAGTCCTGAATATTCATTGGAAGGACTGATGTTGAAGCTGAAACTCCTATACTTTGGCCACCTTATGTGAAGAACTGACTCATTGGAAAAGACCCTGATGCTGGGAAAGATTGAAGGCAGGAGGAGAAGGGGATGGCAGAGGATAAGATGGTTAGATGGCATCATTAAAGTGATGGACAAGAGTTTGAGTAGTCTCTGGGAGTTGGTGGTGGACAGGGAAGCCTGGTGTGCTGCAGTCCACGGGGTCGCAAAGAGTCAGACATGACTGAGCGACTGAATTGAACTGAGAATGTAGATAAAAAATAAATCTGAAGAGATAAACTCTGGGCCCAACAACTTTTAGAGTTTGGGAATAAACTAAAGATACAGTGCCTGATGAATTATGGACAGAGGTTCGTGACATTGTACAGGAGACAGGGATCAAGACCATTCCCATGGAAAAGAAATGCAAAAAAGCAAAATGACTGTCTGAGGATGCCTTACAAATAGCTGTGAAAAGAAGAGAAACGAAAAGCAAAGGAGAAAAGGAAAGATATAAGCATTTGAATGCAGAGTTCCAAAGAATAACAATAAGAGATAAGAAAGCCTTCCTCAGTGATCAATACAAAGAAATAGAGGAAAACAACAGAACAGGAAAGACTAGAGATCTCTTCAAGAAAATTGGAGATACCAAGGGAACATTTCATTCAAAGATGGGCTTGATAAAGGACAGAAATGGTATGGATCTAACAGAAGCAGAAGATATTAAGAAGAGGTGGCAAGAATACACAGAAGAACTGTACATAAAAGATCTTTATGACCAAGTAAATCACGATGGTGTGATCACTCACCTAGAGCCAGACATCCTAGAATGTGAAGTTCTAGTGGGCCATAGAAAGCATCACTATGAACAAAGCTAGTGGAGGTGATGGAATTCCAGTGGAGCTACTTCAAATCCTGAAAGATGGTGCTGTTAAAGTGCTATACTCCATATGCCAGCAAATTTGGAAAACTCAGCAGTGGCCACAGGACTGGAAAAGGTCAGTCTTCATTCCAATCCCAAAGAAAGGCAATACCTAAGAATGCTCAAACTACCACACAACTGCACTCATCTCACATGCTAGTAAAGTAATGCTCAAAATTCTCCAAGCCACGCTTCAGCAATACATGAACCGTGAACTTCTAGATGTTCAAGCTGGTTTTAGAAAAAGTAGAGGAACCAGAGATCAAATTGCCAACATCCGCTGGATCATAGAAAAAGCAAGAAAGTTCCAGAAAAACATCTATTTCTGCTTTATTGACTATGCCAAAGCCGTTGACTGTGTGGATCACAATAAACTGTGGAAAATTCTGGATGAGATGGGATACCAGACCACCTGACCTGCCTCTTGAGAGACCTATATGCAGGTCAGGAAGCAAGTTAGAACTGGACATGGAACAACAGCCTGGTTCCAAATAGGAAAAGGAGTACGTCAAGGCTGTTTATTGTCACCCTGCTTATTTAACTTCTATGCAGAGTATATCATGAGAAACGCTGGGCTGGATAAAGCACAAGCTGGAATCAAGATTGCCGAGAGAAATCTCAATAACCTCAGATATGCAGCTGACACTACCCTTATGGCAGAAAGTGAAGAGGAACTAAAAAGCCTCTTGACAAAAGTGAAAGAGAAGAGTGAAAAAGTTGGCCTAAAGCTCAACATTCAGAAAATAAAGATCATGGCATCTAGTCCCATCACTTCATGGGAAATAGATGGGGAAACAGTGTCAGACTTTATTTTTTGGGGATCCAAAATCACTGTAGATGGTGACTGCAGCCATGAAATTAAAAGACGCTTGCTCCTTGGAAGAAAAGTTTTGACCAACCTAGACAGCATGTTGAAAAGCAGAGACATTACTTTGCCAACAAAGATCCGTCTAGTCAAGGCTATGGTTTTTCCATTGGTCATATATGGATGTGAGAGTTGGACTGTGAAGAAAGCTGAGCACTGAAGAATTGATGGTTTTGAATTGTGGTGTTGGAGAAGACACTTGACTCCCTTGGACTGCAAGGAGATCCAACCAGTCCATTCTGAGGGAGATCAGCCCTGGGATTTCTTTGGAAGGAATGATGCTAAAGCTGAAACTCCCATACTATGGCCACCTCATGCAAAGAGTTGACTCATTAGAAAAGACTCTGATGCTGGGAGGGGTTGGGGGCAAGAGGAGAAGGGGATGTTAGAGGATGAGATGGCTGGATGGCATCACTGACTCGATGGACCTGAGTCTGAGTGAACTCCAGAAGTTGGTGATGGACAGGGAGGCCTGGCATGCTGCAATTCATGGGGTCTCTAAGAGTCAGACACAACTGAGTAATTGAACTGAACTGAACTGAACTGAAAGATTGAGAAGGAGACCTTAAAGACATAGAAGAAAGACCATGAGAACACGGGCTACAGGAAACTGCATGTAGACAGGAGGTGGGAATTGGTGATCACCTCTCACTTAATGGGGCAGGAAGAATGGGAATGGAGAACTGGTTTTATTCTAAACTTTTAATTCAGAATTGTCAAATTCAAGAGAATATTGTTATTCAACAAAATAAACTTAGTTTACAAATTAGAAAGTAAGGATAATATCTAATCATATTTTCCTATACTGGCCAATTCTCTAGTTCTTGGTCTTTACATCCTCAATCACTTCGGTTGTGTCTGACTCTTTGTGACACTATGGACCGTAGCCCACCAGGGTCCTCTGTCCATGGGATTCTCCAGGCAAGAACCCTGGAGTGGGTTGCCATGCTCTATTTCAGGGCATCTTCTGGTCCCAGGGATCAAACCCACATTCTTCCCACAGGGAAGTCAGTCTACTAATATGGAAATTAAATTTTCTGGCACTTGGAGAAAGAGGACATTGTTCCTGGCCCTTGAAAAATTGCCTGGAGACAGAAGTAGTCACTTCTGGGGGATTTTTATTACTGTTACTCCATGCTGTGCTCGTTATTTCATCTGTTCTTTTTATTATTTTGAGTGGAGGACTGTTTGCTTTGCTTGATTTTAGACATGTGCTATTAGACTCTTAAATTTAAAGCTTGGTGTAATGAGTGCTTTTTCTTTGACCTCTTAATTAAATCTGAAGTTCACCAGCCTCTTTTTAGTCATTTGACCCCCTTTTTTTCCTCCTTGTCTCAGTTTTATTGAACCTCTCATTTTGACCAGGAGGACAGGTATTCTTCTGACATGATAGAATCCTTAGCCAACTGACATTCAAATCTTAGACTGTTAGGTGCTTTCCTTTACTTCCTAATCTTTGACACACTTTTTTGAAAGAAGAGAAAATTTGTTTGGCCACATTGAGGCTTCTTTACTATTTGGTGTCATCATTTGACTAGATCTGATATGTGAGCTGTTACAAGAAATGTGAAAATTTAATTGCCAATACAAGGTTGTCTAGAACTTCTCTTACTCTTGCACATCAATGGAAGTTTGAGAAGGTGGTTACTCTATCAGTCTGGGTTCCTGAGTAACTGTGATAAGCAAAGCACTCACTTCCCACCCCCTGAAATATAATAGATGTCCAGTAAAATATAAATACACCTTTGTTGTTTTAAGCCCTTAGTTTGACATTTCATTTTTTGTTTTACTTTTGTCTTTTAAAAGATATAGCATAACCCAGCTAATCCTGACTGAAATAGTCTTGTAGGAAGTCTGTCTCACAGTTTTTCAAAGGATCTAGAAGTCAGTGATCAGTAATGGATTTTATCATTTATATTGATTATTGAGTATATTTTCACATTTTTAATTTTTGTTGTAAAATATAGGTTTATTTATGAATATATTTGAATTTTTTAAAAAATAAAGTTAATAAATTTTAAATAAAGCTTTCATGTGTAATATCAATATATAATTAATATCTTAGTAATAATTTCAATCTTTTTATTCTTGTTTATTACTGTTATTAAAATATTACTTTAGAGTTAAAAATTGCTCATCTTTTTTAAGCATTAATTACCTTCCAAGTACTATTCAAAGAGCTTAATGAACATTGATTTATTAAATTAATTAGCCTAGATTAGGTCCTCTCCAAATGTTTATTGAGACATTAGGTCTGCCAAAAAATTTTTTTTTAATTTGGTCTTGTCTGAAGCATCCATTAAGATATTTGGTCCATTAAGATATTGTGTGCTCAGTAGTGTCTGACTCTTTATGACCCCATGGACTGTAGCCCACCAGACTCCTCTGTCCATGGAATTTTCCAGGCAAGAGTACTGGAATGGGTTGCTTCCACCTCCAGAGGATCTTCCCAATCCAGGGATCAAACCAGCATCTCCTGTGTCTCCTTCACTGGCAGGTGGATTCTTTCCTGTTGCACCACTGATATTTGGTCTATGCCAAAAGTCCTTGAAATTTGGTCCTATCCAAAACATATATGAGCATATTTAGCCCACAAAAAATGGGTCCTTAATATTTGAGTCTGTTAAAAATGTCCATGCTTAGAAAACATCCTGGGTTCAAATAGCCTCCAATATTTACTTATACTTCATGTTGACAGGATTAATACATAAATAAAGACTCTGATGCTGGGAAAGATTGAGGGCAAGAGCAGACGGTGGCAACAGAGGATGAGATGGTTGGATGGTATCACTAGACGTAAGTTTGAGCAAACTCAAGGAGATAGCAGAGGAAGCCTGGTGTGCTACAGTTCATGTGGTTACAAAGTGTTGTACACAACTTAGTGTGTGAACAACAATTAGGCCAAATAAGTGTGTTGTGGTTGTATTTCCAATAATAATCTTTCTTGCCTTGGTAGGCAGGTAATGACACATAGGATTAAATAGATGGGTCAGGATTTGAATGTTGCAGAAGAGTGGAACTTTTATAACTACTTTTGTATATACTAGTTATATATATATACTACTTATAACTACACATATATATATAGTTTGAGAAATGCATAGGACAGGATCTCATAATGCATGATTTATTAGTATGCTACTGGGCATTTGTTTGGCTGTGGCTTGATCATTCAGTAGGTGTAGAGTTTAAAAGGAGGAAATTGATCAAGTTGCTGTGTAAAATGGACTATGAACACACTGACAGAAACATCTTAGAGTTTCACACATTTGGGAGGAGTGAGGATGGGTATGGTTCTCCTTCTCTTTAGCAGTTGAGTGTAATAGATACCTTGAGGGTGATATGAGCATATAATTAACCTTCTACAGTCATTCCATTGTGAGGTTAATGGGCAATATTTCCCTTGAATCAATGTCTTATAAAGGCATGATAGTAGTAGACCATAATAAGTGCTGCTTTTCAGAGGTTTTAGAGGGTGTAACTCCCACACAAAGCTGAAATTCATGTAGACCACCACACAGATTGATACCTACTTATTGGCCGATTCAATGTGAATGACCTTGGAGCTGAATGCATAAGACATTTGTAAGGTTTTCCGTACCTAAGGAATCCATCCATTCATTCATACATCCATACAGCCATAGATAACCATTTCCTCTTACCTGTCAATATGACATCTTTATTTGAAAATTCTTAGTGGAATATGGCAGAAATAGCATACTTACAAAAAACAAAGCTAGTGCTACCTTATAATAGCTTTTGTTACCATTCCCCTTCCTTTAATAGAGATAGAAATAAAAGGTACAAGTGTTGCGAAGAGAGGGTAACTTTCAGTGTCCAGTGTTCAACTAGTCAGGATTTGGATAATAGTATAATCATTCTATTAATGGATGGGAAAGGAAAACATAAGTACAAATTTGATGATGAAGAGGAAGTAAGGAAAACGGTGAATAGGTTAAAATGACATATGGAAGAACCAAATGCAGTACTATCATGGGTACTTGACCTCTCCATGATATTCATGATGAAGAGCAGAAAGAAACTCATTAAAGAAGCAAGTAAATTGAATTTAAAACAGATATCGACCTCCAAATCCAACTTTATTGCATGGAATTGGAATTCCAGAGAAGTATAAAGTGACTAGAAGTAGAGCAGTTTTTTTATGCATGATTCTAGGGCTTAAGATGATGAAAGAATTATTTATACAGCTTATGATAATATTTAATATTTAAGTGTCACTAGCACATAGTTCAGTGATGGCACCTTCACAATGGTACTGATACAGTTCACTGAGTTATGTATGTGCACTTTGTAGTATTGGGTTATAGTTATATATTGATTTATGCACTAACAATGAAAACACCAGAAGACACTGATATATATATATATATATTTTTTTTTTTTGACAAAGTACTTGTGTTTGCATAAGAATGAAATCTCAGAATTAATCCTTCATTGTGCATGATGGATTTTGAAATTGCAAATATGAATGCGTTTGACTACTCCTACCAAATGTACTCATAAAAAGTTGATCATTTCACTCTTCACAATCACTGTGGTGAAAATATCTTATGTAGGTCTAACATGGGAGTATATGAAAAATGGAAAATAATGCATATAAGTGTATGTCCATGTTGTTTGGACTTCTTCCATTTGTGGATTTAGAAGATGTAAATGAAATCTTGAATACACTGTGGAGAAAACAGAAGAAAGTTTAGATGACCTGTTGTATTAGGTTGAGAGAGTGAAAGTTCACATAAGGTGTGGTAGAGATAGAAGAAAACCAGAAGCTCCAAGATTTCCACCAGAAACTTGGAATGACTATACACCCGTAGTGAACAGCAGTCATAGAATGAACAATGCCATGGAAGACTGGCATAGCAAATTTCAAAAGCTTATGGCAGTGCATCACCTTCAATTTGGATATTTAAGTGTTACAAGACAAACATAAAAGCAGTGACAGGAGAAAATCTCAAGGATATTTTGGCAAAGTTAAATGTTTCTATTGTTTAACAAATCATGGACTGAATGTCTCAATAGATGTGTTGGACAGGATGAAATGTCCTCAAAGATTAAGTGTTCACAAAAAACTGTGAGGTAGTTATTATCTCTGTTTAATGGCTGAGAAAAAGAGGCAAAAAATGAATAACTTTTCCCAAGCATACTCAATTAGAGTTTCTGGAAGATATTTTGTGGGAGCAGGTTGTAGACGAACCCAGAAAGTCTAATGAGACCTGTACTCTTAACCACTAGAGTAGATTCCTCTGTGATTAGATATTCCTTATATACATTATTTTAGATGTTTTACAATGTACCTGACATTTAGCTAATATTGAACATTAATATATTCTTTCCAATATTTTACATGAATCATTTTGAAATAAATGTTGGATAATATTTCCTCCTTGTAATTCAGAATATTTCTGTGATGTAGGTGCCTACAAGTACCTATTCTGATTTAAGGAATGTAAAATTTTTAGCATGTTGAATAAAAAGTTCCATATTGATATTTGCATAATTATTTTATTAGTTTAAACAACTTCCAGTAGTCTGAAAGAATTCCCATTGAATGGATGTGAATCTAAATTTAGCCTGGAATCATGGGTAAATATAGTATAGGATGGACTAAAGCTATTTCACCATTGAGACTAGAATTATGTGAAGGACAGTATTAAATTATACAGTTTCTTTATTCTGCATTGGCTTCCCTGGTGGCTCAGATGGTAAAAAGAGTCTGCTTGCAGTACGGGGGACTGGGGTTCAATCCCTGGGTCAGGAAGATCCCCTGGAGAAGTAAATAGCAACCCAATCCAGTATCCTTGCTTGGAAAATCCCATGGACAAGGGGCCTGTCAGACTACAGTCCATGGGGTCACAAAGAGTCAAGCACAACTGAGCAACTTCATTTTCACTTTTATTCCATATACTTTATGACTTTTTCAAAGGATACTTTCTGTACACCTACTTATAAAGTATTCATGTTCTGGATTTACTTTATCAAATGTAAAAGAGCAATGTCCAGTACTAGGAATTAAGCAAAATAACTGAAAAAAGTCCAGTGCAACACTCTATCAGACCTGAAGAGAATGTCACACTGTTCAATTTTAAATTAAGAGAACAAAATAAACTCATGATACAGTAGATAAAAGCAGGAGCATGAAGAAAATGTTTACCAGATTGAAATGACAAAGGAAAACAGAGCTGAATAACAGAATTACTATGTTTCTTTTGTTAACATTAATTTTTCATAAGCTTTAAAAGGATTTGTCTTATTTCTTGTGGTTAAGAATATACACAGTTCATTCCCAATGACACTCATAATTATGCATACAGAGCCTGGTGTGTTAGCAATGAAGTGAACCAGAGAACAGTGCTGGGAGAATCATCTGCACTCTTTATTTGTATTGTAAGTAGAGTCAGAGGTTTGCTAGAAAAAGGAATATTCTACATTATTCTCTGCTTTTTCCAACTCTACTAGAATAGTTCTTGTCTTCAAAGTTACATCATTGTTTAGCAAATCCTGCTTTGACTCTGCTGTTACTCTGTGCTGTTAGTCTTTCAGTCATATCCGACTCTTTGTGATCCCATGGATGGTAGCTGCCAAGCTCCTCTCTCAGTCCGTGGGGATTCTCCAGGCAAGAATACTGGAGTGGGTTGCCATCCCCTCCTCCAGGGGAACTTCCCAGCCCAGAGGTTGAACCCAGGTCTCTTGCATTTCAGGCAGATTCTTTACCCTCTGAGCCACCAGGGAAGCTCATTATTCTAAAACAGTGGAAAAAGAAAAAGAAAAATGGTTGAGTAATCTTAAGATTGTTTTGTTGCTTTTACTTCTAAGAGGAGAATGTGTCCCACTAGGTGTCTATAATAAATTATATAATGAATTATATAATTCTTGATGGTTTAATTGTGACAGATTATTTAAACTTTCTGATTTGAAGTTATTTATTTTAAGAATTTAGTAGTATTAGTAGCTGTTCCATTGAAAAGATTGTTGTGAAGCTGTGAGCTTTAAATAAGCAAGTGTACATGGAGATTTGTAAACCATAACAATTATGTAAGATTCCTCAAAAATTTAGTGCCATGGGAAATCCAATATCTAATAGTTGCTTTTTAAGTTTCCTCCCGAGTACTGTATCTGCTATATAATTAGAGATTTTTAATTCCATATAGCATGATCTAAATGGTTTTTCATAGTCCTTTAGGCCACATTGCTTTTGTTCATCTCTGAAAGGGACCACTGATATTTTTGACAATGAAAGAAAAAAATAGATATCCTCTAGTGAGGATCAAAGGTGCCATTATAAAAATATGTTCATAGAAGTAACAATAGATATATAACTCTTTTTTCTAAAGGTTGATCACCTAGTATTTTCATGTATGTAGAATACATTTTACTTGTATTATAAAATGTAAAATCTAATGTATAGTTAAATAGTTTTACTAGAAATTATTTGAAACCTCCCTGGTGACTCAGATGGTTAAGTGCCTGCCTACAATGCAGGAGACCTGGGTTCGATCCCTGGGTTGGGAAGATCCCCTGGAGAAGGCAATGGCACCCCACTCCAGTACTCCCCTGGAAAATCCCATGGACGGAAGAGCTTAGTGGGCTACAGTCCATGGGGTCACAAAGAGTTGGACACAACTGAGTGACTTCACTTCAGAAATTATTTGGGCCCAAATTTAAGCCTCCATATCTAGCTCAAATATAAGTAAGAATATATGAATTGGTTATCCAAAGTTCAAAAAGTGATCTTCAGGCAGGACGAAAATGGGCACCAGGCTGAACAACTGGAATTTGTTCTCTGTGGACAAATGCTCCAAAATGCAAGAGCAAGAGAAGAACTGAGCTCTGCCCAGATGAAAGATAGAGACCACAGAGTTCTCACTGTCAAGGTCAAGGAGACCTTTTCGGAAAGTCTGCTTGGAGGGTAGATGGGAGGGGGTGTCACTCCCATCACTCCCATAGGTAAATAACACCAACCTACACACTGGCCTCTTCTCTAGAATCCATCTTGGCTAAGATATGCCTGCATGCATGAGAGGATTGAGAGATATAGCAAATATCGACTCAGAACCAGGCAAAGCAAGATGATTGGCCAAAGGAGACCCTGAAGAAATGCCCCATATAAGTGATTCAAGCTACCATGAGGACATGATTCTCTTTGAGCTCACCTGTGTGTCTATCCACATGTACTCTTACTCTTTTTACTCCTAAGAAATACTTCATTTTTTCACTACTTTCCTTCTCTCAGTGGAGATTTGTTTCTACACAGCTGATGGGCCAGGACCTTATCACTGACTGCTGGTCTAGTGACTGGGATTCAGTGCTCCTTGCTACAGCTTGACCTCAATTTCAGGCTAGAAACTGAAGTTCTTCTTCAAGCTCCTGCAGACCAGGGATACCTGAGATCAATCTGAGACTGGAGGCAGTTAGGAGTCATAGCCAGAGAAGGCAATGGCACCCCACTCCAGTACTCCTGCCTGGAGAGTCCCATGGATAGAGGAGCCTGGTAGGCTGCAGTCCATGGGGTCACTGAGGGTTGGACACGACTGAGCGACTTCCCTTTCACTTTTCACTTTCATGCATTGGAGAAGGAAACGGCAACCCACTCCAGTGTTCTTGCCTGGAGAATCCCAGGGACGGGGGAGCCTGGTGGGCTGCCATCTATGGGGTCGCACAGAGTCGGACACAACTGAAGTGACCTAGCAGCGGCAGCAGCAGCAGGAGTCATAGCTCCAGTTCATGTCAGAAAAGTCAGTAGAAGCACTGACTAAATATTTCTGCCGTGTGCTGGAAGGCATTGTCCTGTTACATATTGACATTTCCTTTGAAGGTTCTGTAATATATGTTTGAAAGATCAAATAAAGGGCTGTTTTACAAAAACTAAAATTTGGATTTTGATACCTACTCAGGAGTGCATACAAAATGTTAGAAACTGTTTTACTGTACTGAATCTGATATTTATTCAAACTCTGTGGGAAAGCCAAAAAGATTTGCAAATTGCTATTGATGTTTTCAAGGCTCTGAATGGGAAGTTAACAGGAACTTTCCTTCATCAGTCATTTTGTGGTGTGATTTCTAGTTTGAAACATTGAACCTTACACTTTAATAGTTGATTTAATGGAAGAGGAATTTTGGTTTCTGGTTAGATTCCATTATATTCATGTAGGAGCATGGTTAGAATTGAACTCAGTTGTTGCTGTTTTCCAATTTAACAGATGTCTCTGCTTAAAATTTTAATGTAATTTTCCTAATACTGATTCTCCTTATAATATATAAGCTGAGAAAAAATAAAGTAAAATTTTAAATTTTTTTCTGAGTATTATTACTTTAGGTAAATATACCAGTCTAGATAGTAAGTATATATATATATATATAAAAAAAACAAGTTGCAGGTGTCCGTAATATATTGATGGTCAAACAAGTAATAAAATCATGAATTTTGCCAAAAGATAATTTAAAATAACAAGCCCCCATTTAAAACACATGTACACCTGGGCCCCTAAAGTTTATCTGTCTGTTTCTCCAAAAATCAAATTGAGAAGTTGTTCACAGGAACTCTTAAATTGAACCATGTTCTTATAAAAATGAAGTATAAAATTTAGGCATCTGGGTATCTGGAATTCAAACTGCCTTTAAAAATTAAAATCAGTGTTTAAATTGCATCTAAAAGTGAATAGGAAATGAGTCCTGGCTGTGATTTTTATGTGGCCAGGAACTTTTTGCAGGTGGGCTGTCAACTTATCCAGCCACCTGTTGTGAAAATGAACATAGTCAAGATAAGTCGCAAATAGGTGTTGTTAAAATAATATGACCTGGTGTTCAATTTGATGCATTTATTTGACTATTTTCTAAAAAGGAGATGTGCAATTCTCCTGTATTATTTGTAAGTCAGTTACTGTCAGTATGTTTGTATTCATCTCTTATCCTCCATGTCTAACCATGGCAAACTCAAATTGGAATGAACAACATTGACTTAAATTGCTAATATTTATTTTTTAATACCCACTATAAGAGGTTTCCCTGTGGTTCAGTTGGTAAAGAATCTGCTGTAATGCAGGAGACCTAGATTCGATCCCTGGGTTGGGAAGTTCCTGTGGAGAAGGGAAAGGCTACCCACACTAGTATTCTGGTCTGGAGAATTCCAGGGATTGTATAGTCCTTAGGGTCACAAAGAGATGGACACTACTGAGCAACTTTCACTAAATTCACTATATGAGGTTTCAGACTCAACTGAACCTTAAAGGCATTTTATTCACATCAATGAATACTAAGCCATAAGAGATAATTCAAAAGTATATTCATTGTACTTTTGGTTAGTCCCCAGTATCTGATTATATATAGGGAGTCTGTGAGTACAAGCATTTTTGTTACTATAGTTATTTTTAATTTTTTACTGCTACTTTAAAAGTACATTAAAATTTAAAGGCACAGAGCACTAACCTGATGGAAAAACAAGTAGAAAGAGTAAATTGTTTCCCTGAGTACTTACTATATTCATAATATGTCAAAATAAAGACACCTCTTCTCTTTGTTATTTATAAGACTGAGGCTCCATCACATTGTCTTCAAAATTTGAGAGAACATAATTCGTGAGTCTCCCTGCAAATTCTACTATGGTGTCAGCTCCCTCTTCTCACTCAGGAGAGCAGGGACTCTGGGTGACAACACTTCACATCAATGTTCGAGGACTGAAGTCAAGATTTAGAACTATCTCTAGAAGCCAAGGAGAAAGTTTAAGTTAGGGAAGTAAATATTAATTAGCAAAGTAACGCCAAAAATAAAAATAAACGGAAGGTCAAGAAGACCAACTATTAAGAGGTTCACCTGAAAGCTATGGATAAATTGAAAATAAAATAGGTATAAGCTTACCTGCCTACTGCGAAACCTGTATGCAGATCAAGAAACAACAGTTGGAACAGGATGTGAAACAAGGGACTGGTTCAAAATTAGCAAAGGACTACATCAAGGCTGTATATTATCATCCTGCTCATATAACTTATATACAGAGTACATCATGAGAAATGCTGGGCTGGATGAAGCACAAGCTGGAATCAAGATTGCAGGGAGAAATATCAATAACCTCAGATATGCAGATGACACCACCCTTACAGCAGAAAGTGAAAAGGAGCTAAAGAACCTCTTGATGAAAGTGAAAGGGGAGAGTAAAAAAGCTGGCTTAAAGCTCAACATTCAATAATCTAGGATCATGGCATCTAGCCCCATCACGTTATAACAAATAAATGGGGAAATAATGGAAAAAGTGACAAATTTTATTTTCTTGGTTTCCAAAATCACTGTAGATGGTGACTGCAGCCATGAAATAAAAAAGATGCTTCTTCCTTGGAGAAAAGCTATGACAAACCTAGACAGCATATTTAAAAGCAGAGACATTACTTTTCCAAAAGAAGTCTGTGTAGTCAAAGCTGTAATTTTTCCAGTAGTCATGTATGGATGTGAGAGTTAGATCATAAAGAAAGCTGAGTGCCAAAGAATTGATGCTTTTGAATTGTGATGTTGCAGAAGACTCTGAGAGTCCCTTGGACTGCAAGGAGATCAAACCAGTCAATCCTAATGGAAATCAATTCTGAATATTCATTGGAAGGACTGATGCTGAAGCTGAAGCTCCAATACTTAGACCTCCTAATGTAAGAGCAGACTCATTGGAAAAGACCCTGATGCTGGGAAAGATTGAAAGCAGAAGGAGAAGGGGATGACAGAGGATGAGATGGCTGGGTGGCATCACCGACTCAATTGATATGAGTTTGAGCAAGCTCCAGGAGATGGTGAAGGACAGGGAAGCCTCGAGCTCTGCAGTCCATGGGGTTGCAGAGTCGGACATGACTGAGACTGAACAACAAAGCTCAGAAAGTCCACCTATGCGACTTTTTGCAATGATAAATACCAAGTTAGAGACAGACTGGACAGGGCTTCTTGCCTTACTGATCTTAAAGAGTCTAGATTCACCAGGTACAACCTGGCAAGTCTGTGATGGAAAAGAATGTAAGTGATGCTTTGGATATTGTTGATCACAATAATTATACCAATAATAATGGTTAACAGCAGGTTTTCTTAGAACAGAAAGACAATCTTCCTGTGTGTTGGTCCTTAGTCTCAATTATTGTCAGTGGAAGAAGGTCATGTATATGTATTATAAAAGTCACTAAATGTGTTTGATAGATAATTTACCTTTATAATTATTTTTGTGTATATTAATACTAAAAATATATTCCATCTTGGTACACTCAAACTACATTTGGGTAACTGTCATTGGCAGCACGTGGTCCCAAGCTTTGGTTGTGTGGAAAATTTACAGATATTGACTGGAAATATCAACAGCTTCAGATATGCAGATTATAGCACTCTAATGGCAGAAAGCAAGGAGGAACTAAAGAGCCTCCTGATGAGAGTGAAAGAGAGTGAAAAAGCTGTCTTAAAACTCAATATTCAAAAACTAAGATCATGGCGTATGGTCCCATCACTTCATGGGAAATAGACAGGGAAACAGTGGAAACAGTGTCAGACTTTATTTTTGGGGCTCCCAAATTACTGCAGGTGGTGATTGCAGCCATGAAATTAAAAAATGCTTACTCCGTGGAAAGAAAGTTATAACCAACCTAGATAGCCTATTGAAAAGCAGAGACATTACTTTGCCAACAAAGGTCCATCTAGTCAAGGCTATGGCTTTTCTAGTGGTCATGTATGGATATGAGAGTTGGACTGTGAAGAAAGCTGAACACTGAAGAATTGATGCTTTTAAACTGTGGTGTTGGAGAAGACTCTTGAGAGTCCGTTGGACTGCAAGGAGATCCAACCAGTCCATCCTAAAGGAGATCAGTCCTGGGTGTTTATTGGAAGGACTGATACTAAAGCTGAAACCCCAATACTTTAGGCACCTCATGCAAAGAGCTGACTCATTGGAAAAGACCCTGACGCTGGGAGTGATTGGGGGCAGGCAGAGAAGGGGACGACAGAGGTTGAGATGGCTGGATGGCATCACTGACTGGGTGGACGTGAGTTTGAGTGAATTCCAGAGTTGGTGATGGAAGAGAGGCCTGGCATGCTGCAATTCATGGGGTTGCAAAGAATTGGACACAACTGAGTGACTGAACTGAACTGAAATGACTGAAGTATAGTATATAAAGAATAATCAGAAAAAAAGACATTTTTCCAAATGTGAAATGCATAGTTCAGGGAGTCAGCCTCAAGCAAAACAGTTGACCAGCAACAAGCAAACTTAGAAATGTGTTTTTTTTTTTAAACTATCAATCGTTTTAGATAACATTTTTAGTTTCAGTATTTCTACAATATCCTCTAATGTTAAGTACTTTGCCATAGAAGATGATCATGAAATGGCTTTAATAAATAGATACATGCATAGAGCAGATAATCCAGTGTAATGAAACATTGGGCTTTAATCAAGGCTTTTATTTCCAGTTTCAGATTAGTCACTGGATAGCTCTGAGAACTTGAGCAGGTGATTAATTCTCAGGAGTAGTGTAGTCAACTGATAAAACAGTTTTTAAAATGTTGCAGATTTAATTTTTCCAAGTCATAAACAAAATTTATTTTTTATCAATGATTTGTTTTCCTCTAACTCTGAACATAATCCACAAATGGTTATGGCTTAGGTTCCAAGTGCCAGTATAGGAAGTGACTCTTCATCACATTATTAGATGTGCTGTTCAGTTAAAATCAAGTTACTGCTAACATGTAAAATGTAACTTAAGAAGTAACCAAAGTACAACCAAAAGATGTGGAACCCTAAAAGCAAATATACACGTGCTCTGTCACTAAGTCCCATCCAACTCTTTGCAATGCCATGGACTGTAGCAAGACAGGCTCCTCTGTCTACGGAATTTACTAGGCATGAATACTGGAGAGGGTTGCAGTTTCCTTCTGCAAGGGATTTCCCGACCCAGGGATCGAACTTGCATCTCCTTCATTGGCAGGTGGATTCTTTTCCACTGCATGACCTCGGAAGCTCAAGAATTCATACAGGGAGTCAAAAGAGGTGGGGAAAGGCTTTTGGGTACACAGTAGCTGGACCATTAACAGAACAGGTTGAGGTTTTGACAAGATAACTTGCCTGCTCTTCATACTTCGTACTTAATCCAGATCATCACAGCAGTATTCTCTGTTAATTCCAGGATGCTTCATGTTAATTGCAAGCTGCTCAGCCTTCAGTGCTATAATTCTTGTCATGGTGACAGGACAAGCCTACACCATGTATTGCCCCTCCCAAAAGTTGAAACTTAGAATTGATAAGGCAGTCACTGGAAGAGATTCCTTTCTTGTTTAAAAAAAATCATTACTTAACACATCTTTAATTATCATTAATATCTGTGAGAGTTGGACTGTGAAGAAAGCTGAGAGCCAAAGAACTGATGCTTTTGAACTGTGGTGTTGGAGAAGACTCTTGAGAGTCCCTTGGGCTGCAAGGAGATCCAACCAGTCCATTCTGAAGGAGATCAGCCCTGGGATTTCTATGGAAGGAATGATGCTAAAGCTGAAACGCCAGTACTTTGGCCACCTCATGCGAAGAGTTGACTCATTGGAAAAGACTTTGATGCTGGGGGAGTTTGGGGGCAGGAGGAGAAGGGGACGACAGAGGATGAGATGACTGGATGGCATCACTGACTTGATGGACGTGAGTCTGAGTGAACTCCGGGAGATGGTGATGGACAGGGAGGCCTGGCGTGCTGCATTTCATGGGGTTGCAAAGAGTCAGACACGACTGAGTGACTGAACTGAACTGAATCAACCACTGTAGGGGTGAAAAGCACTGATAGCCTATCTGACAGTATTTCAAACCCTGCACTTTTCATGTTGTTATTGGTAAACATGATGGTGTTAAGAAAGAGTCAACACGGTAATAGAACAATTAGAGAATAGGAATTTAAAAACATCAAGGCTATTGTGAATGTACTATTGTGTAATTTTGCCTTTTTTAGCTTTTCATTTATTCAACAAATATTTATTGAGCAGCTATTATGTTCTTGGTCATATTTTAGAAGCTAGTGAGAATGAGATAGACATGACAATTGAATTTTTCATTTGATTAGGTACAGGCAGGTGAACTTTAAACACAGACATAAATACCAACAAATAACAAATTATGATGAATACAATCCAAAAAAACTTAAAATAATCAGATACTTGAGAATAACTGAATGATCACATTAGATGGCCAAGGCAGATTTCTCTGGGTGCTATGTCAGTAATAGGTGACAGGGTAATAGCAGCAATAGCTAGTTAATGCCTTTTTCAGTATTCAGTTGCAGGAAAGTGGTGAATTGAACTAGATTTAGGTTAGTGAAAATGAGAAAATAAAAATATTATTGCCATGTTTTGGCATAGTATGAGGGCATATATTTAATGAGGGAACTAAAGAAAGAGGGAAACCAGGATAAAATCCTAGATATTTGGCTTGAGCTTCTGAGTCTACAGTTTTAAATACAGAGCTGGGATAGACTGTGAGAGAAGGATTTGAAGGCGATAAATAAAGTTTTCCTTGAGGAAGGTGCATTAAAGCTTAAGAAGCCTCTTATATATCTAGTGGAGAGGTCAAAGAGACAACTGGAATCAAAAGAAAGTTAAGAACTGGAGATGTAGATTTTAGAGTAGCTGGTATATCTTAATAGCTCTGCTTTCACTGACCCTCAAAGCCCTGTGCTTCTCCTCCTCTCAGTTTTGGTTTTTACAGCCTGAAACTTCCTTGATTGTACATTTTTTTAAACTTTGAATTCCAAAGACGTTCCCACCACTTACATTGGCTCTGTATCATTAACCTCAGGAAATTTACAGAATCTTTCCAATACTTAGACTATAGTATAAAAAACAGTTTCATGCATGAATTAAACAAAAGAACATTTGTGCCTGAGTCATGGGGCTCTTTCCATTCTCTGGAAATTTGGTTCTTTATCTGTGAAGAATAAAATTTGGTAGTGTTTTCAATTTAAAAAAAAATCTTTGAAACTCTGGTTGAAAAAATTTTCTCGAGTGGAACCTCAGGAAATAGAATTAAAACAGACATGTTCTGTTTAAAGGAGGCTGGAAAAAGTCAGACTTTTAAGTGACACTATGCCACTCATTTGGTCCTCAGACCTGCCCTCTTAGTGCTTTTCTTATGTGCCATGGGATCAGATAGTTATCTAAGGCTCTCTGTGGGACTAACATGATTTTATTAAGTCATCGCCTTAGGATGGAAATATCTCCTATGGATTCAGCTGGGTCTGAATTAGTTTTCGACTGTTGCCAATTCCAGAATCTGCAGGTGGTAACCCCCACATGTGGAAGCACCTGGATAGGCAGAGGTTAAAGTCGGAGACAGTCTGACAGAAATGCTCTGTGTGGTGCAGAGCAGTCTCTCTGTGATTTGAAACACATGGTGTGTAATCCACAGTCCACAGACTGGAAAAACGACACACTGATAATTGAGATTTCACAGTGTGACATTGTGCATCACTTTTTTTACTTAGAATTACTGGCCAAGGTGCTAATCTACAGCAAGATTTTCTAAATAACTGAGAAATTAACCATTTATACTTTTTTTTTGAACACTCAAACTTTTTTGAATTATACAAAATGGATAATAATGAATAAATGCATTATCTTCTCCAAACTTATAAAGAGTACACATGGAATGTGTTTTAGCAGCATTTTTTTTATAAATCTCAAGTCATCACTATGAACAATAATATTTATGTTGTGCTCTGGGAAGAGAAGATAAAGAAGAAACTCTGTATATGTTAAGGAGGTTTCAGAAGACTGATTAATTTAGCGTATCATTGTTTAACCAACTGTATCAATTTCTCCTCACAGGTTTGAATTGTTGTTTATCTCCACTCTTGTTAACAGATGCCCTTAGGAATTATTCAGCTGTATATATGATTTTTCATCCCTGCCTTCAATACTTTTCTGAAGTAAAAATACTTTTATTTCAAAGACTATTGTAATCAAAGTGGTGATTGTTCTCCTCTCCCAATTCATTCCATAAAATGTATTGAGCACAGACTCTATGCCAGCAATTGTTCTAGGCACTTGTCAGAGAAGAAAATAAAAATCATTGCCTTATATTCTAGCAGTGAAGAGAAACAAAAAATAGAAAAGAACCCAAACAAAAAAATCCCGAACAGGTAAAATTACCTCCTTTTTTTTTTTTTTCCTCATTTTTTAAAATAGCACAAGTTCCTAAATACTAAAGATTTCAGAACTTGTGTTATTTTTAAAAATGAAAAATAATGAAGGATAATAGAAATTTGGAATACTGGATGTGAGGAATGCTGGAGCAAGAGTGCAAACTGCAATACAAGATGGACCTTATTAACAAGGTGACTTTGAGCAATTATTTAAAGGAAGTGAGGGAATTAGTCATGCAGACATCTGGGAGAAGAGCCTTCTAGGCAGCAGGGAAATTAGACAGCACCCTGTTTGGGGAGCATTCCTAGAACAGAACAGAGGCCACTGTGGCTGGAATGAAGAGTGTTGAGGGAATAACAGAAGATGAGGTCAGAGAGAGGACAGAGAACAGATAATACAAAACTACATAAGCCATTCTAAGAATTTAGGTTTAAGTTGTGATTGATTTTCCTATGGAGCATGCCATAAACTCCAAGTAGTACCTTTTTCCATCAGATATACCACTACTGCCATAATTCCTGCCAAGTCATAGGACACAAGTGGCAGGATTTCTTATACCATGGTCTAAACCTGCAGCAGAATTCATTCTTACTGTGGAACTGCTGGCCTGAAGCAAATAGACTGAAGATATTTTCCCATCAAAGTTGAGTTTATTTGGAATTACCAGAGACTTGCAATTCAGAGTCCGTGACCATATGAGCCATGTTCAAGTCCCCACATGGCAAAAGAAGGAGAAGGCCTTTTTAGACAGGAAAAGGAAGTTAGAAGTGGCGTAATAAACAGAGTCCATGACTTCTCACTGATTGAGTCCTTGAGTCCTAGGAAAGAAGAGGAATCTTTCTTCATCTGTTGGGCTCTTCTGTTGTCACATGGCATGAGATTTTCCCCTTTTAGTCTCCCAGCTCTATTTAATTGAGGTTTCTCTTTATTCATTTTTATGGAACAGCTTTTCTTGTCACTCAGCATATGGCTGGGGAATTATCATCGAGCACGAATAGCTTGCTTTCAGACACCAAAGAAGCCTGTCAGGTATTGTGCTTCCTTCTTAAGTACTAGCCTGTGTGAGATGCAGTGATATAATCTTTAAATTGGAGGTGATGTTGCAGCATCCGGACGATCACTACATTTCCTAGTACTCCACTGATTCAGCAGTCTCTAAACTTCATTGCATTTATGTCTCTTCCTCAGGGGTACATGTGTTTTACCAAGGCTTCCTATTTATTTGCCATTTCCTTGTTTATTAGATCCAGTCAACATTCTACTATTGATAAAAATGGATATTGGATCAATGTGATATTCTATAGAAAGTCCAGATGGTTTAGGTCTCTTTGGACTATATTATGATAATTGGCAGATGGGTTAAACTTAGCCTGGAGAAATTTGTAAATGTGTACTATATGTTATACCATTTGATTGTGAATGCTTATGATGCTCCTTTAGAGGTAAAAATAAAAAGTATTTGCCAGATCAGTGACCCCATACTGGGTACCTGAGTCTTTGTTCATTTTTTCTAGAAGATTCCAATATTCCATTCCATTCCAGGTGGCCATAGCAGCTCCAGTTGAGGTTGTTGTTTAATCACTTAAGTCGTGTCTGGCTCTTTTGCGACACCATGGACTGTAGCCTTCCAGGCTCCTCGGTCCATGAGATTTCACAAGCAAGAATACTGGAGTGGGTTGCCATGCCCTTCTCCAGGGGATCTTCCTTCTCCAGGGATCAAACCTGCATCTCCTGCACTGGCGGGTGGATTCTCTACCACTGAGCCACCTGGGAAACCTTCAGTTGAGGTTACTGTATGGTAAGCTTGTTCACTGGTGTCTGCCACTATTTGTCTTCTTTTTATACTTGGAGGAATGAAACGGGGTACAATAGTTTGATTGACTTTTTATTACATCAGATTCCTTTAAAATCCCAGTTGTTTACCCTTGACTTCTTTTTGTTATATTACTGTTTGATATATTGTTGGCTACCCATCTGTCTTGATCTATCCTCTCTTAATTGTCTCCACAGTTCTCTGAAGTTAAGACTTCTGGCTGCCTTCAAACGTTTCCACTCTTTATTGTCATTGTGCCTGTTTTTCTTTGAAAGCTGTTACCACTTGGTCTCTATCATTGCAAGATTATATCATGGCATTGCTATCAGTGAGCCCAGTTCAACAGCATCTTCTTTAGAGATGCTACATCATTTAAGGGGTGACATCCCATTCAGCAAGCTTCCAGTTGCCAAGCTCCAGCTTAGTGGCAGTGTTGTAGCCACACGTTCTGGGAAACAAACTCACTCAGAAGGACAATGCAGATAGTGGAGTGCAGTTTATTACACCGGCAGGCCCAAGGCAGAGTCTCCTGTTAGCCAAGGACCCCAACCAGTTTTTGTGAAAACCTTATATACCCTAAGTGTACATGCCCAAACCCACCTCCCCAAATTCCCTGAAACTAGTCTGAACAAAGGAAAAAAAAAAAAAAAGATTCAGTCAAAGAAAACCCGTGATTCACATGCCTTAGGCCTAAAGGTAGTTAACAGTGGACAATTATCAATAGGCCTGTGGTTATACCCCAATAAGCATAATAGAATTTGTGATTCTATTCGGTTACACAGATAATTAGGGTATTCTTTTAGGTGATGGAGAGTCTAGGTATGAGCCCTGGGGCTCTTCCATGAGTGGGGGAAGGGGGAGAGGGTCTGGTTTTCCAGTTGGTATGTCGTTTCCATAGATACTGGGCATATAGATCAAAGTCCATAGTCCAACCCAAGATGGAGTCCTGCTTTCAAGACAGAGCCTGTTCTGTCTGTTTCCTCCTTCAGCAGAGTATCAACTTCCATTTTAGTGAGGTCCCTGACACAGAGTTAAAAACTGCATTGTGATAGAGTGCTCTTATATTGATAAATTCTCCTTTGTTTAACTTTCTGTCCCTTTCCCCTAGATTCATCATTTTCAGAATTCATTTCTTAAAATATTCAGCAAGCTGCTGCTTTCTGAAAATGTTGGCTAGATCCTCCACTCCTGTGCTCCTGGATATAACCCTTTCCCTACGGGAATCTCAGAACTCCTAGGGAAGTGCTGTGACCCAACCATGTGCTTATTTACTCAGTTATGTCCAACTCTTTGAAACCCATGGACTGTAGCACATCAGGTTCCTCTGTCCATGGGGATTCTCCAGCTAGAATACTGAAGTAGGTTGCCATGCCTTCCTCCTGGGAATCTTCCCAACCCAAGGATCAAACCCAGGTCTCCCACATTGCAGGAAGATTCTTTACCATCTGAGCCACTAGGGAAGCCCAAGTATACTGGACTGGGTAGTCTATCCCTTCTTCAGGAGGTCTTCCCAACCCAGGAATCGAACCGGGGTCTCTTGCATTGCAGGCAGATTCTTTACCAGCTGAGCTACCAGGGAAGCTCAACCATAGTTCCTGATCTAATTGCCAAGAAGGAAGGGAGAGGCACATGCTCAAGAGTGCATATATTGTCTTGCAAAGAAGAGACCTCTGGATTGTTGTTAAACAAGAGTTGGAAATTGGTTCACATCTGTAGATTTTCAAGTGCATTGAGCCAGATGTATACATCCCAAGTCTCAGATTACCTTCATTCCCATTTAGTGCCTGAATCGATCATTAAAGCTTCCCTGAAACTCTGCCTCACCTACAGTGACATTCTGTGCTTTGGCCTCAACTTCATCTGTCCCTCAGCTCCAAGAGAAGAGGATCTTTTATATATTGACAAGAAAGTCCTCTAGGTTTTACACTTCACTTTAAATTGCTGATTATCCTAAGCTCTTCACTGTTTTCCTCCAGTGTGTTCATTGTCCTGTATATAATTAATATTTTCTCTCATCTGTCAAATACCTGATGTATTGTATACACAACTGTGTTCTCTTTCACTAAGGTTATTCTGTGTCTGTGAAATATGCTGATAAAACAACGGCACTTCTAGAATTTGCCAGGAGCGGTCAGTCCTCCACCCCCAGGGATAGCTTGTCATGCCAGTCTGTCAGTTGGTGATTCAGCTCCAAAATCATATTTTACAGCCTACTTCTAAGACCACACTTAGGACCCACTCTCTTCAGTCAAAAATATCTCATTTTTAAACAGAATCAGAAATGGAGATCTCACCCAGGTGGTTTATTGTGGAAGATGGACTGTAAGGAGTAAGGGAAGCAGGACAGAGCAGAGGTGGAAGTCGAGATATTCAGTTACAAAGATGTGTTAGCTGATGCTACTAGTAATTCTGGAGCTAAGGTGGACACTCTTGAGTTGTCCAAGTTTTGGCAAGATTGTTGGGCCTTGGTGTCCCTGTGTTCAATATTCACTGATGTGAACTACTGTTGGAAATGGGGCATAATCTTGCCACCTGAGCTTCCACCCATTTGCAGTAGGAAATGCCAGGAGAAGTCAGCTGTGATCTCTAAGCAGCCAACATTCCTGGCACCTGAGGGAGTGAGTACCTCAGTGCTGATGAGGGAACTTGGCAGTGAATATAACATCCAGCATATCAGTAGAGAGAAAACAAAATGGCGAGTAAGGCAGATTTTTGGAGAATGCAGAATTTTAGTTTTAGATATATCCAGTAAGGAAGATCTATTTGATATGAAAACAGATTTGATTAGGCAGTTTGGTATGAGTGTAGACTTTGGTTGAGAAGTTGAACTTTAAAAAAATGATATTTTTATGCATGTGCTTCTCAGAGTTGCAGAGCTGATGTTAATGCATATTTAAATTCTCAAACTATTGTTTCCCAGTGGTTGTTTCATGTCAGTCTCTCACATTAGAATAGAAACTCTACATGTTTTTGGTTCACTCTCCTATTCCTAGTATCTAGCACATAGAAGAAGCACAATATGATTTTGCTGATTTCCTGCCAGGACAGGATGTACCTTTGCTCAGAAATTTAATTAATTAAATATATATATAAATAAGAATGCAGTCTTTTGGTTGCTTTTAAAATAGTTTCATTGCACTTAGAGGGGCACTTTCTGAAACAAATTTAGAAAATATGAATACTTTAGAAAATACTTTAAAAAATACTTTAGAAAAAAATGGAGGTTTTAACTTAGAGTTAATGAGGAATTTTATATCACAATGTTTACTAAATCATTCTTGATATTTTCTACACTTTAATATTTTAAATTATAACACATGCATATAGTCACAGTAAACACATTGAAAAAAAAGTTGCAATAATACCTCTATTATTGTGTCTATTGATGTGTTTTAAATGATTCTGGAAAAAATACGAAGTGTTCATTATTTTTAACAATCATTTATTAGCAAAAAATTCAGGTATTTTTCATCTATAATTTACCTGTTTTTTGAAGAAGAGTTTCTCTCAAATTTCATGATTTGACACATTAATTCTTCTATAAACAGAACGGGGCTTACCAGCTCTCACTAGTGATAAAGCACCTGCCTTTAAACGCTGGGGATGTAGGAGATGCAGGTCCTATTCTTAGTAGGAAGATCGCCTAGAAAAGAGAATGGCACCCTACTCTGGTTTTGCCTGGAAAATCCCATGGGCAGTGGAGCCTGGTGGGCTATAGTCCATGGGTCCACAAAGAGTTGGACATGGCTGAGCGACTGAGCACACAGAGCAGTATTAAGATATCTTATTGTTCTTACTAAAAATTAAATGTCTTAATTTTGATTGCTAAATGTAAAGAAATTGCTTTATTCTCCAAGAGACTTACTAAAAGGGAGTGAGGCATGCTTTTTATTGGTTTCATTATGTTATCAATTTTCCATTTATGAAGAGCCCTTGTGAATTGTTATTCAAATAATAAACATACTATCCTCTGAGATCAATGACTCGACAAGAGAAGAAACTATTAAAAACAAGAGAAAATTTGTGTGTATTTTCAAAGTACGAATTACTAGGCAAAAAAAAATTAAATTAAGTAGTTATAAAATTAGTGGAGTATGATTAGAGGATCAGATGGTTGGATGGCATTACCGACTCAATGGATATGAGTTTGAGCAAGCTCCAGGAATTGGTGATGGACAGGAAATCCTGAAGTGCTGCAATCCATGGGGTCACAGAGAGTCAGACACAACTGACTACTGAATTGGACTGAACTGATGATGATTTACTAGGCTGAAATAATATTGCAGATATGATGGTAGTTAAACCCAAAAACTATTCATTGAATCATTGAAAATGTTATACTAGCATGATAAATACAATATAATATTTTTTTAAATATAGAGCAAGATTATGCATCATATAAAATAGACTAGCTTGAGATGCATGAAAAGTGAAGCATTTCTGTGTGAAAATCATCCTGACAGCTAAATCTGTTAAGTAATTTCAAAAAAAGTATTATTCACTCTGATTTGTGAGAACTTTGTTTTACTTCCTGTGGACTGCAACTGGAAGCGATGATATATTTAGACTGAGGTGGGTGTATGTCTTTGGAGATGACCAGATTTATTGTGAAGACTTATGTTGTCATTTTTCAGAAGCACTTCTTTGTGATCAGCTAGTTAAGCACTATCACTGGGACAATGATGCATTAATCTCTGTCCTTATAAGTGTCTTTAGAAAGGGTTATGCTGAAAACAACATGCTGAAAGATTTGTATGCTGATATACAAATAAGGGAAAAAGACAAAAACTTTTTATCATAATCTAGTAAATAAATGTATTTATTTATAATAAATAAATAAATGTATTTATTTTATAAATACATAATTTATAAAATTATGTATTTTATAATACATTATATTACAGTATTAATTTTCTATTAATTAATATAATTGATTATGAAATTAATATAATTTTATAATAATTAATATATTGAATTATTAATAAATTATCCAAACAGTCCATTCTGAAGGAAATCAGCCCTGGGATTTCTTTGGAAGGAATGATGCTAAAGCTGAAACTCCAGTACTTTGGCCACCCCATGCAAAGAGTTGACTTATTGGAAAAGACTCTGATGCTGGGAGGGATTGGGGGCAGGAGGAGAAGGGGATAACAGAGGATGAGTTGACTGGATGGCATCACTGACTCGATGGACGTGAGTGTGAGTGAACTCCGGGGATTGGTGATGGACAGGGAGGCATGGTGTGCTGCGATTCATGGGGTCGCAAAGAGTCAGACACGACTGAGCGACTGAATTGAACTGAACTGATAATACATTATTTTATAAATACATTTTAAATAAATACATGTATTTATTATTATAAAATACATGTATTTATTTATAATCTGTAAATAAATGTATTTATTTATAATCTGTAAATAAATGTGTATTAGATTTAAAAATTCCTTTTATTTCAACAGGTTTCTTTTGTGTGTCTACATTTTACATTTTACTAGTTTTTGGACTAATGGAACCTAGCATGATTTCTGAAGACACACAGATAGGAGGAGGAGACTGATTCTAAATAACTAATCATTGAAACATAAGTTCAAGTAGGCTGTAAGACAGCCTATGATGTAAGAACAGAATGTCACGTGGATTTATTAAGATTTGTCCTATTTGTGGGGATCATTAATGGCTTCTTAGAGGAGAATAGTGATTCGAGCTAGTTCCAAAGAACAGAAAAAATAGCTGATAAAGAAGGGAATTCTAGATAAAAGGGATTTTATAAAGGTGAAAATTGTGAAATAATCATGAGCATAATTATAAATCATATAACTTGCCATTCTCTGGTGACACAAAGTCCATCTTATCCTCCCGCCAAATGAAAGTATGTTAAAACTATTCAGTGATTTTCAAGTTTCCACTGAACCTTCTTGTCACATATTTCTAGACCATTGCTTATTAAGGAGAGCAAAGAGATGGACTGTTGTCTTCCTATAACTAAACCATCTCCAGAAAAATTAAACTTTTCATATCTTTACAATAAGATAATTTGACAGATATCATTTACTCCAGTATGGCCTCTGTCTTGATAATCCCAGACCTAAGACTTTGGCCCACCATGTAATAAGGGCTACCTTTCTAGATGAACACTGAAGATAGTCCCACCCTTTGTGACTTTGTTGTTGCCCAGTCTCTAAGTTGTGTCTGACCCTTTGTTTCCCCATGGATTGCAACATGTCAGGCTCCCATATCCTTCAGTATCTCCTCGTGTTTGCTCGGGTTCACGCCCATTGAGTCAATGATGCTATGTAACCATCTCATCCTCTGCTGTTCCCTTCTTCTTTTGCCTTCGATCTTTCCCAGCATCAGGGTCTTTTCCAATGAGTCAGTTCTTCACATCAGTTGGCCAAAATATTGGAGCTTCAGCTTCAGAATCAGTTTTTCCAATGAATATTCAGGGTTGATTTCCTTTAGAATTGAATGGTTTGATTTCCTTGCAGTCCAGGGAACTCTCAAGAGTCCTCTCCAGCACCACAATTTGAAAGCATCAGTTCTTTTTTATGATCCAGCCCTTTGTTGTACCCCAAGATATGTTATTTAATCTTGTAAATCAGACCATGCAAATGTATGTCATTATTTCTGAAGGGTAAAACAGATTATTTGCCAACCACCAGATAGAAGTGAGACACCAGATCTGTTTCACTCATACAGAATCTAAAGATCTTTGTGAAGGCGTAGAATGTGGAGATTTTTTTCAGTTATATTTTGGCTTCAGTGAAGACACAGTCAAAGGTAATTACTTCTGCTAGATTACCAGTCCAATTTATTCAGTATCCACTACTCAGGAAGAGTAAATTTGTGGAAGAAAACAATGAATTCAGTTTTTATATGGTGGAACTTAGATACTCCTCAAATGTCCATTGTAAATGCTACTACTACTAATAGCTACCACTGGTCAAATGCTAGTTTTATACTAAGGCTGGAACTATACTCTTTACATGAATTGATTTGTGATTTGTGTAATGAATACTTTGTACAGATAGATGAGGAAATTACAGCTTAGAGAAAGAACACAAGGGAGAGTTAAACATATCTTATATTCTTGAAAGCTATCCAAAGAGGTGATAGTTAAATTTGTGAAGTGAATATAATTGCTAAGGGAGAGTGTATATGGTGACAAAAGAGGGTTGATTGTTAAGCATAACTAAATTCTTTGGCTTGTGTTGAGATGAGATGGCAAAAACTAGAACCATCAGTGGTATTCCAAGTGGCTGGGCAAGGGAGAAAGTGTCTTTTTTAAAATACAGAGATATTTTCATGTGACCAAAAGCAAAAATAATATACAGATGCATGATTCAGAAATAGAGTCATGCAAGCATAAGAACAGTGAAATAAACGTAAATGAAGATCAAGATGAGAACAGAGGGCATTTTCTACCATTGACTAATTTCTTTTACTACTTATGTCAAGGTGCTCTGGTCTGGAGATATGGTAAAGATAAGTGATAATTTGCTTGTCATTCAGGGGTAAACAAAAAAAAAGAAAAAAACCTAAATACATTACTGAAAATATAATTTTTGTTATGTATCTGTTAGTGCCCTGAGAGGAAATGGATGGGATAGTTTAACTGGTAATTTTAGAGAAGTTTAATAAAGTGTTTATGGAAACTAGAATAGATACTAACCCCAGGATTGGAAATAGCTGGAATCTACTCATGGCTCTACCTCTAAAGAAGAGTAAATTGGTACCAGAATTCAGAGTAAAACAATGACTAAAGAAGACTACCAGGTAAAAACTATGGCCTGCCCAGAGATGCTGCCAAGCTTGGGAATCCCCTCTGGAGGAAAGACTTAAGTAGAGTACATAATGGAGCTTTACCTTCCTCCACTCTTTGACCTTCTGTTAGTGATACTCGTTGACCAATGAGTATCTAACCTAACCATAAGTTGTAGGATAAGAGAGTTCATTCCTGTAAATCAAATAGGTCAGCCTCTGCACACATACAGCAGAGTGGAGAAGGATTTGTAAGAATGCACACAGAAGTCTGGTGTTTAGCACCAATCTGTCTTCTTAAGGTTCTTCCCAAGAAGAACACAAATTTAACACACAAAATATATACACTTCCCATATTTAATGCACAAATATATATACTCTTGAGGGTAAAAAGAATGAAGATATAAGAGTTCTAAGATTAAAAATTAGCAAGTGGAAGATTTTCTTGTTATTTGTCCCCATCTATCCCTGTCATTTATGTAGCCCTTGGGGATTAGTTATGCATATACAGAAAATAAATCACATTATCAGTTGTATCATAAACCTCAATATAGTTATGCACAGTCAAACCCCAAATAAAGACATTTCATTTGTGAGTACTTAGTCATTAGTGTGAAAGAGTTTATAATGGACAAGTTGAGTGGAAGCAATATTTCAGAAGAACTGAGATGTGAATGTTCCCCACAGAATCAGAAAACATGAATCTAAGTTATTCTTTTAGGAAATGTGATGGTAAATGTATAATATCTTGAGAGAAAATCATTGGACATAAGAGTCTCACTTTATATGCAAACGATTAAAATACATTCCTAAACTGAGGTAAAACAATGATGAAATAAGAAGACTTTTACCAAGTAAGGAAAGATTGGGGAAGAGTGACGTAGATAATTCCCAGAGAAGGTACTTTGAGGATGAGGCACGAGTTTAGAAATATAAATGACAACACTATATGAGTTGTCTCCTCAGTAGTAAAATATAATATGCTTTCTTTAATATAAAAAGATTTAGTTATAACTCAAGAAAAATTGAAGAGAAAAAGAAATCACATATATCATAGATAATAATCAAGGCATCAGTAATGTAGGGAGAGTGTCCATCTACGTAAGTGTGAGCTCCATGCAAAAGTATTTTAATGAAGGGCTTTTTGTCAGAAGGATCAGAGCTTCACACACATTATTTTAAGTAATAAGAGAACAATTTTAGAGCTATACAGAGGATAAGGTTGTACCTCATACAAAATACAAAAAGACCATCAGCCCTTGGGAAGAGCAAAAAGATAGTAGGTCCAGAACTTTTTAGGAATGAAAACAGGTTATGCAGAATTCAAAGCTTCAGGCTGTGAACATGTATTTTAGTGTTGTGCCACCAGCAAATCAATAATTCTCTTTGTATCTGTCTTCTTTCCCCAGTATAAACCGGATACTTGTTTAATGCTATTCAGTTGAAAATATTACCAGCTTTGTTAGAAATCATTGTCCAGAATTGTCAAGTATGTTATATTAAACTGCTAGATACATAACTTGCCTGCCCAGTGCTCCAGTGCTCATCTGTGGTTTAATCAGAGTCTGGAGTCATAGTCAAAGTCATGTTTGTCCATAGCTACTATTTTTCAGCAGGATATGTGAGCATACCTTATTCTATAGAAGTGGGAGGTAGGCGCCTGTGCTGATATTTCTAGCATGAAATGTGGGATACTACTATTGGAGGTGAGGAAAATTGTCAAAGAAAACCAAAGCTAGTGCCAGTCACACAAAGACTTCTCTAAATTGCCCAGATTTGTAGGCCCAAGGAAGAGGGTGATCCTCAAGAACTGAGCAGCTTTTATCCATGCAGTTACCATCCATCTTCTAAGACAGAGGCTGTATATATCTGGATCAAATGGATATCTTTCCTGTGGAAAAGAATAATACTGGCTACTATAAGCTAGTTTACTAAAAATGTTTATATATTACATAAATGTGTGTACGTGGTGCATGCTAAGTGGCTTCAGTCATGTCTAACTCTTTAGGACTCTATGGACAGTAGCCTGCCAGGCTCCTCTGTCCATGAGGATTCTCCAGGCAAGAGTATTAGAGTCAGTTGACTTGCCCTCCTCCAGGGAATCTTCCCAACCCAGGGACTGAATCTGCTTCTCTTAGGTCACTTGCATTGGCGGGCAGGTTCTTTACGATTAGCACTACCTGGAAAGCCCATGTTAAGAACATAACTTACCTCAAAGTTCTGTGTTTGGTATTATCTCATCACCCATTAATTTGTGTCATGTAGTGTTCTTGCCTGGAGAATCCCAGGGATGGAGGAGCCTGGTAGGCTACTGTCTACGGGGTCGCACAGAGTCGGACCGAATGAAGCGACTCAGCAGCAGCAGCAGCAGCAGTGCTCCACGAGAAATAATGGCAGGGATAGGCAATCCTTTAGAATCAGTGTTTTTTTTTTTTTTTTTTAATGCTTTTTTTCTACTCATATTTATTGAGAGCCTTCTCCTGGGGTCTGTGTTTTAGGTGCTGGTGATGCTGTTATAAACAAAAAGGTATAGCTTCATGGTACTCTTATATTTAGCTATTTCCAGGCACAAAAAAGATAATCACTGCATAATCTCTCTTTCTATGTTGAATCAAAAACAGTTAAACTGTAGAAGGATTGCATAGAATGGTGGTTGTTAGAGGTTAGAGGGTATGAGAAGTGGGAGTATAGCGTAGGATATTAAAAGATATTAAAGGGTAAAAAATGTCAGTTATGCAAGATTAATAGTTTTGGTGATTTAATGTACAGCAGTGTGTCTTTAGAAAAGCTATGACAAAACTAAACATCATATTAAAAAGCAGAGACACCATTTTTCCTACAAAGTTCCATATACTCAAAGTTATGTTTTTTTCCAGTGGTTATATACAAATGTGAGAGCTGGACTATAAAGAAGGCTGACTGCCAAAAATTTATGCTTTCAAACTGTGGTGCTGGAGAAGACTGAGAGACTTTATCAAACCAGACAATTCTAAAGGAAATCAACCTTGAATGTTCAGTGGAAGGACTAATGCAGAAGCTCCAATACTTTGGCTACCTGATGCAAAGAGCTGACCCCCTGGAAAAGACCCTGATGCTGGGAAAGTTTGAAGGTGAAAGGAGAAGGGGGCGACAGAGGATGAGATGGTTAAATAGCACCACCAACTCAATAGAAGTAAATTTGAGCAAACTCTGGGATATAGTAGAGCACATAGAAGTCTGGCATGCTGCAGTTCATAGGGTCCCAAAGAGTAAGCCCAACTTTTCAACTGAAAAGTATAATGCCACTTAACAATACAGTATTGTATATTTGTAATTTGCTAAAAAGGTAGATCTTAAGTGCTCTCATCACACACACACATGATGGCTACGTGAGGAGTTGGCAGATATGTTAACTAGCTTGATTATAGTGATCATTTCACAATACAATATGTATGTCAGAATTTCAAAATTGTATACCCTAAGTGTATACAATGTATATATGTCATCTATATTCCAATAAAGCTGAAAAAAAAAAGCCAAGAGAAGGTAGATCATAGAGTCAGAGTTCAAGAAACCTGGAGATTTCATTGTCTTCTCCCTATGCAGTCATGGATGGTTTACCTTCTTGTTATGATGTATGATAAAACATGAGTATTGTCACACAGAGAACTTCATCCAAGCCTTGGTGCCAGAGTTTTTAAGGGGGCTTGATCACGTTCTGCCCATCTTTAGCCCTTCTAGAGATGTGACTGGTACAAATATTCTCCAGTCCTCCTGGAAAAAAGAACTGATACTGCGTGATACAAAGCTCTCATTATAAATCATGTTGATAGATCGTCTGGTAGCCAAAGCCCTCAAGCAAACAAAGATATTTCTGCTCTGTGTGACATTCTAAGGACCTAGACATCATCTCTCAGAAATAAAAGATAAAAGACCAAGGCTTAATTCTTCACTACAAACACAAAGGAATAAAATACTAGTGATGTGACAGCTATGTTGTATCTCAGAACATTTTTACTGAGTGAGAAAAAACAGAGAGAAAAGAGTAGATACTATATAATATCATTTATGTGAGGCACAAAAACTGCAAAATTAATCTATCATGATAGAACTCAGAAGAATATTAATTTATGGGGCTTGATTTTGAATGTTTTTGAACATTTTCACAGTGATGTAAAATAAATCGTCTACATCTTCATAGGGAGACTTGTTACACAACTATATAGTTCACATATACACTTATCAAAATTGGAATTGCACACTCATAGTCCATATGGAAATGTTTCCTTATTTAAAAAAATAAGCTAGATATAAAAGATTATTGCTAGGTCTATATGATGTGACTATATTGAATATGGAAGAGCATATTTAAATGGTCTGACAACCTAGAAACAATCTTAAGTAAATTTGTAAAATTGATCTGATCCTTCTGCATCATATTAAGATGTATAAAAATGAAAAATAGCCCAGGACTTGATCTGATTCATTTCAGCTACTTTAATATAGACATGGTCTCTTTATTTCCTTAGAAGTTTAGTGAGGCAAAAGTAATAGTATCATTTTCCAACATTCTACTCAAAGCATTATTAAATTGGTTTATTAACATAACATATGCATACCAATTTCAAAAAATTCCTACTAGGGAAAATTGCTTTTTGTGTAACAAAATTCCAACTTTTTAATTAATATGTTTTGAGAATAATTCTGACAGTGTGATAATTGTAAATAAGAATACCAAAAATATTATTATCTTTAGAATAGCTTTCATATAATAAAAAGGACTGGAAAAGGTCAGTTTTCACTCCAATAACAAAGAAAGGCAATGCCAAAGAATGCTCAAACTACTGCACAATTGCACTCATCTCACACACTAGTAAAGTAATGCTCAAAATTCTCCAAGCCAGGCTTCAGCAATACGTGAACTGTGAATTTCCAGATATTCAAGCTGGATTTAGAAAAGGCAGAGGAACCAGAGATCAAATTGCCAACATTCACTGGATCATGGAAAATGGAAGAGAGTTCCAGAAAAACATCTATTTCTGCTTTATTGACTATGCCAAAGCCTTTGACTGTGTGGATCACAATAAACTGTGGAAAATTCTGAAAGAGATGGGAATACCAGACCACCTAAACCTGCCTCTTGAGAAATCTGTATACAGGTCAGGAAGCAACAGTTAGAACTGGACATGGGACAACAGACTGGTTCCAAATAGGAAAAGGAGTACGTCAAGGCTGTATATTGTCACCCTGCTTATTTAACTTCTATGCAGAGTACATCATGAGAAATGCTGTGCTGGAAGAAGCACAAGCTGGAATCAAGATTTCCAGGAGAAATATCAATAACCTCAGATATGCAGATGCCACCACCCTTATGGCAGAAAGTGAAGAGGAACAAAAAACCCTCTTGATGAAAGTGAAAGAGGAGAGTGGAAAAGTTGGCTTAAAGCTCAACATTCAAAAAAAGAAGATCATGGCATCTGGTCCCATCACTTCATGGCAAATAGATGGGGAAACAGTGGAAACAATGTCAGACTTTATTTTGGGGGGCTCCAAAATCACTGCAGATGTTAACTTCAGCCATGAAATTAAAAGACGCTTACTCCTTGGAAGGAAACTTATGACCAATCTAGATAGCATATTCAAAAGCAGAGACATTACTTTGCCATGAAAGGTCCATTTAGTCAAAGTTATGGTTTTTCCAGTAGTAATGTATGAATGTAAGAGTTGGACTGCGAAGAAAGCTGAGCACTGAACAATTAATGCTTTTGAACTGTGGTGTTGGAGAAGACTCCTGAGAGACCCTTCGATTGCAAGGAGATCCAACCAGTCCATTCTGAAGGAGATCAGCCATGGGATTTCTTTGGAAGGACTGATGCTAAAGCTGAAACTCCAATACTTGGGCCACCTCATGTGAAGAGTTGACTCATTGGAAAAGACTCTGATGCTGGGATGGACTGGAGGCAAGAGGAGAAGGGGACAACAGAGGATGAGATGGCTGGATGGCATCACTGATTCAATGGACCTGAGTCTGAGTGAAATCCGGGAGTTGGTGATGGACAGGGAGGCCTGGCATGCTGCAATTCATGGGGTCACAAAGAGTTGGACACGACTGAGCAGCTGAATTGAACTGAATTGAAAAAGGACACACATTGTTCATATATATTATTTTACATATTTAAAATGACTTAATATGGTAGTCTGCATATATTTTGTTTAAAATTTTCTAGCCTTTAGACAGGTTTTTAGTATTCTTAATTATAATCTTTTTATCAATTCAGTTCAGTCGCTTAGTCATGTCCGACTCTTTGCGACCCCATGAATTGCAGCACCCCAGGCCTCCCTGTCCATCACTAACTCCTAGAGTTCACCCAAACTCATGTCCATTGAATCAGTGATGCCATCCAGCCATCTCATCCTCTGTCGTCCCCTTTTCCTCCTGCCCCCAATCCCTCCCAGCAACAGAGTCTTTTCCAATGAGTCAGCTCTTTGTGTGAGGTGGCCAAAGTACTGGAATTTCAGCTTTACCATCATTCCTTCCAAAGAACAGCCAGGACTGATCTCCTTCAGAATGGACTGATTGGATCTCCTTGCAGTCCAAGGGACTCTCAAGAGTCTTCTCCAACACCACAGTTCAAAAGCATCAATTCTTCAGCACTCAGCTTTCTTCACAGTCCAACTCTCATATCCATACATGATTACTGAAAAAACCATAGCCTTGACTAGATGGACCTTTGTTGGCAAAGTAAAGTCTGTTCTTTTCAATATGCTATATCTATGGTGGTCATAACTTTCCTTCCAAGGAGTAAGCGTCTTTTAATTTCATGGCTGCAATCACCATCTGCAGTGATTTTGGGCCCCCCAAAATAAATTCTGACACTGTTTCCACTGTTTCTCCATCTATTTCCCATGAAGTGATGGGACCAGATGCCATGATCTTTGTTTTCTGAATGTTGAGCTTTAAGCCAGCTTTTTCACTCTTCTCTTTCACTTTCTTCAAGAGGCTTTTAGATCCTCTTCACTTTCTGCCTTAAGGGTGGTGTCATCTGCATAACTGATG
This sequence comes from Oryx dammah, assembly GCF_014754425.2. Lineage (NCBI taxonomy): Eukaryota > Metazoa > Chordata > Mammalia > Artiodactyla > Bovidae > Oryx > Oryx dammah. The sequence goes on along the minus strand of NW_024070213.1, from coordinate 103,248,671 downwards.
GTATTGCTTTTTCTCCCGGCATTCTTGATTCCAGCTTGTGTTTCTTCCAGCACGGCGTTTCTCATGATGTATTCTGCATAGAAGTTAAATAAGCAGGGTGACAATACACAGCCTTTACATACTCCTTTTCCTATTTGAAACCAGTCTGTTGTTCCATGTCCAGTTCTAACTGTTGCTTACTGACCTGCATACAGGTTTCTCAAGAGGCAGGTCATGTGGTCTGGTATTCCCATCTCTTTCAGAATTTTCCACAGTTTATTGTGATCCACACAGTCAAAGGCTTTGGCATAGTCAATAAAGCAGAAATAGATGTTTTTCTGGAACTCTCTTGCTTTTTCCATGATCCAGTGGATGTTGGCAATTTGATCTCTGGTTCCTCTGCCTTTTCTAAAACCAGCTTGAACATCTGGAAGTTCACGGTTCATGTGTTGCTGAAGTCTGGCTAGGAGAATTTTGAGCATAACTTTACTAGCGTGTGAGATGAGTGCATTTGTGTGGTAGTTTGAGTGCTCTTTGGCATTGCCTTTCTTTGTGATTGGAATGAAAACTGACCTTTTCCAGTCCTGTGGCCACTGCTGAGTTTTCCAATTTTGTTGGCATATTGAGTGCAGCACATTCACAGCATCATCTTTCAGGATTTGAAATAACTCAACTTGTTTATACTGCTCAGTTTATCAGAGAATTGCAACGTTCATTTATATCATTTGCAAAATTCCCTTGAGTCAGTAGGAATGAACTTTGGAAGTTCTGGAGTAGTCAAAATGTGATAATTATAGCTATATCTTTTAGTGCTTTTTGTAAAAGTAATCATCTTCTTGTTCACCTGTTATGTATATATTTATAAAAATTATAAAGACAACTTCTGAATTAGTTTCTTTGTATATTAAATAGATATTTCTTTTGATAATTAAAAAACTCTTGATTTTGGTAAATTTATATTAAATGTAAATCAGAAATTTTTGAAAAAGTAGAAAAATTTAAGATATCTCATAAAGAATTGAGAATGATCAATACAATTATGGAGGTTTTGCTAAGTGTTGACAGGTGTATAAAACAATATTTTCCTATTTATGACAACTTCCAAGCAAAAAGATCAGTATGACAGAATAGTGAATGAAAGGAATAGTGTCTATTACATGAAGCTATTTCATATTAATACTGGAAAAAGCCTAGAAAATAGCAAAATAAAAGGGGTTCTTTAAAATAGAGAAAACACATTGATTATGCATGAGTCCTGAGAAAAGTTCCTACCTCGATTTTAGATAATCAGGTGCTTTTCCATGAGCTTTTATTTTCATACCTCAAATATATCTCAGCTCTGGGTAACTGCCAGTTTATGAATATTTATAGCACATTTCCTAGTTTCTCATGCAAGATAAACTCTGAAGAATTTCATGGACAGAGAGTTTGATTTTTCATGAGTCCCAATTGCATATTTCTTAAAAGTGAAGAGATGTTAAATTGAAATGACAGCAACATAGCTTGGGTCTAAAAACTGATATAATATGCTCTCCAAAAGAGGATTGATTGAGGTATGGGAGTGTACTCTTAATATTATTATATTTCAATGAGATAATTAAAATTTTTTCTCTGTGAATTTTAAAATGTATACTTCCCATCTGATGATATGTGATTAGTGAACATTTGAGGGGATTGAAGAGAGGTTTACAATCTTAAACCAGTCATGAGTGGTTGGAGTACAGTTTTTTTTTTTTTTTCTCTACCTTAGATGTATGTAGAATCAATCTGGAATTCCATGTTAGGGTTCTATGTAGGTAGACAAACGTGGTTAGAATTTTATGATTATTTTTCCTAAAATAGGTTCAGAAACTGAGATTCTGTATTTGTATTAGGTCCTACTTCCTTTCACAGAATATTACTATTATCAGTATTACTAATATTATTATTATTATTTTCCTTAATTCAGAAGTAAAGTGAATTTTTAAAGTGATCATTCTAACTTACTGAAAAATGGTAAAAGGATACAATAAAAATAACTTCTGTTATCTGGTACCTTAGACAGTTACTTCAGATAGAAGGACTAAATATACTTAGGTTGATAATATGACAAACACTGGGTATTCCCCCTATTTTGTCATTGCAAAATTGTGCAATAGACGCATAGATCGACAGTAAAAATGAATGTGATTAGTTCTCCACAGAAAGGCAGAGCATGTGGGTATATATGAGAGTGGGAGTCTACAGAAATTCAACTTTTTTTTTCTTCTCTGAAAAGAGGATATAGGTCATAAACTGAGCACTTGTGTTCTAACTTTCAGGGGAGAGGAGAGAGAGATGATTGCTGGGCCCCACTAAGGATCCACTGCAGCTGCATTAGTTGCTATGACTTTAAAGAGGGACTAGTCAAATCTAGACTAGTCAAATCTGTTGTGTTTTGCTCCAGCCAGTATGGACATATAAAAGGTCAATACAACCAGAGTCTAATATCAATAGAATAATTGGAAGGAGAGAAATAAAAGGGGAAAAAGTAGCATGCAAAACACTGCTTATAAGAGTTGACTATGCAATATAAATTAGTTAAGAAAAAGATAAAAAAGAAAAAGTGATGACATACAATAGATTTAAAGTTATAAATTAAAATTTTGTCAAAGGTATCAGAGAGATCTTTTTCCCTCAGCTTTTTTTTTTTTTAATTTATTTTATTATTTTTGGATGTACTAGGTCTTCCTTGCTGCAAGTGGACTTTCTCTAGTTGCAGAAAGGGGCTGCTACTCTTCGTTTGCTGGACAGGCTTTTCATTTGTGGTGGCTTCCCTTGTTGCTAAGCACAGGCTCTAGGTGCATGACCTTCGGTAGTTGGCTCTCATGGGATCTTGATCTCAGGCTCAGTAGTTGTGGGACATAGGCTTAGTTACTTTGCCTGAGGCATGTGGAATCTTCTCAAACCAGGAATCGGGACTGTATCCCCTGTCGTGGCAGTTAGATTCCTATCCACTGTACCACCAGGGAAGTACTGCTTATCTCTTTAAAAAATAATAATAACTTTATCTTTTAGAGTTATTTAGGTTCATTGCAAAATTAGAGCACAGAAAGCTGCCAAATACCCCTGTCACCACACACACATGTACTTCCCACTATCAACATCCCATACCAGATTAATATATTTGTTGTAATCTATGTACCTACACAGACACGTCTTTATCAATCAGACCATAGTTTGTGCATTTCACTTGTGATGTTGTACATTCCACAGATTTAGACAAATACATAATGAACATATGTCTACCATTATAGAATCAAACAGAATAGGTGCACTAACCTAGCCATCCTAGCCATTCTCTGTGCTGCATCTATTCATTTCTTTCCCTACTCCATGATCTTTCTTTTTTCTTTTTTTTATGAGCTGCTACAGCATGTGGGATCTTAGTTCCCCAACCAGGGATCGAACCTGCAGCCCTGAAGTCTAACCACTGATCTTTTTACTGTCTTCATAGTTTTTCCTTTCCCAGAATGTCAAATAGTTGAAATCTACAGTATGTGGCATTCATACTTTTCAGTATTTAGCCTTTTCTGATTGGCTTCTTTTTTCCCACTTAATATGCATTTAGACTTCATCCGTGTCTTTTCATGGTTTTTTAGTGTTGAGTAAATATTTCATTGTCTGACACATTACTTTTTCCTGTCAAGGACCACAGCCTTGTCTAACTCAATGAAACCAAGCCATGCCTGCGGGGCAACCCAAGATGGGCGGGTCATGGTAGAGAGGTCTGACAGAACGTGGTCCACTGGAAAAAGGAATGGCAAGCCACTTCAGTATTCTTGCCTTGAGAACCCCATGAACAGCATGAGAAGGCAAACTGATAGGATACCAAAATAGGAACTCTCCAGGTCATTAGGTGCCCAACATGCTACTGGAGATCAGTGGAGAAATAACTCCAGAAAGAATGAAGGGATGGAGCCAAAACAAAAACAATACCCAGTTGTGGGTGTGACTGGTGATACAAGCAAGGTCAGATGCTGTAAAGAGCAATATTGCATAGGAACCTGGAATGTCAGGTCCATGAATCAAGATTGGAAGTGATCAAACAAGAGATGTCAGGGGTGAACGTCAACATACTAGGAATCAGAGAACTAAAATGGACTGGAGTGGGTGAATTTAACTCAGATGACCATTATATCTACTACTGCGGGCAGGAATCTCTCAGAAGAAATGGAGTAGCCATCATGGTCAACAAGAGAGTCCGAAATGCAGTACTTGGATGCAATCTAAAAAACGACAGAATGATCTCTGTTCGTCTCCAAGGCAAAGCATTCAATATCACAGTTATCCAAGTCTATGCCCCAACCAGTAATGCTGAAGAAGCTGAAGTTGAATGGTTCTATGAAGACCTACAAGACCTTTTAGAACTAACACCAAAAAAAAAGATGTCCTTTTCATTATAGGGGACTGGAATGCAAAAGTAGGAAGTCAAGAAACACCTGGAGTAACAGGCAAATTTGGCCTTGGAATGCGGAATGACGCAGGGCAAAGACTAATAGAGTTTTGCCAAGAAAACGCACTGGTCATAGCAAACACCCTCTTCCAACAACACAAGAGAAGACTCTACACATGGACATCGCCAGATGGTCAACACCGAAATCAGATTGATTATATTCTTTGCAGCCAAAGATGGAGAAGCTGTATACAGTCAAGAAAAACAAGACCAGGACATGACTGTGGCTCAGATCATGAACCAAATTCAGAATATTACCAAATTCAGACTGAAATTGAAGAAAGGAGGGAAAACTGCTAGACCATTCAGGTAAGACCTAAATCAAATCCCTTATGATTATACAGTGGAAGTGAAAAATAGATTTAAGGGCCTAGATCTGATAGATAGAGTGCCTGATGAACTATGGATGGAGGTTTGTGACATTGTACAGGAGACAGGGATCAAGACCATCCCCATGGAAAAGAAATGCAAAAAAGCAAAATGGCTGTCTGAGGAGGCCTTACAAATAGCTGTGAAAAGGAGAGAGGCAAAATGCAAAGGAGAAAAAGACAGATATAAGCATCTGAATGCAGAGTACCAAAGAATAGCAAGAAGAGATAAGAAAGCCTTCTACAGCGATCAATGCAAAGAAATAGAGGAAAACAACAGAATGGGAAAGACTAGAGATATCTTCAAGAAAATTAGAGATATCAAGGGAACGTTTCATGCAAATATGGGCTCGATAAAGGACAGAAATGGTCTGGACCTAACAGAAGCAGAAGATATTAAGAAGAGGTGGCAAGAATACACGGAAGAACTGTACAAAAAAGATCTTCATGGCCCAGATAATCACGATGATGTGATCACTCATCTAGAGCTAGACATCTTGGAATGTGAAGTCAAGTGGGCTTTAGAAAGCATCATTATGAACAAAGCTAGTGGAGGTGATGGAATTCCAGTTGAGCTATTTCAAATCCTGAGAGATGATGCTGTGAAAGTGCTGCACTCAATATGCCAGCAAGTTTGGAAAATTCAGCAGTGGCCACAGGACTGGAAAAGGTCAGTTTTCATGCCAATCCCAAAGAAAGGCAACGCCAAGGAATGCTCAAGCTACCACACAATTGCACTCATTTCACATGCTAGTAAAGTAATGCTCAAAATTCTCCAAGCCAGACCTCAGCAATACGTGAACCGTGAAATTCCTGATGTTCAAGCTGGTTTTAGAAAAGGCAGAGGAACCAGAGATCAAATTGCCAACATCCACTGGATCATGGAAAAAGCAAGAGAGTTCCAGAAAAACATCTATTTCTGCTTTATTGACTATGCCAAAGCCTTTGACTGTGTGGATCACAATAAACTGTGGAAAATTCTGAAAGAGATGGGAATACCAGACAACCTGACCTGCCTCTTGAGAAACCTATATGTAGGTCAGGAAGCAACAGTTAGAACTGGACATGGAACAACAGACTGGTTCCAAATAGGAAAAGGTGTACGTCAAGGCTATATATTATCACCCTGCTTATTTAACTTATATGCCAAGTATGTCATGAGAAATGCTATGCTGGAAGAAACACAAACTGGAATCAAGATTGCCAGGAGAAATATCAATAACCTCAGATATGCAGATGACACCACCCTTATGGCAGAAAGTGAAGAGGAGCTAAAAAGCCTCTTGATGAAAGTGAAAGAGGAGAGTGAAAAAGTTGGCTTAAAGATCAACATTCAGAAAACGAAGATCATGGCATCCGGTCCCATCACTTCATGGGAAATAGACAGGAAAACAGTGGAAACATTGTCAGACTTCAGTTTTTTGGGCTTCACAATCACTGCAGATGGTGACTGCAGCCATGAAATTAAAAGACGCTTACTCCTTGGAAGAAAAGTTATGACCAACCTAGATAGCATATTCAAAAGCAGGGACATTACTTTGCTGACTAAGGTCTGTCTAGTCAAGGCTATGGTTTTTCCTGTGGTCATGTGTGCATGTGAGAGTTGGACTGTGAAGAAGGCTGAGCGACAAAGAATTGATGCTTTTGAACTGTGGTGTTGGAGAAGACTCTTGAGCGTCCCTTGGACTGCAAAGAGATCCAACCAGCCCATTCTGAAGGAGATCAACCCTGTGATTTCTTTGGAGGGAATGATGCTGAAGCTGAAACTCCAGTATTTTGGCCACCTCATGCGAAGAGTTGACTCATTGGAAAAGACTCTGATGCTTGGAGGGATTGGGGGCAGTAGGAGAAGGGGACGACCGAGGATGGGATGGCTGGATGGCATCACGGACTCGATGGACATGAGTCTGAGTGAACTCTGGGAGATGGTGATGGACAGGGAGGCCTGGCATGCTGCGATTCATGGGGTCGCAAGGAGTCGGACACAACTGAGCGACTGAACTGAACTAAACTGAACTGAAGGACATCTTCATTGCTTTCAAGTTTTGGCAATTATGAATATAGCTGCTGTAAACATTTGTGGGCAGATTTTTGTGTGGACATAGGCTTTTCTATTTTGTTTTTCTTAAAAAAGCAGCTCTTAAAGTCATTGATCTTTTCTATTATCTTTTTAGTATCTATTTTATTTATTTTCACTCTGATCTTTGTAATCTCCTTCCTTCTAAATTTGGGATTATTTAGTTCTTCATTTTCTAGTTCCTTGAAGTTTAAAATTAGGTCTTTTATTCAAGAACGTTCTTTTATTCCTAATATATGTATCTCTATGAACTTACCTCTTAGAATTGCTTTTGCTCCATCGCGTACATCATGGTATGTTGTATTTCTTTTCTTTTCTTTATAAAAAATTATTTATTTTTAATTGGAGGATGATTGCTTTACCATATTGCATGGTTTCTGCCATATATCAACATAAATCAGCCATGGCTATACATACCCTTGAACCTCCCTCCCACCTCCCATACCATCCCAGCCCACCAGGTTGTCACAGAGCACCAAATCTGAGCTCTTTGCATCATGCAGCCCTGGCTGTCTAATTTTACATAGGGTAATGTATATGTTTCATTGTTACTCTCTCAGTTGTGGAGGTACGATTGGCAAGTAAATTGTATTTATTTAAGGTATATGTCATGATTTGATACATGCATATGTTGTGACATCATTACCACAGTCAAGTTAATTAGCACATCCATCACTTCACGTAGTAACTATCTTATCTACATGTGTGGTATGAACACCTATGATCTGACTAGTGTGTTAGCAAATTCAAAGTGTACAATGTAGGTTTATTAATTATAGACAGGATGTTGTATTTTAGATTCCCTAAACTATCTTCATCTTATAAGTTTGTCCCCTTTGTCCAACATCTCCCTGTTTTTCTCACCTTCAGTTCAGCTCAGTCACTCAGTTGTGTCTGACTCTTTGCGACCCCATGAATTGCAGGCCTCCCTGTCCATCATCAACCCCCAGAGTTCACTCAAACTCACGTCCATCAAATCGGTGATGCCATCCAGCCATCTCATCCTCTGTCGTCCCCTTTTCCTCCTGCCTCCAACCCCTCCCAGCATCAGAGTCTTTTCCAATGAGTCAACTTTTCACATGAGGTGGCCCAAGTTCTGGAGCTTCAGCTTTAGCATCATTCCCTCCAAAGAATGCCTAGGGCTGATCTCCTTCAGAATGGACTGGTTGGATCTCCTTGCAGTCCAAGGGACTCTCAAGAGTCTTGTCCAACACCACAGTTCAAAAGCATCAATTCTTTGGCGCTCTCCTTTCTTCACAGCCCAACTCTCACATCCATACACGACTACTGGAAAAACCATAGCCTTGACTAGATGGACCTTTGTTGGCAAAGTAATGTCTCTGCTTTTCAATATGCTATCTAGGTTGGTATAACTTTTCTTCCAAGGAGTAAGCGTCCTTTAATTTCATGGCTGCAATCACCATCTGCAGTGATTTTGGAGCCCTCCAAAATAAAGTCTGACACTGTTTCCACTGTTTCCCCATCTATTTCCCATGAAGTGATGGGACCAGATGCCATGATCTTCGTTTTCTGAATGTTGAGCTTTAAGCCAACTTTTTCACTCTCCTCTTTCACTTTCATCAAGAGGCTTTTTAGTTCCTCTTCACTTTCTGCCATAAGGGTGGTGACATCTGCATATATGTAAGGTTATTGATATTTCTCCTAGCAGTCTTGATTCCAGCTTGTGCTTCTTCCAGCCCAGCGTTTCTCATTATGTACTCTGCATATAAGTTAAATAAGCAGAGTGACAATATACAGCCTTGACGTATTTCTTTTCCTATTTGGAACCAGTCTGTTGTTCCATGTCCAGTTCTAACTGTTGCTTCCAGACCTGTATATAGGTTTCTCAAGAGGCAGGTCAGGTTGTCTGGTATTCCCATCTCTTTCAGAATTTTCCACAGTTTATTGTGATCCACACAGTCAAAGGCTTTGGCATAGTCAATAAAGCAGAAATAGATGTTTTTCTGGAACTCTCTTGCTTTCTCACCTTACTACCCCTAATAACCTCCATCCTACTCTCCATTTCTCTCTGTATGACTTTTTGGATTCCATGTATATGTAATACCATTCGGTAATTGTCTTTCTCTGCCAAGTATGGAGTTTGATGCCCAACAAATTACTAAGTGAAAGACAAAGCTTTTAGACTTCATCTGTTGTCTAACATATATTAGTGTGAATGATTACTTGTTTTGTTTTCAAATAACAGTTTATGAACTTCAGTACTAATTGATATACTTAGAAAAATAGTTCATAATCCATACGATCAGAAATCATTAAATAACTTTTGTCTAGGTGCTCAGTGAAGAGTTGAAACTTTTTCTCATAGATGTAAACAACCTGCAAATCTTTATGCTATTTTAATATGTTCATCCTTACCTCACTGTTCTATATTTAGTGCATACATACATAATGATACTAATTATTAGTATTATATCTAATAATTCATAGAAGTGACATTCCCCAAATCCTTTGACATATACACTGATTGCATCTGGCTAGTTATGTGTTAGGAGACATAGTTGGAGATGGTGCAGTATGTGCCCCCATCTCCTTCCCTTATTCATCATCTCTGGAAAAGATTTAACTTACTCTGTGGCTCCAGGACATACAGAATGTGGTCATTACATTCAGAAGCTGTTCATGACACTAGTCTCTCTACTTAGGTAACCTTACCTCCTCCTTTTATTCCTGTAGTCTAAGAGTTAACAGCTTTCTTTCTTTGACATGTCTACATTTCTTTACTTTTCTTGGTTATCTTCTCAGATTTTCTGTCAACTGTGTAACCAGTTCATTGTAATAATGTCCCTCTATGTAACTTTTTCCTGTTATATAATACAGTACAGTTCAGGTACTGTATTATATAAATTTCAGGTGCACAGCATATTCACAATATTTAAAGCTTGTGTTCCATTCATAGTTATTATAACATAATGGCTATGTTCTCTGTGTGGTACTATATGTCCTTGTAGCTTATTTATTTCAAAGAAAATATTTTGTATTTCTTAGTTTTCTGTCACTCTCTTGCCCCTCCTCCCCCCTCATCTGTAACCAGTAGTTTGTTCACTATATCTGTGAGTCTGTGTCTTGTTATATTCACTAGTTTATTTTTTAGATTTCACATATAAGTAATATCATACAGTATTTGTCTTTCTCTGTCTATATTCTCTTAGTACAGTACTGTCCAAGTCAATCTGTGTTGTTTCAAATTTCATTCATTTTTTATGGAGGGGTAATATTTCATTATATATATACATATATACCACATCTCCTTTATTTGTTCATCTGTTGATGGACACTGAGGTTGCATCCATACCTTGGAAAGTGTAAATACTAGTGCTATGAACATTGATATGCAAGTACCTTTTCAAATTAGTCTTGTTGTTGTTGTTTGATAAGTAACTTGGACTGGAATTGCTAGATCATATGGCAGTTCTATTTTTAGTTTCTTTGAAAGACCTCCATACTGCTTTCCATGGTGGCTGTACCAATTTACATCCCCACCAGCAGTGTACAAGGGTTCCCTTTTATCTGCATCCTCACCAACATTTGTTATTTTATTAAAGTCATTTTGATTGCCATCTATTTTTAATATTGGTTTCTATTTCCCTTGCTTGACTCTGAATGATAGAAACATTGCATAAGTTTACTGATTGTTGTATACCAAAATATGTCTACATATATTCATTTATTCATCCAACAAACATTTAGTAAGGACTTCTTGGGCATTAGGTATCAAACACGGTTTCAAGTATGTGTCAGTGAACAAAATTAAGTGTAATTTGTGCTTTTAAACCTCCACCTAATAGCTAAACAAATATATAAGAGATAATACAGAAATTCTTGGTGTTGAACTGGCTGTGAATTAGGTTGGGAGTAGGGAGGAGATAGCTTTTGTGTAAATGGATAGATATTTGGCAATTGTTCAGATCCTAATGTTGCAAGTGGACCAGGTTTTGTGGGGGAAGATACTGAGATGTATTTTGTTTTGTTTTGAAATGTTGAATTTTAGATGTCTTTTATATATCAAAACATTCAAAGGGAATTGCAAAGTAGGCAACTGGAGAAGTGAAGGCTCAAGATAAACACTTGGTTGTTATTTATAGATGACTGAAATGAAAAGTGCTAGGAATGAATTAGCTTGCCTTACCTTAAGGAAGGGTGTAAAAGGAGAAGTTAAGATGGATTTCAGACTTTAAACTGGGCTTCCCAGGTGACTCAGTGGTAAAGAATCTGTCTGTCAAGCAGGGGACATGGGTCAGGAAGATTCCGTGGAGTAGAGAATGGCAACTCACTCCAGATTCTTGCCTAGGAAATCCCATGGACAGAAGAAATTTGCAGGCTACAGTCCTTGTGGTCTCAACGATTTGGAATGCAACTTAATGGCTAAATAGCAGCAGCAGACTTACAAATAGTCTACATCACAAAATGTGTGATCCTCATTTATTCTGTGCATTCTAGGTCACTTCAGTTGTGTCCCCCCTTTTTGTGACCTCATGGACTGCAGCCCGTGAGGCTCCTCTGTACGTGGGGTGGGATTCTCCAGGCAAGAATACTGGAGTGGGTTGCCATTTCCTTCTCCAGGGCTTTATCTTACAGCTACCTTTAAATTTCACTTAATTATCTTTCAACCAATATAGAACAGATTTTCCATTTTTAATATATTTATTAAAATCTCGGAACAAAACAACTTTAAAATTTTATCACATGAAATATTTTTAATTATACAGTGTAGTTTTATGTGTACTTATGCATGACACAGATGTTTTAGTGTTACTTAACGCCTGGAGCCGATTATACAGAGTGAAGTAAGCCAGAAAGAAAAATACCAATACAATATACTAACACATATATATGGAATTTAGAAAGATGGCAATGAAGACCCTGTATGCAGGACAGCAAAAAAGACACAGATGTGTATAGCGGACTTTTGGACTCAGAGGGAGAGGGAGAGGGTGAGATGATTTGGGAGAATGGCATTGAAACATGTATAATATCATGTGGGAGTCGAGTCGCCAATCTGTGTCCGATGCAGGATACGGCATGCTTGGGGCTGGTGCACGGGGATGACCCAGAGAGATGTTGTGGGGAGGGTAGTGGGAGGGGGGTTCATGTTTGGGAATGCCTGTACACCCGTGGTGGATTCATGTCAATGTATGGCAAAACCAATACAGAATTGTAAAGTAAAATAAAAAATAAAGAAAGAAAAATAAATTAATTAATTAAAAGGAAAAAAAAAATAAAGATAACGTTGCACCTAACCCTAACTGTTAGACCAAAACATGTGGAAAATTATGTGGACATTTTTTTTTTAACATTTAACCACTTTTTTAAACTCAGCCACAAATATGTATTCATTTTCTTTCAAACACCAGAACAGGTGGTTCTAGTGGTAAAGAACCTGCCTGGGTTAGGAAGATCCCTGGAGTAGGTAATGGCAACCCACTTCAGTATTTTTGCCTGGAGAATCCCATAGACAGGGGAGCCTGGCGGCCTACAGTCCATAGAGTTGCAAAGAGTTGGACACAACTGAAGCAACTTGACATGCACATTGATATACATTATATTTACACACAGAGACATACTTTCACTGACAAATAATTTTTTAATGATTTCTCATAGCCTTCATGATTTAAAGAATAAAAATAATGCAATAAGAATAATGAGTTAATGTATTATTGAAGACTTAAGCTGCCCACTATTTTAAGCACTTTCTATGTAGTAACTGATCCTCAAAACTAATCCCATGGCTGCTTTAGGATAATATAGTTTATAAGTTTAATTCAGTTCTGTAAACATTAGAGATGCCATGTGCAAGGCCTACCATAATTGCTAAGCACTGTGGTTATCAGAATGAAAGCAAATACTATCTCAGGAAGTATATATATTAGCAATGTACTTATGTGAAAAACACTAAGTTCTATAAGAAAAGCAAAAACAAAAATAAGTTGAGAGGCAGAGCAGAGCAAATTGCCCCTCTGTACCAGATGTTAGATTAGCATATTGGCAGCTCAGAAAATAAGTACAAATATTCCTACCTGCTCACGCCATTTTAAATACTCTCCCTAATAAGTTCCACTTGTGTAGAATGGAAGTCCTAATTACTAAAATGCTGCCCCTAAGCACAAACTAGATTCCTGAAATATCTTTGAATTAACTCATTGACTACACTAAATATGCTGCTCAGAACTGTTAGAAAAACAGCTAGGAAAGAACTTTACTGAAAAGCAAATTACATTTTTAAAAAGTTTCAAAAGTGTTTATTGAGTTCCAACCTGTTTAAGAGTCTTTTTCATAATTTGTCTTCATCTAAATGCAAGTCTCATTAAAATGTGTGTGAATATTCAGCATTTTTAAAGCAATGATTTGCTTGTCTTTCTTTTATTATTTTTTAATAGAATTTACATTCTGAGTGAATTTGCCTCTTGTCAGTTTAAATGGGGTTGAATATATTTAGACTAATATTTGTGACCAATTCAATGATTTCCTTCTTCCAGGGATTAACAGACCTGAAGAACTTATTGGTTGCTTTTAAGAAAGGAGAAGAGAAAGAAAAAAAAGTGTGTGTTGAATTAAATGGAGGTAGAAATTTGTGTCATACCTTTAAAACATTTTTTTAAGTCATTATATTAAAAAAACATTTACTGAGTACCTACTATTTGCCAGAAATGTTAGAAAAAAATTATAACTAAATCAGTCTATGATTTTTTTTAACCACTAGCCCCATTCTTTTCAAAATGCATGTGCAAATGAAGTGTTAATAATTTTACTGCTATAACTGAATATATTGGTAATATGATTTATATGTCCCAGATAATGTAACACAAGACTTATTTTATACAAATATAGTTTTTGAACTTATAAGCAAAATTATCTTTATAATGAACCATTGAAATAGCCCAAAGAAAATTGATCTTTATTTCTTAAAGTGTTTTTAAATTATTGATGAATATATTTTTTAAATTTCATGAAGATTATTCTAAAATGCTTCACACACTTTTAAACAAGCATCCATATATTTTACAATAAAAATATAAAAAGTAGACAGATCAAGAGAGCTATTGAATTTAATCATCACAAATATAATAAGACATAAAAGTTTTCATTTCAGCCAGGTGCAGTAGCTATGACTTACAATGCTATGTGTCAGGGGTAATGCATAGATTTTTGAGGAAATGGCTGCTGCTCATTTATGACTCCAGGATTCTAGTGCACACCCTTCTCACTCTTCCCATTTTGAGAGTATAAAAAGAAAGACAGATGAATAAACTTTTTGTAACTAGGATATCTTTGAGAAAAAACAGGGCTCTAAGCACCTTTTCCATTCCACTTCATTGGGGGTAGTATCTGCCTTTTAAAGAAAGTGAGAGTGGGGCTTCTGTTGAACTACTCACAACACACAATGTGAGTCTCATATAAACTGAAGATGCACCACCTTAAGATCTCACTCTTGCTAAAGAAATTTAAGATGACTAGAGACATCCAGTCCCATCGCTTCATGGCAAATAGATGGGGAAACAGTGGAAACAGTAGCAGACTTTATTTTGGGGGGGCTCCAAAATCACTGTAGATGGTGACTGCAGCCATGAAATTAAAAAATGCTTACTCCTTGGAAGAAAAGTTATGACCAACCTAGACAGCATATTAAAAAACAGAGAGACATTACTTTGCCAACAAAGGTCCATCTAGTCAAAGCTATGGTTTTTCCAGCAGTCAGGTATGGATGTGAGAGTTGGACTGTGAAGAAAGCTGAGTGCCGAAGAACTGACACTTTTGAACTGTGGTGTTGGAGAAGACTCTTGAGAGTCCCTTGGACTGGAAGGAGTTCCAATCAGTCCATCCTAAAGGAAATCAGTCCTGAATATTCATTGGAAGGACTGATGTTGAAGCTGAAACTCCAATACTTTGGCCACCTGATGTGAAGAACTGGGACTTATTTGAAAAGACCCTGATGCTGGGAAAGAAGGAAGGCAGAAGGAGAAGGGGACGACAGAGGATGAGATGGCTGGATGGCATCAATGACTCAGTGGACATGAGTTTGAGTAAACTCCTGGAGTTGGTGGTGGACAGGGAGGCCTGGCAGGCTGCAGTCCATGAGGTTGCAGAGTTGGACACGACTGAGCAATTGAACTGAACTGAACTGAAAGACAATCTGGAGAATTACTTTGAATTTGGAACCTTTAGAGTGCTGCTTTGCTTTGATCAATTGGATTGAATTCCCAGAATTTGTAGCATACAGGTATGCATGACTATTTCTCATGGAAGATGTACCAGTCCCATGAGACTCTAGGGGTTTGTCTGTGATCCTTCATACAGTCTGAAAAGATGAAGGCACTCTACCAGCTGACACTTAGATGTGAACTTCAAGAGCCAGAGGAAGAACGAAAAATGAGAACCAGAAGAAAATAAAAGCATTCCAGTGTTAAGAGACTTTCAGGATACAGGGCCTAGTGGAGACCTTCTCAGGACTGCTTGAAAATATTCCTTAACAAAATTATGTTGAAATACTTACTTGCTCCACAGAGTACAAACACAGCTTAAGATTCTACCAATCTAAATAAGGCCATTCCTTGTCTTTTTAGAACATTTAAAGAGGACACCAGTGACATATATCTTTTTCCTATGGTGAACTTGTAGCCAAATTCTGGTCCAAGATACACAAGGAGAGAATATTTACCTTTAAAGAAAACTAAGAATTTTGAGTGATATTTTACTTAGAACTTTCTTATTACCAATTGAATAAATAAGAGCAAACTGAACAAAAAGTAGAAAATAGGTATGGATGATGGTAAATTCAGGAGTCAGATGGTTGACTAAATTTCTCAATTTTTCCTAGACGATATGCAAGAGTGGTGGACTAGATTACAGTCTTACTAAACTTTTCCCCCATAAGTGCTATATCTATTTGGTGGGCTTTGATTTGTGTAAGTCTATAATAGTAATCTTCCCAAACCCCAGCCCCACAGGGATAAGGGACAGACAGTTTGGGACATCAGTACAGGACATTTCCCAACCAAACAAGCATCAGGGGGTAGAAGGAATCTACTTTCAATTTTTGAGAGTTAGCCTGGGGTCATGAGGATAGGAAATACCTGAGGAAAACCAAATCTACATAAAGCTCTCATGAGAGAGAGTCACAAAAATTTAGAGACAGGAAGCCAACTGAACAGACCTGCAAGCTGATCTTCAGTGAAGTCAATTGAACTACTTTCCTGTTTGGCCTGTTTGAGTTGGATTTCCTCTTATTTGTATCTAAAATACAGTCATATAGATATGTTTAGAGATTATAAAATAATGTTAAATGTGACTTCAGACATGATTATGATATCATGTTAAAGGTATGTAAAAAGAGGATTTCACACAGATAACTGCTCCATTATGAGGTTAGGATAGCCGTGTATTTGGTAGTATGGGCAATAGAATCATGTTCCTGAATTTTAACACCCTATTTGCATCCATTACTTTTGAGCCATATCTTCATGTATCCAAATTTGAAATGGAAATACCACTGGAAAAATATGAGAAACAATTCCCAGCTTTCTCTCTAATGTGCAACACTTAAAGTTTTGATTGGGCTGATTTCAACAAGGGAACTGGTCTTGAACGTAGTGTCCTTAGTTGAGGGGACTGTAAACTGCCAGTTGTCCTTGGATGGTTTCAGAAAGAAAGGGAAAAACAAAAATGAGAATCATAGAAAAAAATAAGGTATAAGTTAATTAAATATAATTGTATAACTTTTTCTGCTTTTCCCTTTCCCCTATGCAAGGTTAAGAGGACAGGTACTCCTATTGCTGTCATACCATAATTTATCAACAATTTAAAACTTAAAACAGCACCTATTTATTATCTCACATTTCTATAGGTGAGAAGTCCAAATAAGCTTGACTGGACTCTCTGTGTGGGGTCTTACCAGGCTGAAATCAATGTGCCAGCCAAGGTTGTAGTTTTCATTCAAGTCTTGTAGTCTACCTCCAAAGTCACTGGTTGTTAGCAGAATTGATGTCTTCTCATGCTTTCCATGTTGTCCTCTTTACTTTCAAATAAAAAACAGAAGATAAGTCTTTCCAATACTTTTAATCAAGGCATCTCAGGTGGCCCTAGTGGTAAAGAATCCACCTGCCAATGCAAGATATTCAGGAAATGCAGGTTACATTCCTGAGTTGGGAAGATCACCTGGAGGAAGAAATGGCAAGGCAGTCCTGTATTCTTGACTATAAAATCCCATGGACAGAGGAGCCTGGTGGGCTGCAGTCCATGGGATCACAAAGTTTGACACAACTTAGTGACTGAGCACCGTTCTTCTACTCTCTCATTTACCTTCTACTACTAACCAGAGAAAGGTGTGTATTTTTAAGGGTCCATATGATTATATTAGGTCTACTTCATATATCATAGTTTCCCTATTTTATGATCCACTGATTAGTAATTTATATTTCTAAAGTATTTTTTGCTGTGCAACATAAAATATTAATGGAATTTAGACCACAGTTTCTGTTTTGTTTTTTTGTTTTTTGAGAGGAAGCGTGAATATTCCAGCATAAAAAGCACTGATTTATATTCTAATCTTGGCTTAATTGCATAACAATCCATTTATACATTTAAAGGCGACAAATAAGCATTTCAGGTATCACTTCCTTGACACTTTTGAAAAAAAAAGCTGTTTGAAAAACAAACAAAAATTTGGCTTTATTTATTAATATTGTTAAAAATTAAATTCATACAAAAGTTTGATATTATTTCACATTCTTCCTAATGCCTATTGAAGAATTTTGCAAACATTTCTCACTAAATAAATTATTAGATGACATTTGCTTGGAACTTTTTATCAGTATTGTAATTAAAAATTCATATGAGATATGTTTTTTTCCAGTAACTGCCTTTTGCAAATTATAAGGACACATCTTGAGGCATTAAGTATTTTTAATTGTTTGAAACAGTCTTTGAAAAACATCCTATTGAATTAGAGTTCTTGACAATGATAACTCAGTGAACAATAGTCCAGCTGGAAAACGAAGTGTTAACGGGTTTACAATCCATTCATATGTTATTCACTTTACTTGCTGCTGCTGCTGCTAAGTCATTTCAGTCGTGTCCGACTCTGTGCGACCCCATAGACGGCAGCCCACGAGGCTCCCCTGTCCCTGGGATTCTTCAGACAAGAACACTGGAGTAGGGTGCCATTTCCTTCTCCAATGCATGAAAGTGAAAAATGAAAGTGAAGTGCCTCAGTCATGTCCGACTCTTAGTGACCCCTTGGAATGCAGCCTACCAGGCTCCTTTGTCCAAGGGATTTTCCAGGCAAGAGTACTGGAGTGGGATGCCATTGCCTTCTCCATCACTTTACTTAGATAAGCTCAATTATGGCATAAGAACTATGATCAGAAAAATAACAGAGGAGCTGAGACAAAAGCCCAACGCTTTAAAAAAAAAAAAAAAGAATTTACCTGTAGTTTTTATTGTAGTACAGAGAAGGCTAGGGCAACATAAACTATGTTTTTAAATAAAAAAATTATACTAAAACCAGTAGTTTCTTTATTTAAAATAAGTTCTAGCTTTATTCTAATTCTATGCACATCTTTCAGAGTTATAATCACAATATACATAAAATTGTATATATACTCCTCCACCTAATATTACAAGGTAAACACGATTCCATTTTTCTACGTAACCCCACTTTTATAGTTGGTTAAGTCTATTAATTTTGTGAAACATAAATATCTTAGCTATTCTGATGTTGAGCACTTAGATGATGGTATATTTTTAATAATATAAATAAGGCTGAATATTTTGCCATTATTTTCTTTTTTAATGATAATTGTTAATTACCAGGAATTACATATTCTGAACAGTTGTTGAGTATTAGAAAGAAACTAGACAAATATTCTGAGCAGAATCTCTGAAATAGTTTTTTCAGAGGACTTATTGGAGATGTATCTTTTGTGGGTATATATCGATTGTTTTAGCTGAAAAGATAAGGCCACCCACAGCACAGATTTGTTTTCACACTCTGTTTGGTATATACTGTGTAGATTAGGAAAAAGTTCTGACCCCAGTGAGACAGAATGTTTAGTAATATTTCTCTCATATTCTTCAATTTCTCTATGAGTCACTCTCTCCAGATGCCTAACAAGATTGTGAGCTTTGCAAAAATCTTCCAAAAATGGAATCTGCTTCTCAAAAAATGAATATAGTTTAATGAACACATTGCATTCATTACAAAAAGTACTACTTAAATACCAAAATACATATGTTACAACTACATCGAAGTACAAGGTATGTGGACTAGGCTTATGGCTTAACTCTGTGATAAAAGCATATACCCCTGAATGGGGATGTTTGCTTGTGTGTGTGTGAAAGACTGTTTAAAATACTGTTTCACAAAATTTTTATATGCCCAAAACTCTATGTTTTCTTGATATAAGTTAGATTAACTGATTTAATGATAAATTATCTTCAATTCCATTTTATTAGTTGATTTAATTTTCCATTTAAGTTTTATTCATAATTTAATGATAAACAGTAATGAATTTGAAAGATAAAGTGTGATATTTCATCCAACTCAAAATGACCCAAACCTAGTATACAAAATATTTTTTATTATGTTTTCCTTTCCTAAACTAACAGCACTGATTCTCCATATTATTACCTTATGAGTTATTCATGTGTCACCTTGGAATACTTAGCATACTGTTATTTTTAGTATTATTAATATTTTTAACTCACATTTTATTTTTAAACGTTCTTAGTGAAAATTAAGATAAGACCAACTCATATAAAATTAAGCCCAACTGTGCTAGTAGCTAAGAATCTATTTAATATTTTGAGACTCCTGAAAATAATTTTAATAGATGGTCACTAAACTTCCTTCTAATTTTAAATCCTTGACATTTATAAATGTCTTTGATTTATTTTTCAACATGGCTGTAAATTTCTTGGTGGAAGGGACTGTGAATACAACGCCACTGTAAGCCACACAATGCCCAGCAAACTGTCTTTTATACAGTAAGAACCCAATAAATAATAGTTGATATAGTCAGGTAATTAAACTGTCAGAGCAAAATTTTTATGTAGGAGTTATCAACTTTGCCACTTTTTGTTCTGCTTTGGTTTCAAACCACTGTCTCTTCTAATGACAAATGGATTTTAGACCAGTTTTCTGATTTCCTGTCAAAGAGTTTGGTCAGGTTTAGAGAAGAAAGTCAATGAGATTTTCCCCCACTCTACCTCATTTTAAATATAAAGGTTTCATGTAAATATACCAATATGAATATTAGATGTTTAGTCAAGTAGTTCACCCAAAAATATTTGCTTCAGGTGGTATAGAAATTCACTGTGTTCCTGAGATAAATTGGTATCAGAGTTATTACATATTACTATTTTTCTATTATACATTGGTACTTTCTCTGTAATATGCATTGGTATTTTTACCATTCCATAAACATGTTTCATTGTATTGGCTTTTATATTACTTTCTGCTTTTACAAGATTGGAAAATTGGGCACAGTTTATAATGTCTCAGTATGTATAAAAGCTCACTCACCATTCTTAAACTTGTGTTTCTTAATGTGAATAATTTTTCAGGTCTAATCATTAGATTGGATTCCACAGGGCTTCCCTGATGGCTCAAATGGTAAAGAATCTGCCTGCAATACAGGAGACCTGGGTTTGATCCTTGGACAAGAAAGATCCCCTGGAGAAGGAAGTGGCAACCCACTTCAGTACTCTTGCCTGGAGAATTCCATGGATAGGGGAGGCTACAGTCCATGGGGTTGCAAAAGTCAGACATGACTGAATGAATAACACACACATAATCATATAGAAATATGAGTATAGAAAAGTGCCTATATATATATATATAAAAGTGCCATTACATGTAAAAGTGTCATTTTATATATATATATATATATATATATATATATATATGGAGAGAGAGACACACACACACACACACACATACATACACATGTCCTTTAATGGAGAAAATTTTGAACTGAATTTAAGTCCTATGTTAACACCAAGGTATTATGTTAATATTTTACTGACAAGGTACTGAACTATTTCCCCTGTCATTTAAATGCTTCTTTTTCTCTTTGCCAGCTCTTTCTGTTCATCTTGATCCCAGTCATGGGAATCTTGTAGGATCAAAGGCATCATCTTTTGCTCTTTTCCTGTTCTTTCTATGAGAAATGTTCTGTCACATTTTCAGACTGTGCATTTATAAAAATATTTTTTGCATGTGCTACTACTACTAATTAACCTTAAGTTATTTGATATTAATAACGAAAACCTGATTTTCATTTCTGACATTAGAAACTTTAATAACAGGATCTTATTCATCTCAGATTCATAATATCAGAAACATCCCTCTATCTCTCACAAAAGGATTTCTTCTTATATAATTTTTGTAAATGCTGTAGATGTTATGCTAATATTCCATGTCAGATGCTGAAATTCACAGTTAATATGTCTTTTGTTTTCAATCCCCAATAAACTGCTGGTTATCATTTATAATACATACAAAGTATGCTCCTTTTCCGGTCTCACTTTCATTATTCTCATAGATCCTAATGAGATTAGGCCTGAATTTCTGGAAAAGCAAATAATCTTTTATACTTTATACTTTCTTTTCAATTAAATATATTTCATTCTCTGATGCCTGGTAAATAACTTGAGAGTATATTTTTTAATAGTATCTCTTAAAATGTGATTTGGCAGTGAAAAAAGTTCAAGGTTATCATGTATATAAGAAATCCCTATTATTTAAAAATAATTAGAGAGGGGTCTAAGATGGAGTGTGGGAAATATCCTGAGTTCATCTCCGATGGACACACTGAATCTACACCTGCGTATAGAATAATTTCTCTTGAAAAAGACTCGAGAGCTTGTTGAACAGCTATTGCATGTAGAAGGACACATAGAAACAGGTAGAAAAGATGGAGACATGGTATCCATGGAAACCCCACCCCAATGCAGTTACCTGCAGTAGGGAGATATATAGCTAAGGAGCTACAGTGAAGCTTACTTACCCTGGGACATAGAAAAAATAAATTCCCAAATAAACCCCTCAGCACTTTAAAGACAACCTAGACTATACAAGAAGGAAATACATTTTAAAACCCCAGAGCTTCTGCCAATTGGACAGGGAACTGTTGGAGCCCTTTATGGGATGAGTGGAGCCAGTCAAACAAAATGAGGAGACAGAGAAATACTTTTCAAACAAAAGAACAAAATAAAACCCCAGGAAAAAGCCCTAATGAAAGGGAAATAATCTGCCTGATGAAGTGTTCAAATAAATGGTCATAGGGATGTTTACTAAATTCCAGAGAGAAATGGAGGGACTCAGTGAGAACTTCAACAAAGACTCAGAAAGTAAAAGAATGAACCAGTCAACACTGAAGAATAAAATAACTTAAAAATACATTTCTGTTAAGTCTCTTCAGTCGTGTCTGACTCTGTGTGACCCCAAAGACGGCAGCCCATCAGGCTCCCCTCTTCCTGGGATTCTCCAGGCAAGAACACTGGAGTGGCTTACCATTTCCTTCTCCATTAAAAGACATCAATAGCAAATTAGATGATAGAGAAGAATGCATCAGTAACCTGGAAGATTAGTGAAAATCCATTAGAACTGCAAGAAGAAGAAATAATTTTTAAAAATGAGGTGAGTGTAAGGGACTTCGGGGACAACATCAAACATAACAGCATGTGAATTTTTGGAGTCCCAGAAGGTGAAGAGAAGGAGTGAGAGAAAGCAAATTCCATATGGTGTCTTTTACATATGAAATCTAAAAAAGAAACCAAAGAAAATAAAACTGAAACACATTCAAATACAGAAAAAAAAATGTTGTTTGTCAGCTTGGAGGTGGACGGGTTTTTGGTCAAAGTAGATGAATGGGATTAAGAGGTACATATTTCTAGTTATAGGATAAATACATCTCAGTGATATAAGGTACACATAGGGAATGAGATCAATAATATTGTAACAGTTCTGTACAATGAAATGGTAACTGATCGTATTGTGATGACCAATTTTTTCTTTTAATTTTTAATCTCACCCTTTTTAAAAATTTAAGTGTAGTTGATTTATAATATTGTGTTAGTTTCAGGTGTACAGAATAATGATTCAGTATTTTTGCAGATTATGTTTCATTATTGGTTATTACAAGATAATGGGTATAGTTTCCTGGCTTATAGAGTAAATCTTTGTTGCTTATGGATTTTATATATAGTAGTAGTGTGCATCTGTTAATAAATACAAATAACAAATTGTTGCTCTCCCGCTCCCCTTTCTTCATCACAAGTTTGTTATCTGTGTCTGAATCTGTTTCTGCTTTGTGTTCACATTTATTTGTATCATTTTTAGGTTCCACATGTAAGTGATATCATATAGTCTTTGTCTTTTTCTGTCTGACTTATTTCACCAAGTATGATATTCTCTAGGCCCACCCCTCTTGCTGCAGGTGACAATATTTCATTATTTTTATGACTGAGTAATATTCCATTATATATGTATATATTATGTATATTTATACTCTATAAAAACATCAAATCACAGCTTTGTACACCAGAAACAAAGAAAATTATGTGTATTAATTATAAGACAATTAAAATTTTATAAGTTAAAAGGATTATAACTAGACTTAATTTTCTCACTCAGGTAAGTCTTCCCTTTATTGCATGTTTCTAACTCTTTTACAGTATATAGTTTACAACAACTTGGTTTGAAATGTATGGGTACACTTAGAGGCAGATCTTTTAAAATAAACACATACTACAGTACTTATACATTCTGCACCTGGTTGAATCATCACTGCAGAGCCATGGATATAGAAAGCTGTAGTTGTATGTGGATGTTTTACTGTGTTTGTAGTTGGCAATGTTCACCTCCATGTTGTTCAAGGGTTAACTATATTATTTGTCTTCATCCAACATCAATGCATATACACACAGATACATAGACACACAGACAGAGAGTGACATACCACTGAGTAAATATATTTATAGATTATATACTTTTAATTAATATATTTATTTTAATTGGAGGCTAATTACTTGCTCCTTGGAGGAAAAGTTATGACCAGCCTAGACAGCATGTTAAAAAACAGAAATATTACTTCGCCATCTAAGGTCCATCTAGTCAAAGCTATGGGTTTTCCAGTAGTCATGTATGGATATGAGAGCTGGACTATAAAGAAAGCTGAGCACTGAAGAATTGATGCTCTTGAACTATGATGCTGGAGAAGACTCTTGAGAGTCCCTTGGACTGGAAGGAGATCCAACCAGTCTATCCTAAAGGAAGTCAGCTCTGAATATTCATTGGAAGGACTGATGTTGAAGCTGAAACTCCAATACGTTGTCCACCTGATGCAAAGAACGGACTCATTTGAAAAGACCCTGATATTGGGGAAGATTGAAGGCGGGAGGAGAAGGGAACGAAAGAGGATGAGATGGTTGGATGGCATCACCGACTCAGTGGACATAAGTTTGAGTAAGCTCCAGGAGTTGGTGATGGACAGGGAAGCCTGGTGTGCTGCAATCCATGGGGTCACAAAGAGCGGGGCACTACTTGAGTGACTTAACTGGATGGAAAATATGTTTGAAATTAACTGATAAGCTTAAACAAAAAATTGTTTCATAGAGTGGTATATGCTTGCAGTAGGCTTTAAAGAATTAGTAGTTATTCCGGTGGGAAAATAGGCATTAATAGGGGAAATATAGTGGGATCCCAAAAGCAAATATGCCTGAAATTAACATGGAATTTGGGAAAATGTTAAGTGTGTCATAGATAAAGCAAGGGTTAAATGTACAAACTTGTCTAGGGAAGATTCTGAAGTAGTAAACCAGGCCAAACAATCAGGACTATTGCCATAAGCTTAATTTTTATTGTTTCTAGTGATTAAGAGATCAGAGACAGTCAATGAATTTTGCAGGATACGGTTGGCATTTTGACTTTTTTTAAAATTGATTTATTTATTTTAATTGGAAGCTAATTACTTTACAATATTGTAGTGATTTTTGCCATACATTGACATGAATCAGCCATGGGTGTACATGTGTTCCACATCCTGAACCCCCCTCCCACCACCATCTGCAACACATCCCTCAGGGTCGTCCCAGTGCTCTGGCCCTAAGCACCCTGTCTCATGCATCAAACCTGGACTGGTGATCTATTTCACATATGGTAATATACATGTTTCAATGCTATTCTCTCAAATCATCCCACCCTCACCTTCTGCCACAGAGTCCAAAAGTCTGTTCTTTATATCTGTGTCTCTTTTTTTGTCTCACATATAGGGTCATCGTTACCATCTTTCTAAATTCCATATATATGTGTTAATATACTGCATTGGTGCTTTTCTTTCTGACTTACTTCACTCTGTATAATAAGGTTCCAGTTTCATAGACCTCATTAAAATTGATTTAAATGCATTGTTTTTAATAGCTGAAAAATATTCCATTGTGCATATGTACCACAGCTTTCTTATCCATTCATCTGCCAATGGACATCTAGGTTGCTTCCATGTCCCAGCTATTGTAAACAGTGCTGCGATGAACACGGGTACACGTGTCTCAATTCTAGTTTCCTTGGTGTGTATGCCCAGCAGTAGGATTGCTGGGTCGTATGGCAGTTCTATTTGCAGTTTTTTAAGGAATCTCCACACTGTTCCTCATAGTGACTGTACTAGTTTGCATTCACACCAACAGTGTAAGAGGGTTCGCTTTTCTCTGCACTCTCTCCAGCATTTATTGTTTGTGGACTTTTGGATTGCAGCCATTCTGACTGGTGTGAAATGGTACCTCATTGTGCTTTTGATTTGCATTTCTCTGATAATGAGTGATGTTGAATATCTTTTCATGTGTTTGTTAGCCATCTATATGTCTTCTTTGGAGAAATGTCTGTTTAGTTCTTTGGCCCATTTTTTATTGTATTGTTTATTTTTCTGGTATTGAGCTACATGAGCTGTTTGTATAATTTGAAATTGATTCTTTGTCAGTTGCTTCATTAGCTATTATTTTCTCCCATTATAAAGGCTGTGTTTTCATCTTGCTTATAGTTTCCTTCCTTGTACAAAAGCTTTTAAGTTTTATTAGGTCCCATTTGTTTATTTTTGCTTTTATTTCCATTACTCCAGGAGGTAGGTTGTAGAGAATCTGCCTGCAATACAGGAGATTTATATCAAAGAGTGTTTTACCTATATTTTCCTCTAGGAGTTTTATAGTTTCTGGTCTTACATTTAGATCTTTAATTGATTTTGAGGTTATTTTTGTGTATAATGTTAGAAAGTGTTCTAGTTTCATTATTTAACAAGTGGTTGACCAGTTTTCCCAGCACCACTAGTTAAAGACATTGTCTTTTCTCTACTGTATATTCTTGCCTCATTTGTCAAAGATAAAGTGTCCATAGGTGCATGGATTTATCTCTGGGCTTTCTATTTTGTTCCATTGATCTTTATTTCTGTCTACGTGCAAGTACAATACTGTCTTGATGACTGTGGCTTTGTAGTACAGTCTGAAGTCAAACAGGTTGACTCCTCCAGTTCCATTCTTCTTCCTCAAGATTACTTTGGCTATTTGAGTTTTTTTGTATTTCCATGCAAATTGTGAAATTATTTGTTCCAGTTCCCTGAAAAATACCTTTGGTAACTTGATAGGGATTGCATTGAATATATAGATTGTTTTGGGTAATACACTCATTTTTACTATATAGATTATTCCGATCCATGATTATGGTATATTTCTCCATTTGTGTCATTTTTTATTTCTTTCATCAATTTTTTATAGTTTTCTATATATAGGTCTTTTGTTTCTTTTAGTTCAGTTCAGTTCAGTTGCACAGTCGTGTCCGACTCTGTGATCCCATGGACTGCAGCACGCCAGGCCTACCTGTCCATCACCAACTCCTGCAGTTTACCCAAACTCATCTCCATTGAGTCCATGATGCCATCCTCTGTCGTACCCTTCTCCTCCTGCCTTCAATCTTTCCCAGCATAAGGGTCTTTTCAAATGAGTCAGGTCTCCACATCAGGTGGCCAAAGTATTGGAGTTTCAGGTTCAACATCAGTCCTTCCAAAGACCATTCAGGACTGATTTCCTTTAGGATAGAATGGTTGAATCTCCTTGCAGCCCAAGGGAATCTCAAGAGTCTTATCCGACATCACAGTTCAAAAGCATCAATTCTTCCATGCTCAGCGTTCTTTGTAGTCCAACTCTCACATCCATAAATGACTATTGGAAAAACCATAGCCTTGAATAGATGGAACTTTGTTTGCAAAGTAATGTCTTTGCTTTTTAATATGCTGTCTAAGTTGGTTGGAACTTCTTCCAAGGAGCAAGGGTCTTTTAATTTCATGGCTGCCATCTACATCTGCATTGATTTTGGAGCCCCCCAAAATAAAGTCGGCCACTGTTTCAATTGTTTCTCCATCTATTTGCTATTAAGTATGGGACCAGATACGATGATCTTTCTTTTCTGAATGTTGAGCTTTAAACCAACATTTTTACTCTCCTCTTTCACTTTCATCAAAAAGCTCTTTAATTCTTCTTCACTTTCTGGTGGTGTCATCTGCATATCTGAGGTTATTGATATATCTCCCAGCAATCTTGATTCCAGCTTGTGCTTCCTCCAGCCCAGCATTTCTCATGATGTACTCTGTATATAAATTAAATAAGTGGGGTGACATACACAGCCTTAACATACTCTTTAAAGATTTGGAACCAGTCTGATGTTACATGACCACTTCTATCTATTGCTTCCTGACCTGCATACAGGTCTTTCAAGAGGCAGGTCAGGTGGTCTGGTATTCCCACCTCTGTCAGAATTTTCCAGTTTATTATGATCCACACAGTCAAAGGCTTTGGCATAGTCAATAAAGCAAAAATAGATGTTTTTCTGGAACTGTCTTGTTTTCTTGATGATCCAGCAGATGTTGGCAATTTGATCTCTGGTTCCTCTGCCTTCTCTAAAAGCAGCTTGAACATCTGGAAGTTCATGGTTCACGTATTTGTTGAAGCCTGGCTTGGAGAATTTTGAGCATTACTTTACTAGCATGTGAGATGAGTGCAATTGTGTAGTAGTTTGAGTATTCTTTGGCATTGCCTTTCTTAGGGACTGGAATGAAACTGACCTTTTCCAGTCCTGTGGGCACTGCTGAGTTTTACAAATTTGCTGGGATATGGAGTACAGCACTTTCACAGCATCATCTTTTAGGATTTGAAATAGCTCATCTGGAATTCCATCACCTCCACTAGCTTTGCTCATAGTGATGCTTCCTAAGGCCCACTTGACTTCACATTCCAGGATGTCTGGCTTTACGTGAGTGATCACACTATTGTAAGTATCTGGGTCGTGTAGATCTTTCTTGTACAGTTCTTCTATGTATTCTTGCCACCTCTTCTTAACATCTTCTGCTTCTGTTAGATCCATACCATTTCTGTCATTTATTGAGCCCATCTTTGCATGAAATATTCCCTTGGTATCTGTCATTTTCTTAAAGAGATCTCTAGCCTTTCCCATTCTATTGTTTTCCTCTATTTCTTTGCGTTGATAACTGAGGAAGGCTTTCTTATCTCTCCTTGCTATTCTTTGGAACTCTGTATTCAAATGGCTATATCTTTGCTTTTCCCCTTTGCTTTTTGCTTCTCTTCTTTTCACAGCTACTTGTAAGGCCTCCTCAGACAGCCTTTTTTTTTTTTTTTTAATTTCTTTTCTAGGGGATGTTCTTGCTCCCTGTCTCCTGTACAATGTCACCAACTTCTGTCCATAGTTCATCAGGCACTTTGTTTACGAGATCTGGTCCCTTAAATCTATTTCTCACTTCCACTGTATAATTGTAAGGGATTTGATTTAGGTCATACCTGAATAGTCTAGTGGTTTCCCCTACTTTCTTCAATTTAAGTCTGAATTTGACAATAAGGAGTTCATGATCTGAGCCACAGTCAGCTCCTGGTCTTGTTTTTGCTGATTTTATAGAGCTTCTCCATCTTTTGCTGTAAGAAGATAATCAATTTAGTTTCAGTTTTGACCATACGGTGATGTCCATGTGTAGAGTCCTCTCTTGTGTTGCTGGAAGAGGGTGTTTGCTATGACCAGTATGTTCGTTCTCTTGGCATAATTCAATTAGCCTTTGCCCTGTTAATTCTGTACTCCAAGGCCAAATTTGCCTGTTACTCCAGGTATTTCTTGACTTCCTACTTTTCTATTCCAGCCCCTTATAACGAAAATGACATATTTTGGGGGTGTTAATTCTAGACGGTCTTGTAGGTCTTCATAGAACAGTTCAACTTCAGCTTCTTCAGCATTACTGGTCGGGGCATAGACTTGGATTACCGTGATATTGAATGCTTTGCCTTGGAGATGAGCAGAGATCATTCTGTCGTTTTTAAGACTGCATCCAAGAACTGCATTTTAGACTCTTTTGTTGACTGTGATGGCTGCTCATTTCTTCTAAGGGATTCTTGCCCACAGTAGTAGATATAATGGTTATCTGAATTAAATTTACCCATTCCAGTCCATTTTAGTTCACTGATTCCTAAAATGTCAATGTTCACTCTTGCCATCTTCTCTTTGATCACTTCCAATTTGCCTTGATTCATGGACCTATCATTTCAAGTTCCTATGCAATATTGCTCTTTACAGCATTGGGCCTTGCTTCCATCACCAGTTACATCCACAGCTGTGTATTGTTTTTGCTTTGGCTCCATCTCTTCATTCTTTCTGGAGTATTATTTCTCCATTGATCTCCAATAGCGTATCGGGCACCTACCCATGTGGGGAGTTCACCTTTCAATGTCCTATATTTTTTTGCCTTTTAATGCTGTTCATGGGGTTCTCAAAGCAGGAATACTTGAAGTGGTTTGCCATTCCCTTCTCCAGTGGACCACATTTTGTCAGAACTGTCCATGACCTGTCCATCTTGGGTGGCCCCACATGGCATGGCTCACAGTTTCATTGAGTCAGACAAGGCTGTGGTCCATGTAATTGGATTGGTTAAACTTTCCTGTGATGGTGGTTTTCAGCCTATCTGCCTGTTTATTTCTTTAGGTAGATATATTCCTATGTATTTTATTCTTTTTGTTACAATGATGAATGGAATTGTTTCCTTAATTTCTCTTTGTGTTTTCTCATTGTTAGTGTATAGAAATGCAAAGGATTTCTGTGTGTTAATTTTATATCCTGCAACTTTACTGTATTCATTGATTAACTCTAGTAATTTTTTGATGGTGTCTTTAGGGTTTTCTATGCAAAGGATCATGTCATCTGCAAACAGTGGTGGGAGTTTTCCTT
The DNA here is from genome assembly GCF_014754425.2 of Oryx dammah. Taxonomy (NCBI): domain Eukaryota; kingdom Metazoa; phylum Chordata; class Mammalia; order Artiodactyla; family Bovidae; genus Oryx; species Oryx dammah. Next base: position 103,218,495 of record NW_024070213.1, on the reverse strand, counting down.
CTTCTTTTCCAGTTTGGATTCCTTTTATTCCTTGTTTTTTCTCTGATTGCTGTGGCTAAAACTTCCAAAACTATATTGAATAGTAGTGGTGAGAGTAGGCACCCTTGTCTGCTTCCTAACTTTAGGGGAAATGGTTTCAATTTTTCACCATTGAGGATAAAGTTTGCTGTGGGTTTATCATATATGGCTTTTATTATGTTGAGGTATGGTCCTTCTATTCCTGCTTTCTGAAGGATTTTTATCATAAATGGATGTTGAATTTTGTCAAAGGCTTTCTCTGCATCTATTGAGATAATCATATGGTTTTTATCTTTCAATTTGTTGATTTGGTGCATCACATTGATTGAATTGTGAATACTGAAATATCCTTGCATCCCTTGGATAAAGCCCACTTGGTCATGATGTATGATCTTTTTAATATGTTGTGGGATTCTGTTTGCTAGAATTTCGTTGAGTATTTTTGCATCTATGTTCATCATTGATATTGGCCTGTAGTTTTTGTTTGTTTGTTTGTTTGTTTTCTGGCATCTTTGTTTTGGTATTAGAGTGATGGTGGCCTCATAGAATGAGTTTGGCAGTTTACCTTCCTCTTCAATTTTCTGGAAAAGGTTGAGTAGGATGATGTTAGCTCTTCTCTAAACTTGTGGTAAAATTCACCTGTGAAGCCATCTGGTCCTGGGCTTTTGTTTATTGGAAAAATTTTAATTACAGTTTCAACTTTCATGCTTGTGATGGGTCTGTTAAGATTTTCTATTTCTTCCTGTTTCAGTTTTGGAAGTTTATACATTTCTAAGAATTTGTCCATTTCTTCCAAGTTGTCCATTTTATTGACATAAAGGTGCTGATAGTAGTCTCTTATGATCCTTTGTATTTCTGTGTTGTCTGTTGTGATATCTCCATTTTTCATACCTAATTTTGTTGATTTGATTCTTCTCCCTTTTTTTCTTGATGAGTCTGACTAATGGTTTGTCTATTTCACTTATCTTCTCAAAGAACCAGCTTTTAGTTTTGTTGATTTTTGCTATAGTCTCCTCTGTTTCTTTTTCATTTATTTCTACCCTAATTTTTTATGATTTTTTTTCCTTCTACTAACCCTGAGGTTCTTCATTTCTTCTTTTTCTAGTTGCTTTAGGTGTAAAGTTAGGTTATTTGTTTGATTTTCCTTGTAAGCTTGTATTGCTATGCCCCTTCCCCTTAGCGCTGCTTGTAATGAATTTCATAGGTTTTGGGTTATGGTGTTTTCACGTCACTCATTTCTATGCATATTTTGATTTCTTCTGTGATTTGTTGGTTATTCAGAAGCATGTCGTTTAGCCTCTGTAGGTTTGTATTTATAATATTTTTTTTTCTTTTTTCCCTGTAGCTGACATCTAATCTTACCACATTGTGGTCAGAAAAGATGCTTGAAATGATTTCAATTATTTTTTAATTTACCAAGGCTAGATTTATGGCCCAAGATGTGATCTATCCTGAAGAAGGTTCCGTGTGACTTGGGAAATAGGTGAAAACATTGTTTTGAGGTGAAATGTCCTAGAGACATCAATTAGGTTTAACTGGTCCATTGCATCATTTAAAGTTTGAGTTTCCTTGCTAATTTTCTGTTTAGTTCATCTTGAGGTATTAAAGTCTCCCACTATTATTGTGTTACTGTTAATTTCCCCTTTCATACTTCTTAATATTTGCCTTACATATTGTGGTGCTCCTGTGTTGGGTGCATATATATTTATAATTGTTATATCTTCTTCTCGGATTGATCTTTTGATGATTATGTAATGTCCTTCTTTGTCTCTTTTCACAGCCTTTATTTCAATGTCTATTTTATCTGGTATGATTATTGCTATGCCTGCTTTCTTTTGGTCTCCATTTGCATGAAATATCTTTTTCCAGGCCTTCACCTTTAGTCTGTATGTGTCCCTTGTTTTGAGGTGGGACTCTTGTAGACAACATATATAGGGGTCTTGTTTTTGTATCCAGTCTTTGTTTTTTGGTGGGTTATTTAACCCATTTGCATTTAAAGTAATTATTGATAAGTATGATCCCGTTCCCATTTGCTTTGTTGTTTTGGGTTTGAGTTTATAAACGTTTTCTGTGTTTCCTGTCTAGAGAAGTTCCTGTGGAATTTGTTGAAGAGCTGTTTTTGTGGTGCTGAATTCTCTAAGCTTTTGCTTGTCTGTAAAGCTTTTGATCTCTCCTTCATATTTGAATGAGATCCTTGCTGGGTATAGTAATCTGAGTTGTAGGTTTTGCTGTTTCATCACTTTAAGTATGTCCTGCCATTCCCTCCTGGCCTGAAGAGTTTCTATCGAAAGATCAGCTGTTATCCTTATGGGAATCCCCTTGTGTGTTATTTGTTGCTTTTCCCTTGCTGCTTTTAATATTTGCTTTTTGTGTTTGATCTTTGTTAATTTGATTAATATGTGTCTTGTAGTGTTTCACCTTGCATTTATCCTGTTTGGGACTCTCTAGGTTTCTTCTATTTGGGTGGCTATTTCCTTCCCCATTTTAGGGAAGTTTTAAAATATTATCCCCTCAAGTATTTCTCCTCAAGTATTATCTCCTCATGGCCTTTCTTTTTGTCTTCTTCTTCTGGGACTCCTGTGATTCTAATGTTGGGGTGTTTAACATTCTCCCAGAGGTATCTCAGGTTGTCCTCATTTCTTTTAATTCTTTTTGCTTTTTTCCTCTCTGCTTCATCTATTTCCACCATTCTATCTTCCACCTCACTTATCCTATCTTCTGCCTCATTCTACTGTTGGTTCCCTCCAGAGTGCTTTTGATGTCATTTATTGCATTATTTATTAGTGATTGACTCTTTTTTTAGTTCTTCTGGGTCCTTGTTAAACATTTCTTGTATCTTCTCAATCCTTGTCTCCAGTCAATTTATCTGTAATTCCATTTTGTTTTAAAAATTTTGGATCATATTTACTGTCATTATTCTGAATTCTTTTTCAGGTAGATTCCCTATCTTCTCCTCTTTGGTTTGGTTTGGTGGGCATTTATGATGTTCCTTTATCTGCTGAATATGTCTTTGACTTTTCATTTTGCTTAGATTGCTGTGTTTGGGGTGATCTTTCTTTATTCTGGAAGTTTGTGGTTCCTTTTTATTGTGGAGGTTGCTCCCTGTGGGTATGCTTGGATGAGGGTCTTATCAAGGTTTCCTGGTTAGGGAAGCTTGCATCTGTATTTTGGTGGGTGGAGCTGGAACTCTTCACTCTGGAGTGCAAGGAAGTGTCCAATAGTGAGTTTTGAGGTGTCTATGGGTTTGGTGTGACCTTTGGCCACCTGTGTATTAATACTCAGGTATGTGTTCCTGTGTTGCTGGAGAATCAGCATGATATGTATTGCTCTGAATCTTGTTAGCTCTTGGGTGGAGCTTGGTTTCAGTGTATGTATGGAGGTTTTTTTAGGAGCTTTTGTTGATTAATGTTCCCTGGAGTCAGAAGTTTTCTGGTGTTCTCAAGTTTTGCATTTAAGCCTCCTGCCACTGGCTTTCAGTAGCCTCAACACTTCTCCATCCATACAGCACAGATGATAAAATATCTAGTTTAATGGTGACAACATTCTCCACAGTGAGGGACACCCAATGAGATTCACAGAGTTACATGGAGAAGAGAAGAGGGAGGAGGGAGATAGAGGTGACCAGGATGACAAGAGGGGGAATCAAAAAGGGAAGGAGCAATCTAGCCAGAAATCTGTTCCTTATGTGCTCTCCACATTCTGGAACACTCAGAGAGGTTCACAGAATTACACAGAGAAGAGAAGAGAAGAGGGAGGAGGGAGATAGAGGTGATCAGAAGGAGAAGAGGGGGAGTCAAAAGGAGAGAGACCGATCAAGCCGGTAATCAGTTCCCTAAGTGTTCTCCACAGCCCAGAACACACAGAGGTTCACAGAGTTAAGTTGAGAAGAGAATGAGGAGAGAGGAGATAGAGGTGACCTGGGGGAGAAAAAAGGAGAGTCAAAAGGAGAGAGAGCAATCAAGCCAGTAATCACACCCCTATGTAAATATGGGTCCTGAACATTAGATTCTTAAAGGTACAAAGTTTATAACAAATACCAAAAACCAAAAATTAAAATCTAGAGTAGCGGTAGTAGACTTTCAAAAATACATATTAAAAATACAAAGCAAAATCACGAAGATCATAATATATGTATATATTTGAAAACTGCTTTAAAAATAGTCTTTTTTTTTTGCAAGGTAGTGGGTTATAAAAATGAAAATTAAAGGAGTAATAAAGAACTTAAAAATTAAAAAAAAATGATAATAGTAAAATATATCTAGGAATTTCTCTGGAGCTGTTGAGGGCAGGATGGGGTCTGTTCAGTTTCAGATAGTTCCTAGTTCTCAATGTCTATAGGCCCCTTCCAATGCTTGCTGCTGCTGCTGCTAAGTCGCTTCAGTCATGTCTGACTCTGTGCGACCCCATAGACGGCTGCCCACCAGGCTTCCCCATCCCTGGGATTCTCCAGGCAAGAACACTTGAGTGGGTTGCTGTTTCCTTCTCCAATGCATAAAAGTGAAAAGTGGAAGTGAAGTCTCTCAGTCGTGTCTGACTCCTAGCGACCCCATGGACTGCAGCCTACCAGGCTTCTCCATCCATGGAATTTTCCAGGCAAGAGTACTGGAGCGGGTTGCCAATGCTTAGTCAATGCTAACTACAGGGTTTTAATCTGTTGCACCAGTCACTTCAGAGTGGTTCCCACTTCATTTATTTTGGCTTCCTCTGTTTGCAAGTCTCTTCAGTGTTCTAATTTTTGCCCTGGCACAAGAGGGCTAAGGTGGTCACTCATTTAGGCTTACTTGTTCAGTGTGCTGTGGGGAGGACACAGCACTGCAAACAAATATCACTGGCATCTGTGGGGAGTTCTCACAGTGTATGGAGCACTGGGTTTGCCCCAGCTCAGGCTGCTTGTGCATTCCCAGCCTACATTGGTCAGGCTCCAGGTTGCTCTGCAGAGGATCTGTCCAAAGCAGGCCCTGGGTTTCTTGCACTTTCCAGGTCTAAGCTGCTCAGGTTCAGGTTCTCAGGAACAGAGTGAGTAGAGCATGAGTTTTGTGCCCTTCCCAGGTCTGAGCAGCTCAGGTGGCCAGGTGCTTGGCGAGCACCCTGTCCCAGGTGGTCTGTGCATCTTATCACCTCCCCAGTCCCAGCCCCTTGGTGTCCTGGGTGTACCACGAGAGCACCATCTCAGGTGTGCTGTGTGTCTCCTCTTGGGGTCTGATCTCTGGCTACAACCCTCCTGGCGGATGTCAACAGTCCAGGATCCCAGGAAGACTTCATTAGCAACTGGGAGCCTGCTCAGAGTTTGGTGGAGGATGCCTTCTCTGGGGCCAAGATTGCCCCTTGCCTTCTGGCTCTGGCTGTCACCTCCAGCAGGGAGAGGGGCTTCCAGTGGGGGGATGGGCCAGTCTGCAGCCAGCTAGCTCTCCTCTGATATTTGCTCAGTCCTTTGTTCTGTGAGCAAGCCAGGCTGTGCCTTAGGTTAGAGCTTTTTGCAGGAGAGTTCTCTCTCTCTCTCTCTCTCTCTCTCTCTTTTTCTCTCTCCAACTATCCTACAGTTTGGGTTGCTATCTCAAGTTAGCTGCCTCAGATTGTCCTCAGGGCATTCAGGCCTGGTCCTTAACCTAAGCATGCAACCATCTCCTCCTTGTTCAGCCCCGCTCACTGGTGGCAGACATGAGCATCCAGACTACTTCTCCACTGGGAGTTGTGGTTAGGTGCATATTCTTTGTGGGACCTCCCACCCCCCCCCAGTTATGTTGTCCTCTGAGATTCCAAAACTCCCCACAGTCCTGCCAGTGAGAGGGTTTCCTGGTGTTTGGAAACTTCTCCTCCTTCACGACTCCCTCCCTGGGAGGGGTCTCTGACCCTAACTCTTTTGTCTCTCATTTTTCTTTTATGTTTTGTCCTACCTACTTTTGAAGAGAATAGGCTGCCTTTCTGGGTGCCTGGTGTCCTCCACCAGCATTCAGAAATTGTTTTGTGGAAGTTGCTCAGCATTCAAATGATCTTTTTATGAATTTGTGTGTGAGAAAGTGGTCTCCCCATCCTATTCCTCTGCCATCTTAGGACTGCCTCCTCTTGACTTTTTTTTTGAAACAGATTGGAGAAAATACTGTAGAGGTAGGTTTGAGTGGGAGGTGAGAAGTCCCTATATAAACATTTTTAAGCATCCAAGGGAGGAGAAGAAGGAAAAGGAATGTAGATGCTGACTAGAGGACAGAAAAGAAAGGGAATGCAAAGAGGAGGACACAACTGAACTGAAAATACAGTCCACTTGTGTCAACATGACTTAACTGTTTATTACAGAAAATTCTTTACCAGGAAAGTAGTTCTGTAGACCAATAGTTACTTTCACTGTTTGCCAGTTTGTATCAAGGAGTTCTTGTAAACAAATTTATTTGCACATTTTGCTCATCTGGACAAACAAATCTCCCTTTGTGATAATATCTTGTTCACCTGGACAAACATCCTGCTTCTCAGATGCTGTCAAGACTCCTCAAAATTCTTTCCATATTGAATCCACCAATTGTAGAGTATTATAACATGAGTTTTTCTCACTCCCAACAAATTCCTCATCTTGAAAAATCCCCCTAACACCACTTGAACCTAGATTCTAAGTCTCTCAAGGCTTATTCCTAACTCAATTCTGAGACAATTGAGACTCAATGTGGCATTCTTCCTTCCTGAAGTGTTAATAAGTTTAATAAACTCAAATTTATTTGATGAAAATATTTTTCTGGCAATCTTTGTGGGAGAGTTTACAACCAAAGGAACTTACTTATTTCTTGGATGTCATGGATGAAGAAGAAGAAGGAAAGAGGCAATGTGGCTGTATGCATAAAGGGAAGAGGAGAAGATGATCAAATTTTTTAGCTTCAGAAATGAATGAATATTACTAAAGAATATTTTTGGGTTGACCTATTGTGATGGTTTATCCTCTGTGTTAATTTGAGTACATCATAGTACCCAGGTATTTTGTTTGTATACATCTGTAAGGATATTTTTCAAGATGAGGTTAAAATTTAAATCAGTAGACTTTGAGTAAAGCTAATAGTACTTCATTATATGGGGATGTCTCATCCAATCAGTTGCAGGGCTTAATAGAAAACACAGTAAGTTTTCTAAGAAGAAGGAACACTGTTCAATGATTGTCTTTTGACTTGAGCTATAACATCAACTCAACCCTGAATCTCTAACCTGATGGCCTACTGTGAACATTTGTGACTAGCTCAGAAAATTGGGCTAGTCCCAGTTTTCCTCTTTTTTTCCATTTCTCCCCAACCCTTTCACAAACACATACCTACACACACACATTGTATTGATTTGTTTCTCTGGAAAACCCTAATGAACCTATCAATTAGTTCATTATAAAATTGATTATGTATTGACTGACAGTTAAGCTTTGCCTCTTACACTGAGTGAGGTTACATATACTTTACCTAGAAAATGATATACTAGCAACATGTCAACTTTGCTACTATTATTGAGACAATTTATGTGATTCTGATAATTTAATTTATTTGCCATTATTTATAGTCCATTTAAATTTTCCTCCAGATCAATGTAAAGGTTTATTTGCTAAAAAACATTGTTGATGACTTTATTTTCATTTACATAATTTTACCTGCTGTATTACTTGTAGTATGTTTAAATTATTTTAGGATTTCCTTGGTGGCTCAGACGGTAAAGCATCTATCTACAATGCCAGAGACCTGGGTTGGATCCCTGGGTCGGGAAGATCCGCTGGAGAAGGAAATGGCAATCCACTCCAGTACTCTTGCCTGGAAAATCCCATGGACAGAGGAACCTGATAGGTTACAGTCCATGGGATCGCAAAGAGTCGGACATGACTGAACGACTTCAATTTCACTTAAATTATTTTATGAAACATGCTAAGAATATTATACATACTTTGTAAGTTAATCTCAAAAAATGAATAGTGAAATGGATACCATGGTCATGCCCATTTTTCATGTGAGAAAATTAGGAAAATGAGGGTTAATTAATTAAGGACATGTAGCTAAATTGTGTTCTTGCCTGGAGAATCCCAGGGACGGGGGAGCCTGGTGAGCTGCCATCTCTGGGGTCACACAGAGTTGGACACGACTGAAGCAACTTAGTAGCAGCAGCAGCAGGTAAATTAGACATGCCTGAGTGACTTCACTTTCACTTTTCACTTTCATGCACTGGAGAAGGAAATGGCACCCCACTCCAGTGTTCTTGCCTGGAGAATCCAAGGGACAGGGCAGCCTGGTGGGCTGCTGTCTATGGGGTTGCACAGAGTTGGACACGACTGAAGTGACTTAGCAGCAGCAGCAGCTAAATTGGAATAAACTGAACTGACTGAACTCATCTGTATACGTCAGAGCACATGTACTTAAAATGCATGTCATAATTCAAGCCACTAATAGAAATAACCTATGTGCATATTTCTATATGTTTCAAGGCAAACACTTAATAAAGAATGATGTAGTTGAAAGACATGACAGTTATAGTTAAGATGGAGTTCTAAACCTGTTTCTGTTATTTTTTGTAAACTTGTGTTTTCATTAGCCCTTCTGCTCTTAATTGAAGTAACTGCAATTGGGCTAAATAGTCACTATTTTGAAAAGTTAGTCACTCAGTCGTGTCCGACTCTTTGTGACCCCATGGACTATAGCCAACAAGGCTCCTCTGTCCATGGGATTCTCCAGGCAATAATACTTGAGTATGTTGCCATTTCCTTCTCCAATTAAACTCAGGAATAGTTTTATGAAAATGTAGTCATTTAAAGTATAGTAACTCTCATACATTACACTGTTTGTTTTTATATCTGGGAATTGTTATCATTATCTTAATTCTTAAACATAATATTTCTTCATTAAACATAGATGAATAGAAAATAATTCACTCAAGACATTGTAGGTTGATAAGAAAAGTTTAATTGTTGTTTCATTTTCTGATTTCTTATCGTTATTCTCTACTTTTATTTTTATATTTTAAGAAATGACTTTTAAGTATTCATAATTCTTTAATTCCAATCCCAAAGAAAAGCAATGCCAAAGAATGCTGAGACTACCGCACAATTGCACTCATCTCACATGCTAGTAAAGTAATGCCCAAAATTCTCCAAGCCAGGCTTCAGCAATATGTGAACCGTGAACTTCCAGAAGTTCAAGTTGGTTTTAGAAAAGGCAGAGGAATCAGAGATCAAATTGCCAACATCCACTGGATGTTTGAAAAAGCAAGAGAGTTCCAGAAAAACATCTATTTCTGCTTTCTTCACTATGCCAAAGCCTTTGACTGTGTGGATCACAAAAAAAAAATGTGAAAAATTCTTCAAAAGATGGGAACACCAGACCACCTGACCTGCCTCTTGAGAGACCTGTATGCACATAAGGAAGCAACAGTTAGAACTGGACATGAAACAACAGACTGGTTCCAAATTGGGAAAGGAGTGTGTCAAGGCTGCATATTGTCACCCTGCTTATTTAACTTCTATGCAGAGTAAATCATGAGAAATGCTGGGCTGGATGAAGAACAACCTGGAATCAAGATTGCTGGGAGAAATATCATCAATAACCTCAGATATGCAGATGACACCACCCTTATGGCAGAAAGTGAAGAAGAACTAAAGAGCCTCTTGATGAAAGTCAAAGAGGAGAGTGAAAAAGTTGGCTTAAAGTTCAACATTCAGAAAACGAAGATCATGGCATCTGGTCCCATCACTTCATGGCAAATAGATGGGGAAACAGTGGAAACCGTGGCTGACTTTATTTTTCTGGGCTCCAAAATCACTGCAAATGGTGATTGCAGCCATGATTATGACCAACCTAGACAGCATTTTAAAAAGCAGAGACATTACTATGCCAACCAAGGTCCTTCTAGTCAAGGCTATGGTTTTTCCAGTGGTCATGTATGGATGTGAGAGTTGGGGAATAAAGAAAGCTGAGCACCAGAGAATTGATGCTTTTGAACTGTGGTGTTGGAGGAGACTCTTGAGAGTCCCTTGGACTGCAAGGAGATCCAACCAGTCTATCCTAAAGAAAATTAGTCCTGGGTGTTCATTGGAAGGACTGATGTTGAAGCTGAAATTCCAATACTTTGGCCACCTGATGTGAAGAGCTGACTCATTAGGAAAAACTTTGATGCTGGGGAAGATTGAGGGCAGGAGAAAGGGAGACAGAGGATGAGATGGTTGGATGGCATCACCAACTCAATGGAAATGAGTTTGGGTAAACTCCAGAAGTTGGTAATGGAGAGGGAGGCTTGGCGTGCTGTGGTTCAAGAGGTTGCAAAGAGTCTAACACGACTGAGTGACTGAACTGAACTGAATCCTTTAAAATTGGGCAGAGAATTTGGAAATTTTTTCAAAGATTACACATATGCATACAAAAGTTTTAATTTTTATTCTAAGGAATTTTTCAGTTCAGTTCAGTTCAGTTATTCAGTCGTGTCTGACTCTTTGTGACCCCATGAATTGCAGCATGCCAGGCCTCCCTGTCCATCACAACTCCCAGAGTTCACTCAGACTCATGTCCATCGAGTCAGTGATGCCATCCAGCCAGCCATCTCATCCTCTGTCATCCACTTCTCCTCCTGCCCCCAATCCCTCACAGCATCAACCTCATGTGAAGAGTTGACTCATTGGAAAAGGAATTTTTAGAATAGTTTAAACAGTTTATTTGAAATCATCCAGCAGTCCACAATGAGTTTGTTTCTTCTCTGCTTTAACAACTCAATTTAAACTGATTAATCCTCGTCTCAAAATGTATCTTTGACTCTTAGTTGACATTTACTTTGCAAAGCTGAATAGTAACATATGTAGTTGCATATATTCTATTATTTTAGTTAATTTACAGTCTGTCATTTCATATTAAATATAAAAAGGAATGCAAATGATTTACAAGTTGCAGTCAGTAAATAGTATTAAAATATATTTCCCATTTTGATACAAGATCACCTTATAAAATATAGATTAATTTTAGATTATACCTTTTGAATAAGAGAAGGTATATTTTAATCATGGTTTCATCAGTGAACATGTTCTGTGGAAAAATGAATTAAAAAATAAAAACCATATAGCTATTGTGAACATATTGTCTTTATGAGTAAACCCACAAATTAGGGCTATTTGTAATAGGGACCCAGCTACCAAGTATTTTATGAGAGGATAGGAATAGATAAGCTTTGGGGGATATCCTTTATTCATTTTGACCTTTCCCAGCTTCTTATTCTCTGTTTCAGTATTGACCTTTTTGTCTTTTTTTTTTTCTATTAACTACTGATTCCCAGCTAACCTGCTTTTAATATGTATTCAAAGCTACATATAATAAAGAAAACAGACACAATAATGCTATAGAAATATAAAAATCTTAGACTAATCAAAGCTACTGAAATTGAGTACAAGTAATGGAAAGGCAAAAAAGATTGGGAAAAGATGGTTTATATAGTAAAAACAGTCAAAATAAGGAAGCATGTCATCCTGTCAAAATGTGTGAGTTTTAAATTTAAATCATAGCTCTCATCCTGAGAAATACTTAGTTTATTTTTATGTACAAATATTAAAAATGATCTAGATACAAATATCTCAAAATCTCCAGTTACAGTTAGTGTAAGTTAAATATACTGTGAGCCCCTTATTTCAAAATTCAGGCTTACATTGAAAAAAAGTAGGGAAAAACACCAGGACATTCAGATATGAACTAAATGAAATCCCTTATGATTATCTAGCGGAGGTGACAAATAGTTTCAAGGGACTAGATCTGGTAGACAGAGTGCCTAAAGAACTATGGATGGAGGTTTGTTACATTGTACAGGAAGTGGTGACCAAAACTATTTCTCAAAGAAAAAGAAATGCAAGAAGGCAAAGTGGTTGTCTGAAGAGGCCTTACAAATTGCTGAGAAAAGATGAGAAGAGAAAGGCAAAGGAGAAAGGGAGAGATATACCCAACTGAATACAGAGTTCCAGAGAATAGCAAAGAGAGATAAGAAGTCGCAAACAGGATAAACCCAAGGCAAAACACCCCAAGACACATATTAATCAAATTAACAAAGATCAAACACAAAGAATAAATATTAAAAGCAGCAAGGGAAAAACAACAAATAAAACACGAGGGGATTCCCATAAGGATAACAACTGATCTCTCAACAGAAACACTTCAGGCCAGGAGGGAATGGCAGGACATACTTAAAGTGATGAAAGAAAATAACCTACAGAACAGTTTACTGTACACAACAAGGATCTCATTCAAATATGAAGGAGAAATCAAAAGTTTTACAGACAAGCAAAAGCTAAAAGAATTCAGCACCACCAAACCAGCTCTCCAACAAATGCTAAATGATATTCTCTAGACAGGAAACACAGAAAGGGTGCATAAACCAGAACCAAAAACAATAAAGTAAATGGCAACGGAATCAAAGTTATCAATAATTACCTTAAACGTAAATGGGTTGAATGCTCCAACCGAAAGACAAAGACTGGCTGAATGGGTACAAAAACAAGACCCCTATATGTGTCGTCTACAAGAGACCCACCTCAAAACAGGAGACACATACAGACTGAAAGTGAAGGGCTGGAAAAAGATATTCCACACAAATAGAGATCAAAAGAAAGCAGGAGTAGCAATACTCATATCAGATAAAATAGACGTTAAAACAAAGGCTGTGAAAAGAGATAAAGAAGGACACTACATAATGATCAAAGGATCAATACAAGAAGATATAACAATTATAAATATATATGCACCCAACATAGGAGCACCACAATATGTAAGACAAATGCTAACAAGTATGAAAGGGGAAATTAACAATAACACAATAATAGTGGGAGACTTTGATACCCCACTCACAATTATGGATAGATCAACTAAACAGAAAATTAACAAGGAAACACAAACATTAAATGATACAGTAGACCAGTTAGAGCTAATTGATATCTATAGGACATTTCACCCCAAAACAATGAATTTCACCTTTTTCTCAAGTGCACACGAAACCTTCTCCAGGATAGATCACATCCTGGGCCATATATCTAGCCTTGGTAAATTCAAAACAATTGAAATCATTCCTAGCATATTTTCTGACCACAATGCAGTAAGATTAGATCTCAATTACAGGAGAAAAACTATTAAAAATTCCAACATATGGAGGTGGAACAACACGCTTCTGAATAACCAACAAATCACAGAAGAACTCAAAAAAGAAACCAAAATATGCATAGAAATGAATGAAAATGAAAACACAACAACCCAAAACCTGTGGGACACTGTAAAACCAGTACTAAGGGGAAAGTTCATAGCAATACAGGCATACCTAAAGAAACAAGAAAAAAGTCAAATAAATAACCAAACTCTACACCTAAAGCAACTAGAAAAGGAAGAAATGGAGAACCCCAGAATTAGTAGATGGAAAGAAATATTAAAAATTAGGGCAGAAATGAATGCAAAAGAAACAAAAGAGACCATAGCAAAAATCAACAAAGCCAAACGCTGGTTCTTTGAAAGGATAAATAAAATTGACAAACCATTAGCCAGACTCATCAAGAAACAAAGGGAGAAAAATCAAATCAATAAAATTAGAAATGAAAATGGAGAAATCACAGCAGACAACATAGAAATACAAAGGAGCATAAGAAAAAACTTTCAGCAATTATCTGCCAATAAAATGGACAACTTGGAAGAAGTGGACAAATTCTTAGAAAAGTACAACTTTCCAAAACTGAACCAGGAAGAAAGAGAAAATCTTAACAGACCCATCACAAGCATGGAAATTGAAACTGTAATCAGTAATCGTCCAGCAAACAAAAGCCCAGGTCCAGACAGCTTCACAGCTGAATTCTACCAAACATTTAGAGAAGAGCTAACACCTATCCTACCCAAACTCTTCCAGAAAATTGCAGAGGAAGGTAAACTTCCAAACTCATTCTATGAGGCCACCATCACCCTAATACCAAAACCTGACAAAGAGGCCACAAAAAAGAAAACTACAGGCCAATATCACTGATGAACATAGATGCAGAAATCCTTCACAAAATTCTAGCAATCAGAATCCAACAACACATTAAAAAGATCATACACCATGACCACGTGGGCTTTATCCCAGGGATGCAAGGATTCTTCAATATCTACAAATCAATCAATGTAATTCACCACATTAACAAATTGAAAAATAAAAGCTATATAATTATCTCAATAGATGCAGAGAAAGCCTTAGACAAAATTCAACATCCATTTATGATAAGAACTCTCCAGAAAGCAGGAATAGAAGAAACATACCACAACATAAAAAAAGCTATATATGACAAACCCACAGCAAACATTATCCTCAATGGTGAAAAATTGAAAGCATTTCCCCTAAAGTCAGGAACAAGACAAGGGTGCCCACTTTCACAACCACTATTTAACATAGTTTTGGAAGTTTTGGCCACACAATCAGAGCAGAAAAAGAAATTAAAGGAATCCAAATTGGAAAAGAAGAAGTAAAACTCTCACTGTTTGCAGATGACATGATCCTCTACATAGAAAACCCTAAAGATTCCACCAGAAAATTACTAGAGCTAATAAATGAATATAGTAAAATTGCAGGATATAAATCAACACGCAGAAATTCTTTGCATTCCCATACACTAATAATGAGAAAATAGAAAGATAAATTAAGGAAACAATCCCATTCACCATTGCAATGAAAAGAATAAAATACTTAGGAATATAGCTACCTAAAGAAACTAAAGACCTATATAGAGAAAATTATAAAACACTGGTGAAATAAATCAAGGAGGACAGTAATAGATGGAGAAATATACCATGTTCATGGATTGGAAGAATCAACATAGTGAAAATGAGTATACTACCCAAAGCAATCTATAGATTCAATGCAATCCTTATCAAGCTACTAATGGTATTTTTTACAGAGCTAGAGGAAATAATTTCACAATTTGTATGGAAATACAAAAAACCTCGAATAGCCAAAGCAATCTTGAGAAAGAAGAATGGAACTGGAGGAATCAACCTGCCTGACTTCACACTCTACTACAAAGCCACAGTCATCAAGATAGTATGGTACTGGCACAAAGACAGAAATATAGATCAATGAAACAAAGTAGAAAGCCCAGAGATAAATCCACACACCTATGGACACCTTATCTTTGACAAAGGAGGCAAGAATATACAATAAAGGAAAGACAATGTCTTTAACAAGTGGTACTGGGAAAACTGGTCAACCACTTGTAAAAGAATGAAACTAGAACACTTTCTAACACCACACACAAAAATAAACTCAAAATGGATTAAAGATCTAAACGTAAGACCAGAAACTATAAAACTCCAAGAGGAGAACATAGGCAAAACACTTTCCGACATACATCACAGCAGGATCCTCTATGACCCACCTCCCAGAATCTTGGAAATAAAAGCAAAAATAAACAAATGGGACCTAATTAAACTTAAAAGCTTCTGCACAACAAAGCAAACTATAAGCAAGGTGAAAAGACAGCCTTCAGAATGGAAGAAAATAATAGCAAATGAAGCAACTGACAAACAACTAATTTCAAAAATATACAAGCAACTCCTGCAGCTCAATTCCAGAAAAATAAACCACCCAATCAAAAAATGGGCTGAGGAACTAAACAGAAATTTCTCCAAAGAAGTATACAGATGGCTAACAAACACATGAAAAGATGCTCAACATCACTCATTATCAGAGAACTGCAAATCAAAACCACAATGAGGTACCATTTCACGCCGGTCAGGATGGCTGTGATTGAAAAGTCTACAAGCAATAAATTCTGGAGAGGGTGTGGACAAAAGGAAACCCTCTTACACTGTTGGTGGGAATGTAAATTAGTACAGCCACTATGGAGAACAGTGTGGAGATTCCTTAAAAATCTGAAAATAGAACTGCCTTATGACCCAGCAATCCCACTGCTGGGCATATACACCGAGAAACCAGAACTGAAAGAGACACAAGTACCCCCAATGTTCATCGCAGCACAGTTTATAATAGCCAGGACATAGAAGCAACCTAGATATCCATCAACAGATGAATGGATAAGAAAGCTGTGGTACATATACACAATAGAATATTACTCAGCCATTAAAAATAATACATTTGAATCAGTTCTAATGAGATGGATGAAACTGGAGCCTATTGTACAGAGTGAAATAAGCCAGGAAGAAAAACACCGATACCTTATACTAATGCATATATATGGAATTTAGAAAGATGGTAATGATAACCCTGTTTGTGAGACAGCAAGAGACACAGATGTATAGAACAGTCTTTTGGACTCTGTGGGAGAGGGAGAGGGTGGGATGATTTGGGAGAATGGCATTGAAGCATGTATAATATCATAAAAGAAACGAATCGCCAGTCCAGGTTTGACGCAGGATACAGGATGCTTGGGGCTGGTGCACTGGGATGACCTAGAGGGATGGGATGGAGAGGGAGAAGGGAAGAGGGTTCAGGATGGGGAACACGTGTACACCCGTGGTGGATTCATATTGATGTATGGCAAAACCAATACAATATTTTAAAGTAAAAAATAACAATAATGATAAATAAATAAACAACAACAACAAAAAGAAGATCTTAATTGGACAATGCAAAGAAAAAGAGGAAAACAATAGAATGGGAAAGACTAGAGATCTCTTCAGGAAAATTAATCAAGTTAACATTTAATGCAAGGATGGGCATGATAAAGGACAGAAACAGTGAGGACTAAACAGAGACAAAAGAGATTAATAAAAGGTGGCAAGAATACACAGAACTATACAAAATAAAATTATTAATGACCTGATTAACCACAATGGTGTGATCACTCTCCTAAAGCCAGACATTCTGTAGTGTGAAGTCAAATGAGCCTTAGGAAGCATATCTAGGAACAAAGCTAGTGGAGTGATGAAATTCCAGCTGAGCTATTTCAAATCCCAAAAGATAATGCTGTGAAAGTGCTGCATTCAGTAGGCTAGCAAATTTGGGAACTCAGCAGTGGCACAGGACTGGGGAAGGTCAGTTTTCATTGCAATCCCAAATAAGAGCAATGCCAAGGAATATTCAAACTACTGTACATTTGTACTCATTTCACATGCTTGCAAGGTAGTAGACTACAAAAGCAGATGAAATTATATTTGCTTTCTATATGGCTGTGATGACTGGGTGAAATTAAGGAAATCTGAAAATACTAACTCAATTGGACTCCATTAGTGCAGTTCACCCCACTCCAGTGTTCTTGCCTGGAGAATCCCATGAACAGAGGAGCCCGGTAGGCTGCAGTCCATGGGGTCGCACAGAGTTGGACACGACGGAAGCGATTTAGCAGCAGTAGCAGTGGTGTATCCAGGTGCCTCGGAAAAGGCTGCAGTGGCTGCTGCTAAGTCGTTTCAGTCGTATCTGACTCTGTGCGACCCCATAAACGGCAGCCCACCAGGCTCCCCCGTCCCTGGGATTCTCCAGGTAAGAACACTGGAGTGAGTTGTCATTTCCTTCTCCAATGCATAACAGTGAAAAGTGAAAGTGAAGTCTCTCAGTCATGTCCGACTCTTAGAGACCCCATGGACTGCAGCCTATTAGGCTCCTCCGCCCATGGGATTTCCCAGGCAAGAGTATTGGAGTGGGTGCCATTGCCTTATCCGAGTAGGAAAAGGCAAACACTAGTTAATGATGAAGAAATACAGAAGGGAAGAAAGAGAAAGCATTTAATATTGCTGGCAAAAAGGAGAGCGCTTATACAAAAGCCTGAAATTAAAAAACTTCTATTAGAGTAAGAAATGTTAGAAGTTAGAGGAAACATGGGTCACTCATTTGTACTTCCTTTTTTTATGAGAGTCAGTGTGATGAATTAAATCATTGGAACAAACTCCAAAAAAGTTCGAAAGATAAGGAAAATGGCATGGATTAAATAATCAAAAAAAAAAATTATAGCAGTGGTTATATTTCCAGGAATCTTTGTGTGGAAATTCCATAGAACCTGCACATGTTAACATCCTAACAAAGAAAAGGTGCTCGGCTGTGTTGCTTCAGGTAGCCTCTAAATTTTAGGAAACTACCTCAATTTGTAATCCATTTAATATAAAAAGCAACCTGAAAAAAAAAGTTATGTCATTACCTCATTACCTTAAAAATTATGCCATTACCTTATGTTAGCAAGATAAATTTCAGATAGCTTAAAATGTTAAATGTAGATATTTATAAAGCATAAGAGAATAAAATTTAGATCACAAATGCGTGATTATAGATTGAGATATACTTTTTGAGTTAAAAATTACTGAACATTACTATGAGTGAAAATATTAATAAAATCCTGAAGTATAATGTCATACATATGTTTATCTACACACTTTTACTTTATCTGTACAAAATTTCAAAAATACCCTAAAATCAGTAACACCATATTTTGCAATCAAAGTGTAAATATCTGTATGGTATAAACAATTTCTGTAGATGAAAATATAGAATTAAACATTGCAGCAACAACAACGAAAGAGGCATATTGTGATTCAAAGGGTTTGTAAACTTGATAATAAATCCTTCTCTCTCCTTCACACACACACTAGCAATCAAATTGCTATACATTCTAGAAGGGAAATCATGATTAATTGAGCACTTGCAAATCTGAGAGTATTTCCTGTATGTTTTAGGTCACTGTCAGTCTTTGACTCCAGGAGTTGGTGATAGACAGGAAAGCCTGGTGTGCTGCTGTCCATGGGGTCACAAAGAGTTGGACAAGACTGAGCAACTGAACTGAGCATCCTTTGCTGACTAGCAATGTCACTGTTAGACTAAAGTAATTAATTTTAAATGGCTTAGATTATTCTTGCTCCATTAATATTTCTATTTTGGTATCTCCAACATGCTTTTTAAAACTTGCTAAAGTATGTAGACTATTTTGGGCTTTCTAGGCGGTGCTAGTGGTAAAGAACCCACCTACCAGTGCAGGAGACAAGAGACACACTTTCAATCCCTGGGAGTGGGGCATGGCAACACTGGAGATCTACAATGCATGGGGTTGCAGAGAGTTTTACATGACTTACTGACTAAATAGCATCAGCAGCAAATAGGTTCACCTGTACCATTTTTCTGGTGCTAAGTCACTTCAGTCTTGTCCACCTCTCTGTGACCCTTTGGACTGTAGCCCTCCAGTCTCCTCTATCCATGGGATTCTCCAGCCTAGAATATTGGGGTGAGTTGTCATGCTCTCTTTACCACTAGTGCCACTCTAGATGCCATATATATTAATATACCTTTATTTATTTATGTTTTTACTTACTTCACTCTGTATGGTGCTTCCCTTGTGGCTCAGCTGCTAAGAATCCGCCTGCAATGTGGGAGACCTGGGTTTGATCCCTGGGTTGGGAAGATCCCTTGGAGAAGGGAAAGGCTAACCATTCCAGTATTCTGGCCTGGAGAATTCCATGGACTGTGTAGTCCATGGGATCTCAAAGAGTCAGACAGGACTGAGCAACTTTCACTTCCACTCTGTATGACAAACTCTTGGTCAACCCATATCTCTCCAAATGACCCAATTTTGTTCCTTTTTATTGCTGAATAATATCCCATTGTTAATATGTCCTAACTCTCCCATCTTTTGAATCTCATTTTCTTATTCCCCTCACTTTTTTCTCTAAAATTGCACAATAGCTCTCAACAACATTATCCTTGAGGTTTTGTCCTTAGGTTCTGTGTTCTAAATGAACTGAACTAAGAAAACAGAAGAGGAAATTTTAAGTTTTTCCTACTCCCCCACCATGTGTGTGTTATGAAAATATGATTATAAAATGTTCACCTTGTGTCTGCTCCTGTCTGAGACTGGAGAAGCTTCCATATGTTGATCACCTTTAGTTTTGTTATGTCAGTGTGAATAGTGAATTATGTAGCTACATGTCTTTATTGTTTGACTACTTCTTGTTCAACAGAGCTATTTGATAGAAAATGGACAAATCAGGAACTTTGAATAGGAAAAGCACTTTCCTTTGTTGTGAAGTTAGCAAGGGTTCAGAGAAATCTGGGCAGCTTGGTACATGGATTGTTCTCCTTGTCTATCAGGCTAGAAAGTATAACATCTTTGTTTGGGAGTCCCCATTCTACATGTTGTGCTTGGACTTCCCTTTAAAAACTGGCCCCACTCACCCAATACACCATCATAGGTCTTATTCAGATATTATTTTATACCATTTCTGATTTTCTTTTCACTTTGTCATCTCTTTGTCTTATAACCTCTCATATCTTTTGCTTAAAGTCATAAACTTAAGCTTGAACACCAGAGAATAGCATTCTTATTGAATTTGTGTATAATGGTGCTTCCTGGAATATTATAAAACTGGAGCCATGAATATAAAACTAGGCATTAAAATGAGTTATTTCTGTAAAAGAGAGAAAACTGACTCATATTGCTTTTGAAAGCACAGACATAATTTTACCTCTATGATCACCTTTAAGACACATAGCCCAATGTTAATATAACCTGTCACATAATAACTTTGTCATTTTTATCAAAACACGTACAATCAATACAGAATTGAATTTTATTTTCTGAGCCATACCTTGGACTCATTCTGCCTTAAAAGAATCTTGAGTTTTGGGGAGCATGACTGTATCATAGATCTAGAAAGTTTTGTATTAGAGTTTATGACACAGTGTAATGAGAAAAACATAAAGACTGTTTCAGGTATATTAAAACCATTCCAGCGTGGTTGATGATATCATTTCAATCTGTTTGATTTATTTAATGCTTGTAGTTTAACCTTTTTCAGGACAAAATACCACCGCAGTGTTCATATATAGAATGTTAGCATTTAGTAGCAGTGAAGTAGATTTATAGCATAGAAAATGCCCAACTGATAGCAAATAATAGAAAAAGGAGTTTAGATAAAGATGTTTAAATTTTATGAAGTTTTTCATTTGGTAACGGATTAATTTTAGAAAATAATAAAAAGATTACTAAGGTTTCTCTATAACTTTCAGTTTTTGGTTTAAAAATAAAGCCATTTTTTTGTTTGTTTTTAAGTGAAATCTACTAGGAGCAGCTTAATTTTATTAATACTTGACTCCCTAAAATTCAAATAAAATCTGTTTTACCTTTTGTAAGTATTTATTCAATCACTTAGCTTAGTATAAATTAAATAATTTAATTAATTTTTTTTTCTATTCTTTTAATGCCATAAAGAAGTCTGAATGTAATCAACTCTGAGTAAACTTGATATGTAAGGAGCATAATGTCAGCAGTAGGAAATAGGAAAAATATAAATTAATATAGCACAACTCCCTTCCTTATTTTATATGAATTTTAATGATATGTAGTATTTTCATTAAATTTCCTTAAAAATATATTTTGAGATAATTGTAGGTTCACATGCAGTTGCAATAAATAATACAAAAAGATTTCCCCAATGGTAGTATCTTATACAACAATATAAAAACCAGGAAATTGACATTGGTAAAATCTATCAGGCTTTTTCGAGGCTTCCCTGATAGCTCAGTTGGTAAAGAATGCCTGCAATGCGGAAGACCTGGGTTCAATCCCTGGGTTGGAAATATACCCTGGAGAAGGGAAAGGCTACCCACTCCAGTATTCTGGCCTAGAGAATTCCACGGACTGCATAGCCCATGGGTCACAAACAGCTGGACATGACTGAGTGAATTTCACTTTCACCAAACTTTTTCAGATTTAACTAATTTTATATATACTCATTTATGAGTATATAGTCTAGTTAAACAGATTTCTCCCTGCTATCTGGAAGTAGAACATTCCTGTGAAATTTTGTGAGTTGAAATGGTATAAACTGAAGAAGCAATTAGCTTATTACACATCTTGCTTAGTAGTAGTAGTAGTGTTAGTCACTTAGTTGTGCCCAACACTCTGCGGCCCCATGTTCTGTAGCCCACCAGACTCCTCTGTCCATGGGATTCTTCAGGCAAGAATACTGGAGTGGGTGAGCCATTCCTTTCTCCAGGGAATCTTCTCAACCCAGAGATTGATCTGGGTCTCCCACATTATAGACAGGTTCTTTACTGTATTAGCCATCAGGACAGCTCACATCTTGCTTAACTGATGCACAGAATAAATTGAGATAAAATTCAATGCTATGATGGTTTGACACTAAGCTGTTGAGTGTCATTCCCTGGGAAGGATCTTGCTGGTGCCTTTTCAGCTATTGAGGGTCCCCACTGTCTCTATAATGGCAAGACAGAAAAGGAGCTATATTTTAGGGTTTTGGCTTTTTTCCATAAAAGCAAAAATCATCTTTGAAATATTTGGTTAGCAAAAATGGGTATTTATCCACATTTTTGGTCTTTTGAAAAAGCAACATAGCATAAAGAAAACTTGAAAAGTGGGGGCATATGTATAAATTTTATTCCATGTACTGTTTCTTTTATCCCCTCCTACAGTTAAGATACAGAACAGTTCTGTCACAGGGATCCTTCATTCTATTATTTTATAGACCTAGACACCTAGTGGAGGGTGTTTTCCAGCCGTCACTCCTTGGCAACTACTAATATTTTCTCCATTTCTCTGGTTTTGTCATTTCTAGAATGCTATATACATGAAATTATACAGTATATAACTTTTTGAGATTGTTCATTTTTCACTCATAACACACTTGTGATCCATCTAAGTTTTTGTATTACTAGTTTGCTTCTTTATAATAATGAGTAGAATTGTATTCATGCACCACAATTTAATTATTCACCTGATGGAGAAAATTTCAGTGATTTCCAGTTTAGGTAAGGCTATTAATGGCAACCCACTCCAGTATTCTTGCCTGGAAAATCCCATGGATGGAGGAGCCTGGTGGGCTGCAGTCCATGGGGTCGCTGAGGGTCAGACATGGGTGAACGACTTCACTTTCACTTTTCACTTGCATGTGTTGGAGAAGGAAATGGCAACCCACTCCAGTGTTCTTGCCTGGAGAATCCCAGGGACGGGGGAGCCTGGTGGGCTGCCATCTACGGGGTCACACAGAGTCGGACATGACTGAAGCGACTTAGCAGCAGCATTATGAGTAAAGCTGCTGTGAACATTTATGTACAGATCACTTTCTGGGACAAATGCCAACACAAATATTGTGCAATTTTTGGACCTCTTGTTAAGCATGTATTTACTTTTATAAGAAACTATCTTTTTTATTTTCCAGAATAGCTGTACAAATTTTCTTTTCTATCAGCAAAAGATGTATGATCCAATGTCTCCATGTTAAAAGTATTTGATGCTATCACCATTAAAACTTTTCACCATTTGGTAGAAGTGTAGTGTATGACACCTTGATAAGTTTCTAAGATGGGTAATGATCTTGACATTTTTCCATGTGCTTAACTTGTCATCCATATATGTATCCTCTTTAGTGAAATGGCACTTCATGTCTTATGCCCATTCTCTAATTGGACTGCCTTATTTTTAACTGCTGAGTGTGAGAGTTTATACATATGTATATATGGTATTTCATTGTCTGATCAAAACAATAAAGTGTCTTTTGCCCAGTTGTGTCCAACTGTGCAACTCCATGCACCCTAGCCCACCAGGCTCTTTTGTTCATGGAATTCTCCAGGGAAGAATACTGGAGTGCATAATCACTTCCTTCTCCAGGATACCTTCCCGACCAGGGATCAAAACCCAGGTCCCCTGCATTGCAGGGAGATTCTTTATCATCTGAGCCATCAGAAAAGCTTTCTCTCAATTTGTAGCTTGTTTTTAAATCCTCTTAACAGGATCTTTTGTAAAGTTTATTTTTAATTTTGATAAGATCCAATGTATTAAATTTGGAGTTCTTTCAATTAAAAACTATCATCTGATTGTGGTAGACAAACAACATCTGATAGTATTTAGGGAGAAATACCTTGATAACATTTCAATCTTTGATTTACATGAATTTCTCTCAAAGATATTTTCAATGAAAACCTGGAAGTGTCACTCAGGGGTGGGTGATCATCCCACCCCCTGGGTGGTAATAATCCTGGTAATTATTAATGTTGGTGATATAGTAAGAATAAAAACAAAATAGCAGTTGATCAGTTAGCAGTTTTTCTATTAAGAAAATGGCAATTAATTCATGAAACTTTGAATCCCCTGAGTGGAATTGATATTTGGAAGATATTTCAGTTTGCTTTCAAGTTAACTTGGATTCAAAAAGATATATCAATTTGTCTTTACCTCAAACCCATTTCAAGTCTGAATCTCAGACTAAAGAACAGATTTCCAATCATGCAATCAGTTGTTACCTCTTGTAGTTATTCTGGGAAATATTTATTTTCTATATTTAATGTGTATTTCTTAGTTTGATAATATATTTCAATAAAATTATTTTAAATATTAATTAGTTCAGGAAATATAAATATAGTAAATGCCAGTTTAAAAAATCATCTTAATGATTATCTTATAATTTAAAAGAGCAGTCCCCAACGTTTTTGGAACCAGGGACCAATTTTGTGGAAGACATTATTTTTTCCACAAACCAATGGGCAGGGGATGGTTTTGGGATGATCAAGATCATTACATTTATTGTGCACTTTTGTTCTAACCTAATGCCACTGCTGCTCTGACAGGAGGTATCAGTCCATGTCCTGAAGTTTGAGGAACC
Organism: Oryx dammah; assembly: GCF_014754425.2. Taxonomy (NCBI): domain Eukaryota; kingdom Metazoa; phylum Chordata; class Mammalia; order Artiodactyla; family Bovidae; genus Oryx; species Oryx dammah. The sequence continues at coordinate 103,193,944 of NW_024070213.1, read as the reverse complement.
CTGATTTAAAATATTACTAATACTAAAAAAAAAAAAAAAAAAATTAGTGGAACTTTTTATTTATTTAAGTTTTTTATGTCTAGATGATATAACCTAAATAATTGCATAAGTTTCAGTTGTATAATAGGTTGATTTGATGGGTTTATATATTGCAATATGATTGTTGATATTGTGTAACTAACATCTCTATTGTGTCACATAATTTTTTTTTTTTTGTGGTAAGGACAATTAGAATCTAATCTTTCAGTTGCTTTAGGTTTATAATACAGCATTATTGACTATAAATCTCTATTTTGTTTTTGAAGTATTTTCTTAATTTCAAAGTTATTTTAAAACAAATATCAATGTTTTAACCTGGAATCAAGATTGCTGGGAGAAATATCAATAATCTCTGATAGATAATACCACACTTATGGCAGAAAGTGAAGAGGAACTGAAAAGCCTCTCAATGAAAGTGAAAGAGGAGAGTGAAAAAGTTGGCTTAAAGCTCAACATTCAGAAAACTAAGATCATGGCATCCAGTCCCATCACTTCATGGGAAATAGATGGGGAAACAGTGGAAACAGTGTCAGACTTTATTTTGGGGGGCTCCAAAATCACTGCAGATGGTGACTGCAGCCATGAAATTAAAAGACGCTTACTCCTTGGAAGGAAAGTTATAACCAACCTAGATAGCATATTGAAAGGCAGAGACATTACTTTGCCAACAAAGGTCCATCAAGTCAAGGCTATGGTTTTTCCAGTGGTCATGTATGGATATGAGAGTTGGACTGTGAAGAAGGCTGAGTGCCAAAGAATTGATGCTTTTGAACTGTGTTGTTGGAGAAGACTCTTGGGAGTCCCTTGGACTGCAAGGAGATCCAACCAATCCATTCTGAAGGAGATCAGCCCTGGGATTTCTTTGGAAGGAATGATGCTGAAGCTGAAAGTCCAGTACTTTGGCCACCTCATGCAAAGAGTTGACTCATTGGAAAAGACTCTGATGCTGGGAGGGATTGGGGGCAGGAGGAGAAGGGGACGACAGAGGATGAGATGGCTGGATGGCATCACCAACTCCATGGACATGAGTTTGAGTGAACTCCAGGAGATGGTGATGGACAGGGAGGCCTGGCATGCTGCAACTCATGGGGTCGCAAAGAGTCGGACACGACTGAGTGACTGAACTGAACCTTTTAAGTGAAATTAGAAATTTGGGCTAAGATTCTCTTTTTAATCATGTGTAATTTTTTTCTTTTGATATTGAATGATATTTGTGTATTTCATGAGTAATGGAATGGCTGTGAAATAAATCTAAATTCCTGTATCTTTATTGTATAATAGGGACTGGATTATTAGAATAGTTATGTGGTAATATTTTTATGGAATAACAGTTCTTTATGCTACTAAATTTAATTTTCCTACATTTAATAAGTAAAACTATGTGTGTAAAGGGATGGAGCTCTCTCATACAATGCAACTCAAACTGGAAGGACAGACAAGAAATGGAGAGTAGTATAGCACTCAGATTTGAGCTTTAGCAGGTTGTAATTCCAACTATTTGGATGATTCTTCAGGCAATCTATTTCTGTTTAATAAGTTAACCCAACATAAAGGCAAGACAACCCACTCCAGTACTCTTGCCTGGAAAATCCCTTGGAAGGAGGAGCCTGGTAGGCTGCAGTCCATGGGGTCGCTAAGAGTTGGACACGACTGAGAGAATTCACTTTCATGTGTTGGAGAAGGAAATGGCAACCCACTCCAGTATTCTTGCCTGGAGAATCCCAGGGATGGTGGAGCCTGGTGAGCTGCTGTCTATGGTGTCACACAGAGTTGGACACAACTGAAGCGACTTAGCAGCAGCAGCAGCAGCAGTCACTTTAAACAACATTCATTTATTATTCTGTGTCACAGGAATTCAGGGATGGTTTGGATGGACAATTCTGCTTCATATGATGTCAACTGGGGTCACTTGGTGGTAATACACTGACAGCTGACTTGATGTGGAGGATTCTAGATAGTTAAAATCAAATACTTAGGGCTTTGGCAGGAGTGACTGGAAACTGGGGTCAGCTAGGCTCCTCCATGTATGCATGGAATATATTGAAAATCACTGCATGTATTTTCAAGGTCTCCAAAGTTTTCCCTATATTAGAGAATGAACTTCTTAAATAGCAGCTTAGAGTGTCCAGCAAACAATACAGTGCTGCTATTACTTTTAAAATATAGGTCTGGAACTGGTACATCTCAAGTTATTAATCAAGGAAGTAACAGTAAAAGCCCTGGTCTTCTTTTTTAATTTAAATTTATTTATTTTAATTGGAGGCTAATTACTTTACAATGTTGTATTGGTTTTGCCATACATCAACATGAATCTGCCACGGGTGTACACGTGTTCCCAATCCTGAACGTCCCTCCCACCTCCCTCCCCATACCATCACTCTGGGTCATCCCAGTGCATCGGCCCCGAGCATCCTGTATCCTGCATCGAACCTAGACTGGTGATTCATTCCTTATATGATATTATACATGTTTCAATGCCATTCTCCCAAATCATCCCACCCTCTCCCTCTCCCACATAGTTCATAAGTCTGTTCTATACATCTGTGTCTCTTTTGCTGTCTCGCATACAGGGTTATCATTACTATCTTTCTAAATTCCATACATATGTGTTCAGTTCAGTCACTCATTTGTGTCCGATGGTTTGCGACCCCATTAATTGCAGCATGCCAGGCCTCCCTGTCCATCACCAACTCCCAGAGTTCACTCAGACTCACGTCCATTGAGTCAGTGATGCCATCCAGCCATCTCATCCTCTGTCGTCCCCTTCTCCTCCTGCCCCCAATCCCTCCCAGCATCAGAGTCTTTTCCAATGAGTCAACTCTTCACATGAGGTGGCCAAATTACTGGAGTTTCAGCTTTAGCATCATTCCCTCCAAAGAAATCCCAGGGCTGATCTCCTTCAGAATGGACTGGTTGGATCTCCTTGCAGTCCAAGGGACTCTCAAGAGTCTTCTCCAACACCACAGTTCAAAAGCATCAATTCTTCAGTGCTCACCTTTCTTCACAGTCCAACTCTGACATCCATACATGACCACTGGGAAAACCATAGCCTTGACTCGATGGACCTTTGTTGGCAAAGTAATGTCTCTGCTTTTCAATATGCTGCATTACTATACTGTATTGGTGTTTTTCTTTCTGGCTTACTTCATTCTGTATAATTGGCTCCAGTTTCATCCACCTCATTAGAACTGATTCAAATGTATTCTTTTTAATGGCTGAATAATATCCCACTGCTGGGCATATGCACTGAGGAAACCAGAATTGAAAGAGACACGTGTACCCCAGTGTTCATCACAGCACTGTTTATAATAGCCAGGACATGGAAACAACCTAGATGTCCATCAGCAGATGACTGGATAATAAAGCTGTGGTACATATACACAATGGAGTATTACTCAGCCCTGGTCTTTAAGAGTGCTGCATTAGTGTGTTTTGATATATTGCAAACCAGTTGCTTAAACATTTTTTTTTTCACAATCATTCATCTTTGGGGTACCTGAATGTCTGCTGATATGGGCTAGGCTAAGTACAGGCAACTCAGCTTGTACATCTCTGCTCCAGCTCTAATCTTCCTCCTTGGGTTATGGGTTAGCCAGTCATGGTTCAGAGACAGAGTTGAAGCAGTGTCAGAGTAGAGAGTAAACTCCTTTCTTTTGAATTATACAGAAGTGTTTATTGTGGCTAAAATTCAATATATTAGTTTTTTATAGTTTAAATTTAAAATTTTTAGTTTCAGTTTAACATTGGGTTGACTTTTTAAAACCCTTTTTTTAGAGCAGTTTGGATTGACATTTAATTATGAAAACAATGCATATTTATATTACAAAAATCTCAAACTCTTGAAAATATTGAAAAGGAAATTTTAAAAATACACATAATTAAGCCACTTTGTTTCTTTTTAAATGAACCAAACATTTCATATAAGTTAAAATGTCTCATTAGTCAAAGAAAGTTCAGCACAGGGAGATTCATTTGTTTATTAGGAGACTAGGGGCTAAAACTTCTAAAGAGGAAAACATAAAAATTGTTTCATTGTTCTCAAGTATAGGCTCAAGCTTCAACCAGCTTATGGGGCAGGTGGAAGGTATTAAAATGAAATTAGAAACAAAGGATTATAAAGTAAAGGCGACTTACTAGTTTTATTGTTTCTGATCCCTCATTTACAGAAGATTACATTTCATAAAAAACTGAACTGCCTTTTATGGTGGGAATGTTTTAACATTTATTTGTAAGGCTTGTAAGGATTTATAAACATTATGCTTTAATTGTTGTTGTAAGACTGGTGTATTATGGCTGCTACTTTCCTCTGTTTTAGTTCAATAAATCTCCACGTTCATATCCCCCAGACTGGCCATTTTGAATAACAGGCGAGAATTTTGTTCCTGACCTTGTGGAAGAAGGAGGAACAAAGGCATGGGACATATTCAATAATTAATGTTTTCTGGTATTCAATATATATATTGCTGCTGCTGCTGCTGTTTAGTTGCTAAGTCATGTCCAACTCTTTGTGACCTCTTTGTAGCCCACCAGGCTCTTCTGTCCATTGTATTTCCCAGGCAAGAATACTGGAGTGGGTTGTCATTTTCTTCTCCAGGGCATCTTCCCCACCCAGGGGCTGAACCCACCTCTACTGCATTGGCAGGGAGATTCTTTACCACTGAGCCACCTGGGAAGCCCAAATATGTATTATAGGTAGTAAAAAAAATCTTTAAATTGTGAATATTCATCAACTGTGGAAAGTGAGGATCTACCATTTTATTCTTAGGGATTTGTAATTTTTTTAGCATTCTTTTAAAATATTTAATAGTGATTTTTTGCATTATTATCTCATATATACTAACATTCATAATACACTGACAATAAATGTAAAAAAATTAATGAATTTAAATATTAACATATTACTGTGTAAAACAAAGCTGAATTTGTAATATCTTGATAATTTTAAGTTAGAACATGGGATATAATCCACATGTTGTCTGTATGCAGTTTATTAATGAATAGTTCTTCTATGACTCTCCCTCAAAACCATCCAAACTATCCTACTATTTTTGTGAAAGATATATAACCCATTTCAATAGAAGAAAATAGGAAACAGTTTGAATATGGTACTTGGAGTGTAATACTATGTTAAAAATGATTTTCAAAGATAGTTTAGATGATACAAATGAAAACACATTGTGAAATGGACAGTCTCTTTTAGGAGAACTGTAAAACAAAGTGGGAGGTAGCGAGATCTTATAAGAGTAAAGAACAGGGTAGAAAAAAACAGAAAATATTTAATTGACTGTTGCCACATAGTCAAGTTTGTTCGGGGAAAGAAAGCCCCAAGTTGGCCTGGCAGTTGGGAATTCATTAACTGGATATACTGTGTTTCTGAAGTGAAATGAAAGTAGCTCAGTCGTGTCTGACTCTTTGTGACCCCATGGACTATACAGCTCATGGAATTCTCCAGGCCAGAATACTGGAGTGAGTAGCCTTTCCCTTCTCCAGGGGATCTTCCCAACCCAGGGACCAAACCCAGGTCTCCCACATTGCAGGCAGTTTCTTTACCAGCTGAGCCACAAGGGAAGCCCACTGTGTTTCTGGTCAAGCAAAACATTTATAGGGACACACAAATTATCTACGTTTTGGTTTGCTGACATAGGACCCAGGCAACAGTGGCTCCATCTTAGGCATAGAAAATTTTTCCAGCTGCTATCATGGGGTATATCATAAGTTGATAACAACTGACCATGCACTGGATTTTGTTCAATCTAAACATATTTATTAATCACCTGATATGTGCCTCATGAATAATGAAAAATGTACAATCATAAGGCAATACAGTATTTTGATACTAAAGAAAATAACTAGCCATATAAAAGAAAAATTAAGTTAAAATTGAAAGCTGATGATTTAGCTGAAGAGAAAAGCTATTCTCTGGCTATGTGCATGCAGACAGAATCTCTTGGGTAGCACTGTGGGGCTTGGTCAGAAAGGCACTTTTACAAAGGTAGCATCAGTAACTATGGATAGACTATCTTGGTTCATAGAAATAATTTTTAAGCATGCTACTGCTACTGCTAAGTCACTTCAGTCATGTCCGACTCTGTGCGACCCCATAGACGGCAGCCCACCAGGCTCCCCCGTCCCTGGGATTCTCCAAGCAAGAACACTGGAGTGGGCTGCCATTTCCTTCTCCAATTCATAAAAGTGAAAAGGGAAAGTGAAGTCGCTCAGTCGTGTCCGACTCTTGGCGACCCCATGGACTGCAGCCTACCAGGCTCCTCTGTCCATGGGATTTTCCAGGCAAGAGTACTGGAGTGGGGTGCCATTGCCTTCTCCATTTTTTAGTCCATCACAATAGTAAACTGAATGATTTTACTACCTGAATTCATTAGAGATCACTGAGAGGGTGTGGTTTTTACACTGCTTCTGTTGTATATGCTCAGTCCCTCAGTTTTTTCTGACTCTGTGACTCAATGGACTATAGTCCACCAGGCTCCTCTGTCCATGAAATTGACACTGATACATTCTGTAAAATAGGAGCTTTTGGAAATTGAGGATTTTGTCTAGATGATTCCTTGCCTCCCTTTCAGCTTCAAGATAGCTTTTTTCATCCTAGAAAATATGTTGTCTTTAGTTCTAAAAGTTTTTACTTATAATTTTTTGTAACTGCCTCTAAGAAGAAAAGAAACCTGACTTACATAGGAAGTTAATTTATTTTTAACATGAAAATAGCTTTGAAGTCATGTATTTTATTAAACCCTGTCCCAAAAAAAAAACATGTTGCTAAGAGGTTTTACACTTTCTCACAATTATTTTATTGTTTTGCCAGACTAGAGAAGATTAGATGTGTTCATGCCTACAGCTTTAGATGGAATTTCCTTAATTTATTTGAATCTATTGAAACTTCTTTTGTAAATGATAATCCAACTGCAGTTAACAAAACAATGTTAGATGATCTAAGAGCATGTGGCTTAAAGTAGTGAGAAAAAAGTCTTCTAGTACATTACTGCACATGATATTCAGGTTTGAGCTACTACAAAGGCCTCCAAACAAAATGAAGCATAAATCAGCACAAGCTGTGGAAACAATAGTTTTCCAAATATTGTACTCAGTGTCGACATAGCTCCACAACACGAAAACATAACGGAGTCTGAATCAGACCACACTCAGGATTTCAAAGGAAAATATACAGTGCTGCACAGCACAGATGCCACCTTCCTCCTCCTGGTGTACACACATCTGTTGCAGTTTGAAACAGGTCTGTTTGCCTCAGAGGGGAGGAAGGGATGGCACTTCCATTAACTGTTTTCTTTCAGTGAAGCTGGAGCTTGAGATTTTAGGAGGATTTCTAGAGTACAATTTGCTGAGACTCCTTTCTTATTGAAGGCTTGTCACTCTCTTCTGATGTTTACACGGGGCCAGTGTAAAAGATATAGCAGCTTAGACTTTCTTTTCATAATCAGCAGTTGCAAAAATACCTACAATACAAGAGAACTGAAGAATGATCTGGATGCAGTAAATTCACTGCTGCCCCCAAAGCCCCACCCATAAAAAGACAAAGAGTCAAGCATGTCCCTATCCCCCTCCTTTTCCTCCAATGTGCTGATGGTGAGGAATAATTATTGTCTAGCATATAAGAGTTGGGGCTTCCCTGGTGTCTCAGTGGGTAAAGAATCTGCCTGCAATGTAGGAGACCCAGCTTCCATCCCTAGGTAGGGAAGATCCCCTGGAGAAGGGAATGGCAACCTTTCCAGTATTCTTGCCTGGAGAATTCCATGGACAGAGGACCCTACAGTCCATAGGATCACAACGAGTCGGACACACCTGAGTGACTAACACACAGACACACACACACACATGCACACAGAGGATATAAGGGTTAGGGAGTTTTACAGATTTTCATCATGGCATTTCATACATTATTACAAGCTAACTGAAGTATTTTTTACCAAAACTAATACTTAGACTTTCAAAGTTTACAATGTAATCAGATGATCTATTAAGGCCACAGTATTTGAAGAAGCAGTGTAGTCATGAGACAGGATGGGGGATGCGGGTGTGATCAATCTAAATTTTGGTGCTAAGAGAGCATCATGAACTTGTATATAGATTGTTAGCTTTCAACAGTTGATTTTAATTACATGTGTGTGTCAGGAATTTGATTTTACATATACCTCTTGTAATTCCTCCTTGTTTTATTGCCTTTGCATGCAAGGTACTGTGTGTCTGTCTATGTTGAGAGGAAAAAGACCAAGAGAAATGTGGCTCAGATTCAGTGTCCCCCTAAAGACTAGTCATGACTGGTCAACAGAAGGAGGGATAGGAGTTCTAAAAGTTCTGAAATTTTACTCAAGTGTGTGTGTGTGTGTGTGTATGTGTATACATATAAGACTATATAAACATATATATATTTAGAAATTAGTAATAACTGACACCTATAGTACATTTATCATGTGCCAGGAACCATGCTGACTGATATACATATATCTTGATTAAGTGTTGAACAAGCTCTAGGAAATAGATATCACAAAAATCCCAGGTAACAGATGAATAAATCAAGGCACAGATAGTTGGCCCAATATTATACATGCTTTGGAATTGTAATTAGGAATTAGGCAATAATAAACTCTCTTTTATCTTTAAAAAATCATTGCTTTTTAAACCTACAGTCATAGTAAGCCATTCAGAAGCACTCATAATTTGCTTAAACTGTTTTTAAGTTTAATGTTGTTAAAAGATAATCTCTCTTAATAACTTACACTTTCATAGTATCTAGTACTCTGGGCTGCAGGTGACAAAAATCTCTGGGAAATACATGAGGTTTTAATTTTATTATATTTATTTATTAATAGATTGATAAATAGTATTCATTATATTAATTATTATTTATGCTAATAAGTATAATTAATAAATAGTATTATTGTATTATAGTGACCCAGAGTTTCATCTCATGAAACTCAAGGTCACAGAAATAGACTTGGAGCAAGGTCTGAAGCACAGAGCTTTATATAGAGAGGGAAAGATAAAAATAATTCATTGCAGATATTTGAAAATAATATTTGCTGACAAATTATATTTTCTTACTACGAAGAGATGAGATATGAATTCTTTCTCACCTTGAGTTTTAAAAATAATGACAGAAGTTAAGAGAATCTAGATGATGATGTACGGAGGGATTATATGTGAGAGATTTGTGAGTTAAGCAGCCAATTCTTCGAGGAAGACCTCAGAGAAGAGAAAATCTCCCAAGATTTATCCCAAAAAGAGAGCAAGACTTTTACAGAAGTCCTGATGCAGCATGGACCTGGAAATTAGCACTGCAAAACTTTTTGTCTCCCATATCAAAATACCACATATGATTCAATCCAGAACAACTGAAAGAGACAGAAGCCTCATGGAGAGCAAATGTTATGGAAGAGGAAATAAAGAGGCAATGTCTGTGGATATAAGCAGCAGATGAAGTGGAAACAAAGGTCACATCAAATCCTTTTCATTTTTAATTTCTTCCTTTTTCATTCTTTTTTTTTCAACAAATGTTTATTGAGTACATACTATGTGCCAGACTCTGTTCTATGTGCTGAGCATACAGCAAAGAACAGATCTAAATTTTTTGGCCTTAATGGAGCTTACCTTCTTGGGGTAGGGCTGGCTATCAACAGTTCAGTAAATAAGTGAAATGCTGGATATTGATAAGTGGTATGGAACAAAAGAAATTGTGATGTAAGGATGCTGGGGGAGGAATCATTTGCTTTTGTAACCTGTGTTCATTCCGGTTATTACCTGAATATAAGCTGTTCAATGAGGGAGACAAGAAACATGTTTATTTTTTTTAAAAAATCACTAAAATGCTTTAGCAGAAAATTGTGTGATGGAAATATCTTGTGACTTAAAAATATATTTTAAAGATAATACTTACTCAAGGCAAGGATATTTAAATCACAGGATTTTATGAGAATATTCCAAACAAATAATTTTGCCTGGTTAACCAGTTAAATTACTACAAGTGCCAATTTGCATCCTGTGAATAGTAAAAGATTATCTTCAATTTCACAATTTTGCATGGTTTTATTTTCTAGAAATGGCTAAGCCTGATTTTGTTAGATCTTTGCTGAGTGACAGAAAGCATAGTTTTAATGTATGCTAACGGATGCCCAGTTTCCTCACTGAACAAATAGAAAAGAAGACTATTCAATACAAGTTAATGATTTTTCAGCAACAAACCAGTAGAATTTTTATTTGTCACTGTGTCGTGGCACTTAGAATGCTCATTTATACATAGTGGTTGTTTTGCTTATTTGTTTAGACAATGCTATGTAGGGTGAAATCCATTCATTAATTTTCCATAAACTTTCCTTTCCCATGCTCAGTTTTTTAAATCACCCAATAATGTGGGTTTCATTTGGTTATGAGTAGGCAGGTCTTATACATCTTTATAATAAACTTATAAGTTTATGTTTGGGTAGCAGAAGTATTTCACATATGGCTAATTGATGAGGTTAATAGTTTGTCTCCTATGTCCCACCACCACCACAAAATAAGACAATATTGCTTACTAAAAGAGTAAGATTTACTAGGCTATTTGGGAATTAATTTGTTGATAGACAAAAGACCATGGAGATAGATGGATAAAGGATGGATGGGTGGATACATAGATGGATGATATATGTATGGATGAATTCATGGATGAAAAATGCAACCCACTCAAGAAAGTTTCGGATGTCCCTATCCTAAAAGGCTGTGTTTTCTCTGTTATTGATACTTAACATTAAAAACAAAAGGAAAATCTGTGAGTATTAGGTAAGATACTGCACATGGAGTCTGTGGCACTGAAACACTGTAGGTCATGAGGGTCAAAAAAAGAAGGAATTAAGTTGCAGATAGATTCTTGTAACTTTGGCTTTAATGCAAGCTTTCTTCTGGAATCAATCTACCATGGACTGTAGCATGCCAGACTTCCCTGTCCTTCACTATCTCCTGAAGTTTGCTCAAACTCATGTCCATTGAGTTGATGATGACATCCAACCATCTCATCCTCTGTCTCTTCCCTTCTCCTCCGGTCCTCAATCTTTCCCAGCATCAGGGTCTTTTCCAGTGAGTCAGGTCTTCACATCAGGTGGCCAAGTATTGGAGCTTCAGCTTCAGGATCACTCCTTCCAATGAATATTCAGGGGACTGGTTTGATCTCCTTGCTGTCCAAGGGAGTCTCAAGAGTCTTCTCCAGCACCACAGTTCAAAAGCATCAGTTCTTTGGTGCTCAGTCTTCTTTATGGCCCAACTCTTGCATACATGCATGACTACTGGAAAATTCATAGCTTTGTCTATACAGACCTTTATTGGCAAAGTGATGTCTCTGCTTTTTAATAAGCTATCTAGGTTTGCCATAGCTTTTCTTCCAAGGGGTAAGCATCTTTTAATTACATGGCTGCAGTCCCATCTACAGTGATTTTGAAGCTGAAGAAAATAAAGTTTGTCACTGTTTACACATTTTCCTCATCTATTTGCCATAAAGCAATGAAAACTTTGAATAATATATTGTACAAAAAGCTTTCCTTTTCTTTTTTTCTTTTGGCACAGAGAAAAATTGGAATAGGAATGAGATTTACTTTTATGTACATAGTCATGAGAGGTTTTGTTAACATTTATTTTAGTAGTTAGTATTTGATATAAAATAATTAACAAATTTAATATGCATACTATTGTATCCCAGGACTATATGATCATGAAGTAATCATGATAAATGTGGCAATGCACAGCTTTATTTCATTTTTCACATTTCATGTGAATCAACAATGTATGTGATTTTCTGATCACGTTAGAGTTTATGCAATATCTTTACTGTCAACTAATTAGATTGATTTTTCAGTAATTTATTATATTTTTTGTTACTTTACTAACTGTCCTCTTTCTGTTTCTCAATTCCATAAAAATATGTGCATTTAACCTTTGAATAGGTATGTTTTCCATTGCTCTTTAGCTACAGGAAATTGGGTACATCTTAATAGAGAATTGAAAAGACAGTAAACCATTGGACCTATAAATATCTTTGGACTTTTATTATTTCATATTATCTGTATTTACTTTAATTAGATTATATATGAGTGCTATATTTATTGAATGCAATCATTCAGAGAATTTTCTCCATTAACATATATTTAGATTTTACCTTTCTATGATTATTTTTGTGTGTTGTATTAGTCGTTCAGCCATGTCTGACTCTCTGTGACCCCATGGACTGTGTGACCCATCAGGCTCCTCTGTCCATAGAATTCTCCAGACAACAATACTGGAGTGGGTAGCTATTCCCTTATCCAGGGTATCTTCTGAACCCAAGGATCAAACTCAGGTTTCCTGCATTGCAGGCAGATTCTTTCCTGTCTGAGCCACCAGGGATACAAAAATAACAATGCATTCATATAGACCTAAAAAAATTATGGCATTTCAGAACTTTTGGTAAGTCTTGCATTCACTCCATTCTCAGATTCCATTAATAAGATGGTCAGGATAGTTTTCATTTTTAAATTTAAGAATTATTTTCATATCTGTCTAGTTTTAACAATTTTAGTTCAATTTTTAATTATTCTACATACAATTTGCTTGCTGAACAATTCTATCTTACCAGAGTAGCTTATAGTTATTTCTCCTTTTTTCAGTCAGCCCTACTAAGTTTATTACTGCCATCTTAATAATTTTTATGCTCAGCTCTGATTATCTCTACCTTAAACCAAACCAAAAATATTAATCTTTACACATGTATATAACATTTTGTACCTTAGGATTCTAAGCCTTCTAACACTTTTCAAGGCTTCTTTTCTCAACATTTACTAGTCACACTGGTTTGGCCAACTTCACAGTTCCCCTGTAATACCCACAGTTTCCTGTCTATGCTGTGCTGTGCTGTGCTTAGTTGCTCAGTTGTGCCAGACTCTTTGCAACCCCATGTACCCCAGCAGGCTCCTCTGTCCAGGGGATACTCCACGCAAGAATACTGGAGTGGGTTACCATGCCCTCCTGGAGAGGATCTTCCTAACCCAGGGACAAAACCCAGGTCTACCTCATTGCAGGTGAATACTTTACTGTGTGAGCCACTAGAGAAGCCCAAATTCCTGTCTACCTCTACTCTTTTCCTAGATACCATGATAACAGCACTAATGTGATTTAATATCAGCTTGACATTATACAGTTTACAAACTGCTTCCACAAACGTATGTCATTTAATTCTGAAAACACAACAAAACAAACAAAAAATAAGAAAAAGACAAAAACAAAATAACAAAAACAAAAAATAAGAAAAATAAGAAAAAAAATAAGAAAAGACAAAAACACTTTTGGGGTCTATCTTCATCTTATTGGTAAAGGACTCTATAAATGTAACCCATATGTCAATGAGTAAGTTCAGTTCAGCCACCCAGTCGTGTCCGACTCTTTGCTACCCCATGAATCACAGCATTCCAGGCCTCCCTATCCACCACCAACTCCCCGGGTCCACCCAAACCCATGTCCATTGAGTTGGTGATACCATCCAACCATCTCATCCTCTATCATCCCCTTCTCCTCCTGCCCTCAATCTTTCCCAGCATCAGGGTATTTTCAAATGAGTCAACTCTTCGCATCAGGTGGCCAAAGTATTCGAATTTCAGCTTCAACATCAGTCCTTCCAATGAACACCCAGAACTGATCTCTTTTAAGGTGGACTGGTTGGATCCCCTTGCAGTCCAAAAGACTCTCAAGAGTCTTCTCCAAAACCACAGTTCAAAAGCATCAATTCTTCAGCGCTCAGCTTTCTTTATAGTTCAACTCTCACATCCATACATGACCATTGGAAAAAAAATAGCCTTGACTAGATGGACCTTTGTTGACAAAAATAATGTCTCTGCTTTTCAATATGTTGTCTAGGTTGGCCATAACTTTCCTCCCAAGGAGTAAGTGTCTTTTAATTTCATTGCCACAATCACCATCTGCAGTGATTTTGGAGCCCAGAAAAATAAAGTCGGCCACTGTTTCCCCATCTGTTTGCCATGAAGTGATGGGACCTGATACTATTATCTTAGTTTTCTGAATGTTGAGCTTTAAGCCAACTTTTTCGCTCTCCTCTTTCACCTTCATCAAGAGGCTCTTTAGTTCTTCTTCACTTTCTGCCATAAGAGTGATTTTCTTCTGCATATCTGAGGTTACTGATATTTCTCCCAGAAATCTTGATTCCTGCTTGTGCTTCCTACAGCCCAGCATTTCTCATGATGTACTCTGCATATAAGTTAAATAAGCAGGGTGATAATATATAACCCTGATGTACTGCTTTTCCTATTTGAAACCTGTCCGTTGTTCCATGTCCAGTTCTAACTGTTCCTTCCTGACCTGCATACAGATTTCTCAAGAGGCAGGTCAGATGGTCTGGTATTCCCATCTCTTTCAGAATTTTCCACAGTTTCTTGTGATCCACACAGACAAAGGCTTTGGCATAGTCAATAAAGCAGAAATAGACGTTTTTCTGGAACTCTCTTGCTTTTTCCATGATCCAGCAGATGTTGGCAATTTGATCTCTGATTTCTCTGCCTTTTCTAAAACCAGCTTGAACATCTTGAAGTTCATGGTTCATGTATTGCTGAAGCCTGGCTTGGAGAATTTTAAGCATCACTTTACTAGCATGTGAGATGAGTGCAATTGTGCAGTAGTTTGAGCATTCTTTGACATTGCCTTTTTTGGGGATTGGAATGAAAACTGACCTTTTCCAGTCCTGTGTCCACTGCTGAGTTTTCCAAATTTGCTAGCATATTGAGTGCAGCACTTTCACAGCATCATCTTTCAGGATTTGAAATACCTTAACTGGAAATCCATCATCTCCACTAGCTTTGTTCGTAGTGATGCTTCCTAAGGCCCACTTGACTTCACCTTCCAGGATGTCTGGCTCTAGGTGAGTGATCACACCAAAGAATAGAGACAAGTTTAACATCCACTTCTTTGCCTTTTACTTCAACTTTTCCCAACTTCTTGAATATAATATAATTTTATATTAGGGGAACAGTTTAACCTAATGTAACCATTTGGAGAAGGCAATGGCACCCCACTCCAGTACTTTTGCCTGGAAAATCCCATGGATGGAGGAGCCTGGTAGGCTGCAGTCCATGGGGTTGCTAGAGTCAGACACGACTAAGGGACTTCACTTTCACTTTTCACTTTCACTTTTCACTTTCATGCCTTGGAGAGAAGGAAGTGGCATCCCACTCTAGCGCTCTTGCCTGGAGAATCCCAGGGACGGGGGAGCCTGGTGGGCTGCCATCTATGGGGTTGCACAGAGTCGGACATGACTGAAGTTACTTAGCAACAGCAGCAGCAGCAATTTAACCATTTTGTTTTATAGACAAGAAAATAGTTTTCCTGGACTTACAAAGTCTTGTCTTTCCCACCTGGGTTTGAAACATCTCTGTTTTGTATTCAACACTTCAGTGAATCAAAGTTGACCAAGATATGGTTGTGCATTGCTAAGTCACTTCAGTTGTGTCTGACTCTTTGTGACCCTATGGACTGTAGCCTGCCAGGCTCCTCTGTCCCTGGAATTCTCCAGTCAAGAATACTGGAGTGGGTGTAGATTCTTTACTGAGTGACCAAATAAAATATATGTTCTGAGACAGAGGCACTTTAGCAAAAGAATGAGGAAGGGTAGTAAAGATGCAATCAGTTCAGAATGGAACTCTGCAAACGTTTTTTCTCAAACACAGCCTCATGGTATTTTATTTGCACGTTATTCTAAATTTACTACATTCTGCTTAATTTATAGATATTTATGAAAATATATTAATGACATAGCTTTACATTACTTCAAAATTTTCCAACAGAATATTGTTAATATCTGCACATAATAGTTATTCAACTATTTGTTTAAATGAATCAAATGATCATATAGTTTAGAATTAACCATAAAAATAGTAACTTTACTTTGATTAGTCTTCATTTTATATTCCAAACACTAGGCTAAACTTTGAATGCCTATAACATTTCATATCACATTATAGAATGGTTTTGAGTTAAATATTATCCCTATCACATTAAATTATTTTTTAGTCCAAATTTAGTGTATATAGAAATTGTCATAGATATTTGATGATTTGAAATCATTGAGAATAAGGTCCTTTATATCTGATTGGACTATGAATACAATTGATTTGTAATTGGGGAAGGGAGCAACATAATAAATTAGGGCTACAGAAGCAACAAAATTTGATGCATATGATTTAATCTTCCATTCAAATACAAGAAATTAAAATTTAAGATAAAGATATGACCAACCTAGATAGCATATTGAAAAGCAGAGACATTACTTTGCCAACAAAGGTCCGTCGAGTCAAGGCTATGGTTTTTCCAGTGGTCATGTATGGATGTGAGAGTTGGACTGTGAAGAAAGGTGAGCAATGAAGAATTGATGCTTTTGAATTGTGGTGTTGGAGAAGACTCTTGAGATTCCCCTGGACTGCAAGGAGATCCAACCAGTCCATTCTAAAGGAGATCAGCCCTGGGTGTTCTTTGGAAGGAATGATGCGAAAGCTGAAACTCCAGTACTTTGGCCACCTCATGTGAAGAGTTGACTCATTGGAAAAGACTCTGATGCTGGGAGGGATTGGGGGCAGGAGGAGAAGGGGATGACAGAGGATGAGATGGCTGGATGGCATCACTGACTCAATGGACGTGAGTCTAAGTGAACTCTGGGAGCTGGTGATGGACAGGGAGGCCTGGTGTGTTGCGATTCATGGTATTGCAAAGAGTTGGACACAACTGAGTGACTGAACTGAACTGAACTGAACTGAAAGATATTTTACTAGGAGAGACAGAAGGAAGTTTAATGTGTCATTTTATTCACTCCTAGTTGTTGGCATATCATAAGCCATTTGGATTTTGGTCCAGATGAAGCCAACTTGTAAGTATGTTTCAGTCTGAAAATATAAAAACTAGCCTGTGTCCAGGATTTATTAGCAGTGAAGATCATTTTAAATAGAAAGAAGGGAGGATGAACATTAAATTTTTTTAAGAAAAATTCAAACACAGTAAGAATATATAAATAGTATAACGCTGCATAATATCCAAATTTAACAATTATAATTTTTCTATATTTGCTTTATTTACATTTCTAGATAATTTTTGAAAGTAAGTACAAATATCTTAATGATTTAGTAGCTCTGAGAAAATCACCTGCATAACCAGAATAGTATCCACACTCCTAATAATCACATTTTTTTTTCAGGATTCCAATGATGTCATTCTTAGTTGTTATTACATACCAGTTTGCAGTCAAAGATTACATGATATACTTGTTTAGATCAGATTTATTAAAAAATAGTTTTGATTCAGAAACTTACAACAGTTGGACCAGATTAATAATTATTTGAAGTAAATATTAATAAGTGCTGTATCATTTATCTGTTGTTGCCTGACAAACCAACCCAGGTAGGGGCTTTAAAATTGCCATTAATTTAACTCACAATATGGTTTGGTAATTTGCACTGAATACAGCAAAGAATTTGTTTTATTCTTGGCTGAATTCTTTCATGCATCTGTGGTTAGCTACCAGTCAGTTGCAAGATGGCTGAGAGAGGCAGGCCTAATATACTTTCACTTATGTGTTGGTTGGCATCATATCAGAGCAATAAGAGCAACCAGCCATGTCTCATCCTGTCAGGATAGTCTGAACTTGCTCAAATGCTGTCTCAGCTGGGTTCTAAAGAAACAGTAAACGTGTGCAGTCTGTTGAGGACTAGACACAGAACCTGGGTACTTTTGATTCTACCACAATCCCTTGGCAAAGCAGATTGCAAGGCCACAAGATTGAGTAGATGGAGAGACAGATTTTATTTTAGGTGGGTAGTGCTGCCAAAACTCATTGCAAAGGGGTTTTCCTAAGAGAGCCATGGAGAATTGTGGCCATTCTTGCAATTTACCACTTGTATATTGTCTTAAGATGTCATCATATGAACAACATGGTAAAACTCTGCTTTTGAATAACTAGATAAAACTGTTGATTCAAACTTCTTGAGTCTGACTCTCAGCCCCAAACTTACTAGCTGGGTAGTTTTAGATTGGATATTAATATCCTGTGGTCTCAATGTCATGGCTTAAACTCATGGCTGATGACATATTGAGTTCATTTCAAGGTGAACCATGAAGCCATGTATCATATTGTTCACAGATGTAATGTTTATATTAGTTAAAATTATCATATAAGTGCTCATCATTATAGGAAAATAAATGCAAAAAAGTGTTTTTCAAATAGTACAATCCTATTTATGTAAACAAGAATAAGAGAATTTTACTTCTGAATAAATAGTTATCTACTTATTTATGCCAAAATTATTTATGCAAAAATATACTCCCAAGAGGACAGTTCTGGAATTCAGATATCTATAATCAAATTCACAATACCCCAAATATAATACAATTATATATATATATGTATGTGTATATACCCTAAACAATAATACAATTATATATATGTGTGTGTGTTTGTGTATGTATATATATATATATATATATATATATATATAGTGTGTGTGTGTGTATAAAATGTAAAAAATAGAGAGGATAAATGCATAACAAATTTAAGACTATGGTTACTTTAGTATTAACAGAGTAGTTTTGAATGGGTCAGTGTGTGTGGCTCAAAATATACTTCAGATTTAGTTGTAAAGTTTTATTATTTTCATATTCAAAATGACTTAATGGATGCTCTAACATTAGTCTCTTTAGACTCCTTTATGTCCTATAAAAATATCAATGGATGAAAATATTTATATGTAGAAAAGATGAAGACAGCATAATCAGTGGCCTGTATTGAATTATGGCTGTGAATGAGAGTAAAGAAATAGAGTACTGACTAGAATGACTGTAGGGTCAATAGGGGGGCATGTATTTATATTTCTCGTTTCAATTTTATCTTTAATTCAGTTTGTTTCTTCTGAAAACCTAAGCAGAAAGTGAAAGTGTTAGTTGCTTAGTCGTTTTGGGCTCTTTGTGACCCCAAGGACTGTAGCCTGCCAAGCTCCTCTGTTCATGGAATTCTCCAGGCAACAATAGTGAGGTGGGTTGCCATTCCCTTCTACAGGGGATCTTGCAGACTCAGAGATCAAACCCAGTCTCCTGTACTGCAGGCAGCTTCTTTACCATCTATTTCTAATTAAAATCTGTAATGAACTTACCCATATAATGGAAATTTTAGTTTCTTTTCTAAGCACTGTGTTTAATCCATTTTAGGTCATATATAACATAGTATTAATTTTACATGTTTTAATGTTTAACAGGATGTTATAGAATTTCACCAATATAAAATATATAATATTGAAATATAAAATGTTTACTATAAAATCCCAAAGCTGATCACAAAAATCACTAACTGCCTCCATATCCAAAAGACAGTCATCAATATATCTTGGCACTCCTGTATAGAATTGACTAAGGAGTAGTAGAACAAGCTCTGACATATCATTTACTTTCCAGTGATTTAAATTCTGAAAAATAAACAGACAAGCTAATGGAGAAGAAAAGTGTTGGGCAACCTGAGTTCTTAGTAACTTTATTCTTTCTTTGTCAAAACCAAGAGAAGGGGCCTCAGAGAGTTTCCCATAGGATTTGGGATAGTCTGTCTTATTTTCCATATGCTTTTGAAGCCTGTTGCTTGCTTTGTTCCTAGCCATACTCAAGGGGAAAAAAGAATTCAAGAAAAAAAAATCTGAATTGGGGGGTAGTGTGTGATGAAAGATGCCAGAATATGCCATTCCAAAATATGCCACTTTGGTACAAGGATCATTTTGAGCTAGAGGCATGTGAAAAACAGCAGATGCAAGAAAAATATTCTGATCTGCTTTTTTCTTTCTGAAAATAG
Organism: Oryx dammah; assembly: GCF_014754425.2. Taxonomy (NCBI): domain Eukaryota; kingdom Metazoa; phylum Chordata; class Mammalia; order Artiodactyla; family Bovidae; genus Oryx; species Oryx dammah. The sequence goes on along the minus strand of NW_024070213.1, from coordinate 103,174,056 downwards.
GATATAAAAATTCTATATGAAACATGCCCTCTGTGTACTATGAGAAAAGGAACATTCTTATCATCAGGAAAGGAAAGTTAAGACTAAGAGAATTCTATACAAAGAGACCTTGTGAAAATAATTCTTACTTTCCTCTAGCCTCCTCATACATTTTACTTACTTTTCCACAATTACCTCACTTTGTTCAATCTATTACAAAAGGGTTTAAATTTTGCCATTTCGATGAGTCTTCATTTCCTTAAGAGGGCTTCCTTGCAACTTAAAACTGAAATATGTGTTTTTCATTAATCTGTCTTTTGTTACAGAGCCAGAATTGAAACCCAAGATGGGGAGAGGAAATAGTTTTCCTTCCCAACAGTGATATATTCAGAATACGAGAGTGTTCAGGTATCAGATGGTACAGTGGATAGCTGATCTTGAGCTAGTTTACGAAGATTTCACCTTAGTTTGGGCTTCCCAGGTGGCACTAGTGGTAAAGAACTCGTCTGTCAATGCAGGTGATGTAAGAGACATGGGTTAGTTAGATCCCTCGGTCAGGAAAATCCCCTGGAGGAGGGCAGGGCAACCCACTCAGTATTCTTGCCTGGAGAATCCCACGGACAGAGGAGCCTGGTGGGCTACAGTACATAAAGTCACAAAGAGTTGGATACAACTGAAGCAACTTAGCACAAACTCGCCTTAGTTTATCTGCCACTAATCTGTCAGGAACAGGAACTTAGGGTTAATGTAAGAGATGGCAGTTTGGTTGATCTTCTATGCAGTGAATGTGGCAGGGCTCCTGTTGGCCCTGCTGAAGAGCTCACACACCTGACTCCAGAGGGCACTGTCAGGGCACAGCCATAATAAGACTTCAGGAGGGCCAGTTAATTAAGGCTGCTTGACCTTCCCCTTCCTTCCCTCCTCCAGACTCCAAAATATGAGAGAAATGGATCTAGAAGAGGGGGGAAAGAGAAAAAGTAGGGACCTTATGAGCTCTCCACTCCAAGGACCCCAGACAAAGACTCAGCCAATACTGAGGGGGGAAAGGGGAGAAAGGGAAGATAAATAGATCATCAGAATGTTCAGTTGGATTGTGCTGAGATGGATTTTTAAAATCAGTAACCATGACTGGAAAGCAATGAGGTTTTCCAAAGATATCATGAAGGAACAGAATATAGCTTAATTAAAGCCAGTGATTAAAGATGAATAAAACTGTTTTGTTGTTGTTGTTGTTGTTGTTTGTAGGCTACCAAAGGTGAACTTACTAAAATCACTTGCTTTTCATAAATTTGTTTTGTTCACATTTGTATGTACCTGTGGTTGTTGTTCAGTTGCTCAGTCGTGTCCAACTATTTGAAACCCCATGGACTGCAGCACGCCAGGTTTCCCTGTCTTTCATTATCTCCCAGAGGTGATTCATGTAGTCAGCCACTTCTGATTGCCCTAATATACAATGAAAAAATGATGAACATATTCAGTTTCAGTACTTGCAGTGATTGTAAATAAAAGCAAACAGATTGTTATGGAAAACAGTGACCAGTCAGAGAACAGACAGTTTTTATTAATCGCCTGCTGTATTCATGATAGTGGAAGTTTTGTAACCAGACAATGTCTTTCCTTCTGGGAATTCACATTTTAGTGTGGAAAAGTCATTTAGTGAATATTTGTAAGCATAAGTTAGATGTATGACATATAAGGGGTGAGCTTTTAAAATACATTACACTTGATTGTAATTTCTCTGACATAAGACACTTATGGGAGAGTCTCTATATTTATGACTGGAAGTGTGTATATACTTATATGTACAATTTCCTCCTAACCAGTATAACCCCTAACAGGACTTTAGCTTCATTTGAACATTAGAAATTATATGAGGCTAGAGCAATTTTGTTCAACTCTTTTATTTCTTTGCATATCAACCACGATGCAGTTGCTGAATTACGTTGTGGTCTACCAGTGATTTTATGTGTATTTATTGGGGATCTATCATCATTGATTGTGAAATTTGAAATTTTTCTTCTGCCCTTAATTCAGTAGTTTTCTCACACATAACACAATACTCAGTTTCCAAGAAGATTACAGAAATGGCTAACAGAAGTGGAAAATGTTCAAAAAGTAGAGATAATTTTAGGGGTACTCCAAGAAAAACAAGTAGTAATGTGGTTAATAGTGAGTACTTCACAATGTGCTGAATTGTCCTGCTTATATTGTCAGCCTAAAGGATCCTGATGAGATTCTGCAACCCAGTTTTAGCTACTCAAACAAATTTTTCAGGAAGAAACATTACAAAGCAATGTTTGCATTTTAAGTTTCAAATAAGTGAATTAAAAGATTTATAGATTGTATTTCTGGATCTAAATGAGAACATAAATCTGAAGTTAAGTGATAACTAACAAATGCAGTATTAGCATGTGAACTTAAGCTCAGAGGAAATAGTTAATAAACAATAAGTTTTGAGTTATTTATTAATTCAGGTATACAGTAAACTTCTGTTAACAAGCGAGGAGAAAGAGACCACAAAATACATGTGGATAAAACAACATGGATCTTTAGGTCCAAACAATCCTGATGGAAAAGGTCTAAGATTGGTTGGGCATTTATGGTTCCCATGGAGAAGGCAATGGCACCCCACTCCAGTACTCTTGCCTGGAAAATCCCATGGACGGAGGAGCCTGGTAGGCTGCAGTCCATGGGGTCGCTAAGAGTCAGACACGACTGAGCGACTTCACTTTCTCTTTTCACCTTCATGCGTTGGAGAAGGAAATGGCAACCCACTCCAGTGTTCTTGCCTGGAGAATCCCAGGAATGGGGGAGCCAGGGGGGGGGCTGCTGTCTATGGGGTCGCACAGAGTTGGACATGACTGAAGAGACTTAGCAGCAACATTTAGCTTTTAAGTCAAAAGATGCTGATCTAGTTTTTGCCATAATCCAGACAATGGAAAAAGAGTGAGTGCCACAGGAGTGCATGACAAAATTTTTTCTATCCTCTTGGAAGTGACTGTCATCAATGAGGCTCAACAGACATAGATTGACCAAACCTTAGTCCCAGGGCTACATGTAGCTACAAAAGGCATAAGATATTTTATATATATATATATATGAACAGATAAACTCCATGTCTATGGAATAGAGGAGAACAGATCTTGGTGATACCTGCTAGTTAGCCACAAGACATTATATCTCACCTATAATTTCCTAACACATACTTTCTGCTGTTAGAGTTATAGACCTTACTTTTGTAACATTTTTTAATCTGTAAACGTAAAATATGATTAGAAGTTTGATTAGGAAGAGTTTTATTCACAATTTCCTCCCCAGAACATACCAAATATTTTATATTTCATCATTTAATTTCAACAATAAAGTGTTTCATAATTTCCAATGGTTTTTGACATTCTAGATATGTATGAAAATTGATAAGTTGTGATCACTTTTTCATTGCAGTTATTCATCATTTTAATGTATATATTAGATTCCATCAATTATGTGTAAATATATGGGACTACAAATGTCTTGGGCTTCCCTGGTTAATCAAGGGTAGAGAATCCGCCTGTAATGCCAAGATCCCCTAGAGAATGAAATGGCAACTCACTCTAGTATTTTTGCCTGGGAAATCTCATGGACAGAGGAGCCAGACTGCTGTAATTCATGGGGTCTCAAAAGAGTTGGACACCATTTAGCAACTAAACAACAACAAATGTCTTAGAAAGTCCCTACATTTGCTGAGACGTCTGACACTTGATCCATAGTCATATTTACCCATGGACTCCTGCAACAATTCTAGTTGAATACAACATCCATCCATCACCTTTTCTTTACTAGTCTTTGAAAAGAGAATGGAATTTTTAAATCAGTGTGGCCCACTGTATGTTTATCCAGAAATCTGTAACTGTGTGAGGAAAGGGCATATCTCAATGAGGCTTGTAGGATATTCTTCAGTACATCATGCCTCTCATAAAATTCAGAGCCTGGCCCTTGGGCTTCCAGACTCACATATGAAGAAAAGTAATTTTTCAAGAAAGGAAAGTGAAAGTGAAAGTCACTCAGTTGTGTCCAACTCTTTGCAACCCCATAGATTGTATAGTCCATGGAATTCTCCAGGCCAGAATACTGGAATGAGTAGCTTTTCCCTTCTCTGGGGGATCTTCCCAACCCAGGGATCAAACCCAGGTCTCCCACATTGCAGGAGGATTCTTTACCAGCTGAGCCACAAGGGAAGGCCAAGAATACTGGAGTGGGTAGCCTATCCCTTCTTCAGTGGATAAAATTCATATTAATCAAATCAGCAAGTCTAAAAATGCTTATATATCCAAAATACAAAATGTGTCCCCTAAAATAGCTACTTTATACAACAGTTAAATTTAAAAAAATAAAACTTTTACAAATATTTATTGAGTGTTAATATTTTGCATAAAATGTAGTGCTAATAGGGTATAGACAGATAAATCAACCTTCTAGAAAATAATGTTCAAATAAAAGAGGTGGGCTTCTCTAAAAAACTAACAGAGGGCAATGAACTAAGAGGACTAGACTACTACTATTTTTGAACGTAGAAGTTTCCAAGTTAAAAATTCTTCATATCTTCAACATGTTCAGCAAATAATTTGACACTCTTCCATCTGCTATGTTTCCCAGTTTCTGACTACACAGATAACACTTTTAAAATAGAATATGGTGATACTGGAAATGTGATTTTCCTAACCTATTCATTGAATACACATCTGTTCATCATTAATATGCAATGTAACTGCTCAAGTATACATACTTTCCATTTTTTTATTGTAGGTCTACTTAAAGGACCTATTTGATTTTAGCTAGACATTAGCAAATTAACTTGTTCCTGCTTTAGTACATAACTATCTGCATTATGATGGATTTATAATAGCTATTTCTTATAAGTCACATATAGAATATAATTAATCTCTGAATAAAATAAAATTTCAAAATTCATGTGGATTAAACACAGTATAGATTTAGCTTTCTCACACATAAAAGTAGAATGAATAGTCCAAGAGTTGTAGGTCAGCTACACAAGCATCAGGACCCATGCTGTTCTAGCATCCTGAATGCCCGGTTTCTGCTTCATGGTTCAGTTCCAGCTACTGAATCCAAACTCCAGCCATAAAGAAAAGGAAAGAAAAAGGAAAGAAACAATACACTCTGGCTTTGAGTAGAGTAATTGCAGGTGGCAAACACCGCTATCACTTATCTCCCATTTGAACAGGTCTTATCACCTTTATAGTCGACACAAGAACAAAACAGAGGTTAGCAGTGTCCACCCTCCAAGCAGCTGAAAGTCAGCCAATAATTTAAAGCCAGTTATCCATATGCAGGATTCCTTCCTATCCAGAAATTAAACCATGGATTGTGTAATACACTAGGATTTACAATCAAAAACAATCCACGTGGACGCATGCAGTTCAAACCCATGTTTTTCAGGGATCGACTGTATTTGCAAGAGAACCCATAAAATATTTCCTTATTTTCAGAAATATTCCTTCTTAGCTGAAAAAAAATGAGATAAAGTCAAATACGATTTTCTGGACTATCTCTCAGTTTAATGTTCTTCAGTAATGTGCAGTTTCTTCTTGACAAACTCAAGTATAGTTGAGAATAATCTCAAGGCTTTTTTTTTTTTTTTTCAAAGAAAACCTATAGAAAAGCTGAATAGGTTATTTGGGATTGAATTATATCTTTTTATTTTTCTATGATTAAGTTTTTCAAATTATATCATTAACATTTTTGGTTTATCAATTATTGAAAGATGATAAATCTCCCATTATCATGTGATTTAAACTTTGTCTATATTAAATTGGGCTTCTTATGTGGTGTTAGTGGTAAAGAACCCTTCTGCCAGTGCAGGAAATATAAAAGATGGGGGTTCACTCCTTGGGTTGGGAAGATCTCCTGGAGTATATTAAGTTAATCTGTGTTAGGAATATGTAATCTTCTGAATATTCTTGAGTCCTTTCTCTCTCTTTTCCCTCAACCAAGATTCTTCTATTCCCCAGTCTGTACATTGTGGTTGTGGTTGTTCAGTTGCTCAGTCATGTCCAGCTCTTTGCAACCCCATGGACTGAAGCCCAGGAAGCTTCCCAGTCCTTCTCTGTCTCCCAGAGTTTGCTCAAACTCATGTCCATTGAGTCGATGATGCCATCCAGCCATCTTATCCTCTGTTGTTACATTCTTTTAATTCAATGGATAATGTTTTTCTTATTTAGTTGTGTCTGTATGGCCACATTCTGTTGGCAATTTCTGACTGCTGTGTGCAAATGAGGGCTTCCCTAGTGGCTGAGATGGTAAAGAATCTACCTGCAATGCAGGAGACCTGGGTTCGATTCCTCGGTTGGGAACATCCCCTGGAGGAGGGCATGGCAACCCACTCCATTATTCTTGGCTAGAGTAACCTCATGGACAGAGGAACCTGGTGGGCTGCAGGCCATGGGGTCTCAAAGAGTAGGGCATGAGTAAGCACACACACACACCTGTTCAAATGGAGATTTCCAAAAGCTTTTTGTTTCTTCCCAATTAGTCTTTTTTCCAATGCTCATCCTAGCCAATTGCATAGTTTATTATCACTTCTGAAAATCAGTCAATCCTAAAGGAAATCAATCCTGAATATTGAAAGACTGATGAATATAGAATATGGAAAGACTGGTGCTGAAACTGAAGCTCTAATACTTATTGTCCATAAAAATATAAACACAGGTTTACATGTTTTTAAAATTTTACACATTATGTTTTTGAGATTTATCCATTTTGATATCTATAGACTTAATAATTTTGATATTTAACTGTATGAATATACATCATTTATCAGCATTTTGGGGGACACTTAGATTAGCCCTAACTTTTAAAATATTACAATAAATGCAATAAATATTCTTTAAAATGTCACATTGTGCAAATTTATGAGGTGCATACAAATTTTACTAGTAATAATAGAATTACTAGTTTGTGTAATATGTTTATTTTCAACTAGCTTTTGCTAGCTAGCTTTGGAAAATAGGTGAAGCAATTGTTTACTCAGGTGAGTGATAAAACTTTCATTGTTTCTCATTGCTGCTAACATTTGTCATCAAGAATGGTTTTAATTTTTCCTAGTCTCAGGAAATCAATGACATCTCATCAGTATTTTTCTGATTACTAATTGAGATTAGTACATGTTTATTGACAATTGGAGAAGGAAATGGCAACCTACTCCAGTACTCTTGCCTAGAAAATTCCATGGATGGAGGAGCCTGGTGGGCTACAGTCCATGGGGTCACAAAGAGTGGGACACAACTGAATGACTTCACGACCACAACTGACAATTCTATTTCTGTTCCTTCCGATTGCTATTCACATTTTTGCTTACTTTTCTATTCAGGTGCTACTTTTAAGTGAATGTTTCTTATGGTTTTTAAGAATGTCTTCATATGTTCATAAAAATAATGACCATTGTAACATTTATATTGTACACACTATTTGCCATTTACTTTTCAAAGTGCTTTATATTTATTAACACATTTCATGGACATGAAATTCTGTTATACATGATAAAATATTTTGTCTGTAGACTTACACAAAATATTTTCTTTTTGGTGTATTTAAATTTATTAGTATATTTATTTTTTATGATTTTTACTTTGATATTTCTAGGGAATTTTTCTTACTATTAGGGCATATGGATATTTCTGTAACTATCCTTTAAAATAGTTATTGTTTTAAATTTCACATTTAGCTATCTAATACCTCTGGAGTTTACTCTTAGTAACATAGGGATTTATTATTTTTCATATAGAAACTATATAAAAGTTTTGAAATGGTTATTCCTGTACCATTTGTGTTTAGTCTGTCATTTTCCAGCTGAATTCTAAAGCTTTGTATGTCATATATCTAGTTGTCATAATTGTATGAGTCTTTTTCTGAGCACTCTCTTATATCTCATTGGTCCATTTATCTGTCCCTGTGTCAACATACTCTATTGAAACTGATAAACTGTATATCTTCACTGATATAAGTCATCCATCCACCTTGTTCTTTTACAGTTGTCTTGGTTATACTCATTCTAATTATTTTTAACATGTTCCTTTAAAAAACCTTTTAGAATTTGATTGTTTACATAGGTTGTGTTTTAGTAAAATTGTCGTGTATATGACACTGAGTCATATATTCATGAAGAGTATTCTTTTTCCATTTATTTATTTATTTTTAAAATTTATTTGACTGCATTGCCTCTTTGCTGTGTCATGGAGATCTTTCAGTCCAGTTCCCGGACTCTCTAGCTGTGGCACATGGGCTTAGTTGTCCCACAGCAAGTGGGATCTCAGTTCCCTGACCTGGGATTGAACTCACGTTCCCTGCATTGCAAAGCAGCATTTTAACCACTGGACCATTGGGGGAAATCCCCTTATTTAGCTCTATTTTATTTTATCTCTTTGAATTAAGTTTTATCATATTTGTTTTTAAAGAACAGCACATCCTTAATAGGTTGGACCTTTATTGTTTTTGTGAATTGTTGTTGTTGTTTGGTCTCTTAAGTCTTGTCTAACTCTGCCACCCCACGGACTGCAGCATGCTAAGCTCCTCTGTCCTTCACTGTCTCCCAGAGTTTGCTTACATTCATGTCCATTGAGTTGCCATGCTATCTAACCACCTCATTCTCTGCCATCCTGTTCTCTTTGCCTTCAGTATTCTCCAGCATCAGGATTCTTTTTCAATCATCAGTTGTTTCCCTTAGGTGGCCAAAGTATTGGAGCTTCAGCTTCACCATCAGTCCTTCCAATGAATGTTCAGGGTTGATTTCCTTTAGGATTGACTGGTTTGATATCCTTGCAGTCCAAGGGACTCTAGAGTCCTTTCTAGCACCACAATTCAAAAGTATCAGTTCTTCAGTACTCAGCCTTCTTTATGGTCCAACTCTCATATCTGTGCATGACTACTGGTAAAAACCACAGCTTTGACTACATGGACCTTTGCTGACAAAGTAATGTCTCTGCTTTTCAATACATTGTCTAGGTTTGTCATAGCTTTTCTTCCAAGGAGCAAGCATCTTTTGTCTGCAGTCACCATCTGTGGTGATTTTAGAGCCCAAGTAAATAAAGTCTGTTACTGATTCTACTTTTCCCCCTTCTATTTGCCATGAATTGATGGGACCACATGCCATGATCTTTGTGTGTAGAGTGCTGAGATTGAAGCCAGATTTTTCACTCTCCATGTTCACCCTCATCAAGTGTCTCTTTAATTTATCTTCATTTTCTGCCACTAGAGTTGTATCATCTGCACATCTGAGGTTGTTTACATTTCTCCTGGCAGTCTTGATTCCAACTTGTGATTCATCCAGCCTGGCATTTCGCATGAGGTACTATGCATAGAAATTAAGAAGGGTGACAATATACACTTTTGTAGTACCCTTTTCCCAATTTTGTTCCATGTCTGGTTCTAGTGGTTGCTTCTTGACCTACATACAAGTTTTTCAGGAGGCAGGTAAGGTGGTCTAGCATTCCCATCTCTTTAAGAATTTTCCAGTTTGTTGTGATCCACAGAGTCAAAGGCTTTAGTGTAGTCAATGAAGCAGAAGTAGAGGTTTTTCTTGAACTCCCTTTCTTTCTCTGTGATCCAATGAATATTGGCAATTTGATCTCTGGTTCCTCTGCCTTTTCTAAACCCAGTTTGTATGTCTGGAAGTTCTTGGTTCACATACTGCTGAAGCCTAGCTTGAAGGATTTTGGGTATAACCATTTCATGTGAAATCAGCTACTGTAAATAATAACCCTTTTTTTTTTTCTAAATTAGGTTTTGAATTTGATTTTCTATCATACTTGGTTTTCCTTTCCCAGTATTCAGTCTCCAGATGCAAATTCTTAACCAGCTACTGTTATATATCCAGGTGATTGTGTTTGCATTGAACATTATCCTTCTTCAGTTATGAATCTTCCTAAAAAACAAGACACTCTCAAGTAAGAGACTTCGATTTTTACCTATTGCCAACATGATGGATGTTAGATTGGCCTATAGCCTATAGTTGACTATAGCCAACTGAGGCCTGCATTTTAAAACTCATCTACTCTGTCCATTTTATGATCTCCTCCCAAGCTCACATGGTTTTGGCAGCTTGCAGCTTCTTGCAGGCTGACAGTATTCCTCCCTCAGTTTCTCTCTGACTGTGCTGCATGCTGCCCTTAGTTCTTTGGCACATGGCCCTTTCTATAGGGAAGCTCACAACATGGGAGCTGACTTTTTCAAAAAGAGCAAGAAGGGTTGGCTTAAAAAGATGAGAGCTTAATGTTTTTTTACTGATATTTATTCAGTCAATAGTTGTTTGTTATTTGTAAACTACACAAATATTTATTTAAAACCTACTTTCACGATGTACACTGCATATAAGTTAAATAAGCAGGGTGACAATATACAGCCTTGACGTACTCCTTTTCCTACTGGAACCAGTCTGTTGTTCCATGTCCAGTTCTAACTGTTGCTTCCTCACCTGCATACAGGTTTCTCAAGAGGCATGTCAGCTGGTCTGGTATTCCCATCTCTTTCAGAATTTTCCACAGTTTATTGTGATCCACAAAGTCAAAGGCTTTGGCATAGTCAATAAAGCAGAAATAGATGTTTTTCTGGAACTCTCTTCCTTTTTTGATGATCCAGCAGATGTTGGCAATTAGATCTCTAGTTCCTCTGCCTTTTCTAAAACCAACTTGAACATCAGGAAGTTGACAGTTCACATACTGCTGAAGCCTGGCTTGGAGAATTTTGAGCATTACTTTACTAGCATGTGAAATGAGTGCAATTGTGTGGTAGTTTGAGCATTCTTTGGCATTGCCTTTCTTTGGACTGGAATGAAAACTGTGGCCACTGGAGTTTTCCAAATTTGCTGGCATATTGAGTGCCGCACTTTTACAGCATCACCTTTCAGGATTTGAAATAACTGGAATTCCATCACTTCCACTAGCTTTGCTCGTAGTGATGCTTTCTAAGGCTCACTTGACTTCACATTCCAGGATGTCTGGCTCTAGTTGAGTGATCACACCATCATGATTATCTTGGTCATGAAGATATTTTTTGTACAGTTCTTCTGTGTATTCTTGCCACCTCTTCTTAACATCTTTTGCTTCTGTTAGGTCCATACCATTTCTGTCCTTTATTGAGCCCATCTTTGTGTGAAATGTTCCCTTGGTATCTCTAATTTTCTTGAAGAGATCTCTAGTCTTTCCCATTCTGTTCCTTTCCTTTATTTCTTTGCATTGATAGCTGAGGAAGGATTTCTTATCTCTCCTTGCTATTCTTTGGAACTCTGCTTTCAGATGCTTATATCTTTCCTTTTCTCCTTTGCTTTTCACTTCTCTTCTTTTCACAGCTATTTGTAAGGCCTCCCCAGACAGCCATTTTTCTTTTTTGCATTTCTTTTCCATCAGGATGGTCTTAATCCCTGTCTCCTGTACAATGTCACAAATCTCCATCCATAGTTCCTCAAACATTCTATCTATCAGATTTAGTCCCTTAAATCTATTTCTCACTTCCTAATCATAAGGGATTTGATTTAGGTCATACCTGAATGGTCTAGTGGTTTTCCCTACTTTCTTCAATTTAAGTCTGAATTTGGCAATAAGGAGTTCATGATCTGAGCCACAGTCAGCTCCTGGTCTTGTTTTTGCTGACTGTATAGAGCTTCTCCATCTTTGGCTGCAAAGAATATAATCAATCTTATTTCGATTTTGACCATCTGGTGATGTCCATGTGTAGAGTCTTCTCTTGTGTTGTTAGAAGAGGATGTTTGCTATGACCAGTGTGTTCTCTTGGCAAAACTCTATTAGCCTTTGCCCTGCTTCATTCCGTAATCCAAGGCCAAATTTTCTTGTTACCTCAAGTGTTTCTTGACTTCCTACGTTTGCATTCCAGTCCCCTATAATGAAAAGAACAACTTTTTTGGATGTTAGTTCTAGAAGGTGCTGTTGGTCTTCATAGAACTGTTCAACTTCAGCTTCTTCAGCATTACTGGTTGAGGCATGGTCTTGGATCACTGTGATATTGAATGGTTTGCCTCTGAAACGAAGAGAGATCATTCTGTCATTTTTGAGGTTGCATGGAAGTATTGCATTTTGGACTCTTTTGTTGAACATGATGGCTACTCCATTTCTTCTGAGGGATTCCTCCCCACAATAGTAGATATAATGTTCATCTGAGTTAAATTCACCATTACAGTCCATCTTAGTTTGCTGATTCCTAGAATGTCATTTTTCACTCTTGCCATCTCCTGTTTGACCACTTCGAATTTTCCTTGATTCGTGGACCTAACATTCCAGGTTCCTATGCAATATTGCTGTTTACAGCATCAAACGTTGCTTCTATCACCAGTCACATCCACAGCTGGGTGTTGTTTTTGCTTTGGCTCCATCCTTTCATTCTTTCTGGAGTTATTTCTCCACTGATCTGCAGTAGTATACTGGGCACTTAACAACCAGGGGAGTTCTTCTTTCAGTATCCTATCATTTTGCCTTTTCATACTCCTCATGGGATTCTCAAGGCAAGAATACTGAAGTGGTTTGCCATTCCCTTCTCCAGTGGACCACACTCTGTCAGAGCTCTCCACCATGACCCATTCATCTTGGGTGGCCACACAGGGCATGGCTTAGTTTCATTAGTTTCATTAGACAAGGCTGTGGTCTGTGTAATCAGACTGGCTAGTTGTCTGTGATTGTGGATTCAGTCTGTCTGCCCTCTGATGCCCTCTCTCAGTGCCTACCTTCTTGCTTGGGTTTCTCTTACCTTTAAGAGAGGATTAAGGTAAGAGGATTATACAGGGGTCTGGATACCTGAAGGCAGAAATCATGGAGACCACCATTAAGTCTGTCTCACACTATTTTCTTCTATTCTGAACTTTTCAATGACAAAACCATCAGAAATTTCCCTCAAAAATTTTTTTTTAAATATTGAAAAATTGCACAGAAAAGCCAAACCATATGCACATATGGACATAATTGGTTGTTATTTATGGAAATGGAACTTTACTATTTATACTGTTGAACAATTTGATCTTATATCTTAATTCTCTATTGTGGCCACCATTCATATTATCAATATTTACATTTAATATATATGATGAGCATCTCCTTAGTTACTATATGTTACAAATAATAATGCTTAAACTGATCATTTAATTACTGGATCACAGTGGTTAATTTGCCAGATATCAAATTTGGGATGATCAGGTGTACAAAAGACCAGAACAGTAAGGAAAAGTTATGCCAAAGTAATGTTGCATCAACTCACAAATAAAATGCTGGCCACAGATGGTTATTAAAATTTAATTCAAATTAAATACAATTAAAACTTAGTCTCCCAGTCACATTAGCCACACTGAAAGTGCTCAGTGATATATATATATTTTTTTTTCTGATCATAGCATCATATTGTGTGTACTCAGTCACTCTCATATCTAACTCTTTGCAACCCCATGGACTGTGGCCTGGGAGGCTCCTCTGTCCATGGGAATTTCCAGGTAAGAATACTAGAGCATATTGCCATTATTTACTGCAGTGATCTTCTCCACACAGGGACTGAACCTGTGTCTTCTGCATCTCCTGCATTGGCAGGCAAATTATTTACCACCGCACCACCTGTAAAGTCCATTAGTACCAAATTATTATTTACTAACTTTAATTTAATGGATTTAATTATTATTTATTCTTGAATAAACCTAAATGAATTTAAACTTTGATATTTAACACAGTAAAAATCCAATGCAATACATTTAAAATATGTGACAAAATGGGAAATTACAGTAAATTTGAACATACACATACATATATAAATATGTATAAAGAGAAATTATCATGTACTTATCCTTTTAGCATTTAAGCTTTCTACTAAACAACATTAGTTTAAAATATGGGTTTGGCCAATAATTGGTATATCAGTTACATTGAACGTATCTGCAAAAGACTTTACTATATATAAGAAGGGAGGAAAGAAATAGACACTTAAAAATAAAAAAGGTAAGGGGAAATAAATTCAACTTACTAGGATGCCATGCAAGTAACTCTAGATATTCCTGTAGCAGAGGCGAGCATTCCACCAATTAATTTGTGAGCCAAACAATTAATCAAAGGAGAATTGGAATAATTTACTGGGGAACTATACATAGATGCTGGTACTTACATTCTTAGAAAAACACATTCCAGAGGTCTAAACTGGCTGCTAAATCTACCGTGTATTACTGGTTGTCAGAGAAGGCACTGTAGGATAAGAGTAATGGAGACCAGATTCATAACCACAGGAAGGAGGATTATTGCTACATTAGTTATAGTCACATTCTGTTAATCTGGATTATAATTTTTAGGCAAATATTTGTTAAAAATATATTCATGTGAGTGAAATATATATGCATTGTTATTAAAAGTGCATTGATATCATGTATTAATTTTTGTCACTACTGGAGTGACAATTATAATTAGATCATAAGTTCCTAAACATGTCAGTGACTTGCACAATGTTTGCTAAATAATCTTAGTATGAAAAAATGAGGGAACTCTGTTTTAATTTCATTATACCAAAAAACCAATAGAATGAGCGATCTGACCATAGACTCAAGCTGAAAATGAAAAGGGGAAGGGTTGTGCAATAAAACAAACAAGCAAAAACCATAATTATTTCTAGCACAGTTAATGTGAAAATACATTTGTCTTAAAAATATAAATACTGTTCAGACTAATTAAAATAAGCAAATATATTCAAATTAGGAGTGAGAGAAGCAGTATTAACAATATACAGTAAGGTGTTCATTAAAGTATAAAATAAAATGTACATATATTAAAATTGTACATATATTAAAATGTAAGATTTCTGAAAAACTAAGCATTATCAATATTAACAAATAAATAAAAAAGTGAAATTGACCAAATATTAAGCAAAATGATTCATCAGTTACCAAATAGATGTTAAAGGATATTCACAGGCTGAGATACAATGGTAGGATTTTTTCAATTTTTCATAAAAAATAATTCTCCTGTAATATGTACTTTTAGGTAATAAAATATATGGATTTTCCTCAATATTATATTAACCCAGAACAAAGAAAAAAAATCAGATTAGTATATGCTAAATTTTTACCCTATTTCTCTCCCTCTTCCTCTCTCTTTCTTCCTCTCTATCCCCTCTTTTTCCTCTGTATGTGTATAAATATATATACATTAAGAAAAGTATATATTACACTTATAGATTTAAGCATTGTTCTCTAAGAAATGGGTAGACCAAATAGAAACATTTATAAGGGTATAGGAAACTATCAATCAACTTTTCCTAACTAACATATATAATACTTGGCCCTCATAACAACCACAGGACACATGGTCTTTTCAAATGTATATGAAACATTCATTAAGATGAGTGTCCCCTGGAGGGGAAAATGGCAACCTACTCTAGCATTATTGCCTGGGAAATCCCATGGACAGAAGAGCTTGGCAAGCTATAGTCTGTGGGGTCACAAAGAGCTGGACACGACTGAACGTGCACACATGCATACTGAGCCGGTAACATGTCTCAGGACATTGAAAGTGACTGAAAGTACAAAATGTGTTCTCTGATCACAGAGAAATCTGTTACAAATATATATTTAAAATATGTAGAAAATCTACAAATATAGGAAATTAACTATGACACTTGTAATCATCCACTGAGAAAAAAAAACATTGCAAAGTGAATCAAAAAGCATTTAAAAATAAATAATAAAAAATATATAAAATTTTAGGGGATGCAATTGTAGCAACACTTAGAAATCTGCAGTTTTTCATGTTTATCTAAGAATGTTTAATTGATGAGCTATGAATTGTTCCATTTTAAGGAAGGATTAATTAACATAAAGCCAGCAAAAGGAGAAGTGAAAAATATATGAAATAGAAAACAGACAAGCCATACAGTAAATCAATGTAATAAAAAACTAGTTCATTGGAAACATCTCTGGCTGAAGAGAAAATAGGTTTTTAATACCATGAATGAAACAGAGGCTACCAATAAAAATTTTTCAGTTATTAGATTATAAAACATATTTTGAAGAAAGTTACAATAAATTTATCAACTTTACATAAAATGAATAGGTTTTTAAGAGAAACAGTTTACCAATAATATATTTATTAAGTAAATTAAAGTAAATTAAGTAAATTTTCCAGAAAGAAAATTCTGGGTCAATATTGCATAATGGTGAGCTCAAACATTTGATGAAAAATTAACATAACTGAAAACTAAGGAAAAAAAAAGAAAAAACTGAATGAAAGATTTTATAAGACATTTCACCAAAGAACATATATGGATAGCAAAAAGCACATGAAAAACTGCTCACACTATTTGTCATTATGGATATGCACAGTAAAATTAGATACCACACCAAGTAGAATGTCTAAAATTTAAAATATACATATAACATTAAGTATTGGTGAGTACTGCAATTACTGAAGTTTAATACTTCGAGTTGCAGTATAAATGATTCAGTCACCTTAGAAAATAGTTTAGCAAGCTATATAATGTTAGACACGTATTTACCCTATGACCCAGTAGTTCACTCTTAGTTATTATACAGCAGAAATTAATACATAGTTCCTCAAATAATTTATATAAATACTCATAATAGCTGTATTCCTAGAAGTTACAAACGACATAATAACTTAAAAAAATAAACTGTGGTATATTTATATAATGGACTAAACAACAAAAAATAAAAAGTGAAGATGCACACATTAACATGATGATTCTCAACAAAATTATGCTAACTGACACAATCCAGACCCAAGTATATACATCAATTTCTATTAACATGACATTTTGGAATAGAAAAAACTAGTCTATAGTTATAAATCATATTGATTTCTGTCTTGGGTGGAGGATGATGACAGATTGAAATCATAATGAAGTTATCAGAGTTCTGGCATATAAAATAGAGTCAGATAGCCATTGACGATCTGGTCTCAGACCAGCGCCTGGAACCTGAACTTTCTGAACTATACAGTACCAAACTTAATTATATCTCCCTGAACTTTCTGAAGTATACAGTACCAAACTTAATTATATCTCCCATCATTTTTTTTATTTTTTTATTTTTTTTACTTTACAATACTGTATTGGTTTTGCCATATATTGACATGAATCCACCACAGGCGTACATGAGTTCCCAACCCTGAACCCCCCTCCCACTACCCTCCCCATATTGTCTCTCTGGGTCATCCCAGTGCACCAGCCCCAAGCATCCTGTATCCTGTATTGAACATAGACTAGTGACTCATTTCTTACATGATAGTATACTTGTTTCAATGCCATTCTCCAAAATCATCCCACCCTCTCCCTCTCCCAGAGTCCAAAAGTCTGTTCTTTACATCTGTGTTTCTTTCACTGTCTCACATACAGGGTTATCATTACTATCTTTCTAAATTCCATATATATGTGTTAGTATACTATATTGGTGTCTTTCTTTCTGGCTTACTTCACTCTGTATAATCGGCTCCAGTTTCATCCATCTCATTAGAACTGATTCAAATGTATTCTTTTTAATGGCTGAGTAATACTCCATAGTGTATATGTACCACTGCTTTCTTATCCATTCATCTGCTGGAGGACATCTAGGTTGCTTCCATGTCCTGGCTATTATGAACAGTGCTCCAATGAACATTGGGGTACACATGTCTCTTTCAAGTCTGGTTTCCTCGGTGTGTATGCCCAGCAGTGGAATTGCTGGGTCATAAGGCAGTTCTATTTGCAGTTTTTTAAGGAATCTCCACAGTGTTCTCCATAGTGGCTGTAATAGTTTGCATTCCCACCAACAGTGTAAGAGGGTTTCTTTTTCTCCACACCCTCTCCAGCATTTATTGCTTGTAGACTTTTGGATCACAGCCATTCTGACTGGTGTGAAATGGTACCTCATTGTGGTCTTGATTTGCATTTCTCTGATAATGAATGATGTTGAGCAGCTGCAATAATAATTCTTGACAAACAACTTATGTAACTAATTGTGGCCTTGCAGTTTTTACCTTTATAAGGTTCTTCCATTTCGTAGTTGAGTGGAACACATTTCAAGTGTTTGTGGAGATGGTGCTTTGCAGGCTGCAGTACTAGCAAACCACAAACAGATGCCTGTTTATTTCAGTCAGGTTTTTGTTTCTGAAATTTTGGTTAACACAGGAAAGAGAATCTTGGGAGCAGAGGCACAAGGGGAATTTTACGTTTTTATACCATGATTGGTGTAGTGGTTACATGGGTGAATAAATTTATCAAAGCATTTCAAAAATACACTTAAGAATGGATTCATTTTACTGTATGTAAAGATACTTTGGTAAAACTGACTTTAAAAAGGAATTGTGAAAAATCTACATGGACGGAACTATAAACTGAAAATCTCAATTACGTAAAAATGCAGAAAGATACTGTCCCAAGAATTCATTATTGAAAATCTATTTTCTCAATTCACATAATTCTTCAATTTCAATTACATTACTGATTTTTTTTCCTGACAGTCACAAATAGGTGTAAATGTTTATTTGTAAAGAAATAAAGGAAGAAAATAAAGTGATAGAAGACATGCCCCAATAGATATTAAAATGTTCTCTAAAGAGATAATATTAACAGTGACATATCAGACAAAGTATAGTAAAAAGCTATAATTTTAAAATGTATAAATTATAGAACAATGGCTTAAGTTTTGGTAAAAATACATCTTCCATCACATGTTATACAAACATCAGAAATAAATTAATTAAACTCAAGGAGTAATTTTATCTTTAAGGTCAGGGCTGTATATTGTCACCCTGCTTATTTAACTTATATTCAGGGTACATCATGAAAAACGCTGGGCTAGAAGAAGCCCAAGCTTGAATCAAGATTGCCGGGAGAAATATCAATAACCTCAGATATGCAGATGACACCATCCTTATGGCACAAAGTGAAGAAGAACTAAAAACCCTGTTGATGAAAATGAATGAGGAGAGTGAAAAAGTTGGCTTAAAGCTCAACATTCATAAAATGAAGATCATGGCATCTGGTCCCATCACTTCATGGGAAATAGATGGGGAAGCAGTGGAAACAGTGTCAGACTTTATTTTTCTGGGCTCCAAAATCACTGCAGATGGTGACTGCAGCCATGAAATTAAAAGATGCTTACTCCTTGCAAGGAAAGTTATGACCAACCTAGATAGCGTATTGAAAAGCAGAGACATTACTTTGTCAACAAAGGTGCAACTAATCAAGGCTATGGTTTTTCCAGTGGTCATGTATGGATGTGAGAGTTGGACTGTGAAGAAAGCTGAGCACCAAAGAATTGATACTTTTGGACTGTGGTGTTGGAGAAGACTCTTGAGAATCCCTCGGACTGCAAGGAGATCCAACCAGTCCATTCTGAAGGAGATCAGCCCTGGGATTTCTTTGGAAGGAATGATGCTGAAGCTGAAAGTCCAGTACTTTGGCCACCTCATGCGAAGAGTTGACTCATTGGAAACGACTCTGATGCTGGGAGGGATTGGGGGCAGGAGGAGAAGGGGACGACAGAGGATGAGATGGCTGGATGGTATCACTGACTCAATGGACGTGAGTCTGAGTGAACTCTGGGAGTTGGTGATGGACAGGGAGGCCTGGCATGCTGCGATTCATGCGGTCGCAAAGAGCTGGACACGACTGAGCAACTGAACTGAACTGAATATAAATTAAATACTATATAAAATTTAATTATTTTAATTGAGCATAATTAAACATTTTACATAAAATGTTCATTAAATGAAGATAGACTTTCTCACTATCAAGTCTATATCAAGAATTCAGACTGGGAAATGATAAATAAGTAAAAATAGAACTACCACGTTTGTGCTTAGTCACTCACTTAGTCTTGTCTGACTCTTTGCGACTCCATGGACTGTAACCCACCAGGCTCCTTTGTCCATGGAATTTTCCAGGCAAGAATACTAGAGTAGGTTGTCATTTCCTAATTCAGAGTATCTTCCTGACCCAGGAATAAAATCCACGTCTCTTTGCATCTCCTGCACTGACAGGTGGATTCTTTACCACTGTGCTACCTGGGAACCAAAACCACCATGTGATCCAGCAATTCCACTGAAAAAAATTCAAAAAGATATATGCACCTCAGTTTTCTTGCAAGCATTATATAGAGTTGACAGGATATGGAAACAACCTAAGTGTCAATCAACAGATGAATGGATAAAGACATGTGGCATATATACATATATATATGTATATAACATACAGAGAAACAGAGATGACCTGGCACTATGCTAAGTGAAATAATTCTGAGCAAGAAAAACAAATACTGTATATTACTTATATGATTAATCTAAAGCATACAGAAACTAGTGAATGCAACGAAAGGAAACAGACTCACAGATATAGAGGACAAGCTAATGGTTACGAGTGGGGAGCAGGAGAGGGGTCATTGAGGGCTGGATAAGGTGGAAAGTTTCTTTACCAGCTGAGCTACAAGAGCTTCACTGGTGTCTCAGACAATAAAACATCCCTCTGCAAATGTAGAAGTGGGGTCCATCACTGGGTAAGGAATATACCCTGGAGAAGGAAATGGCAACCCACTCCAGTATTCTTGCCTGGTTCTTCGAGAATCCCATGGACAGAGGAGCCTGGCAGGCTACAGCCCATGGGGTCACAAAGTCAGACACGACTGAGTGACTAAGCACACACACAAGGTGGAAGGTAGAGTTGGCTGTAAGATAGGATCAAGGATGCACTGACAACATGGAGGATATAGCCAATGTTTCGTAATAACAAGGCAGAAAGTAACCTTTCAAGATTATATAAAAAATTCAGAATGAAATTTATTAAATGAAGTCGGATATTTATTTACTTTTATTTTCTTTTGGTGTAAAATTTGAGTGTAGTTAAGTGTACAAAACTAATGTGTGCATTCACTGAACTTTGACCTCTGTAACTCAGCCTCCTGTTAAGATACAGAATATTATAATCACTTCAGAAAATTCTGCAATATCCTTGCCAGTCAGTTTTCTATTATGTACTATGAGGCTACTAATGTCATGATTATTTTTCCATCATATGTTACTTTCAGATATTCAAGTAAAAGAAATCACACATATACTGTTTTCTATATGATGTTTTAGCCAGGGTTTTGAGACTCATCTTTGTTGCTTTATATATCAGCCATCAGTATCAGTTCAGTTGCTCAGTTGTGTCCAACTCTTTGCAAGCCCATGAACCACAGCATGCCAGGCCTCCCTGTCCATCACCAACTCCCAGAGTTTACCCAAATTCATGTCCATTGCGTCGGTGATACCATCTAAAGATCTCATCCTCTGTCATCCCATTATCCTCCTGCCTTCAATCTTTCCCAACATCAGGGTCTTTTCAAATGAGTCAGTTCTTCGCATCAGGTGGCCAAAGTATTGGAGTTTCAGCTTCAACATCAGTCCTTCCAATGAACACCCAGGATGGATTTCCTTTAGGATGGACTGGTTGGATCTCCTTGTAGTCCAAGGTACTCTCCAGAGTCTTCTCCAACACCACAGTTCAAAAGAATCAATTCTTCAGCACTCAGCTTTCTTTCTTGTCCAACTCTCATATCCATACATGACTACTGGAAAAACCATAGCCTTGACTAGTTGGACCTTTGTTGACAAAGTAATGTCTCTGCTTTTTAATAGGCTGTCTAAGTTGGTCATAACTTTCCTTCCAAGGAGTAAGAGTATTTTAATTTCATGGCTGCAATCACTGTCTGCAGTGATTTTGGAGCCCAGAAAAATAAAGTCACTCTTCTATTTCCTCATCTATTTGCTGTGAAGTGATGGAACCGGATGCCATGATCTTAGTTTTCTGAATGTTGAGCTTTAAGCCAACTTTTTCACCCTCCTCTTTCACTTTCATCAAGAGGCTTTTTAGTTCCTCTTCACTTTCTGCCATAAGGGTGGTGTCATCTGCATATCTGAGGTTATTGATATTTCTCCTGGCAATCTTGATTCCAGCTTGTGCTTCTTCCAGCCCAGCGTTTTTCATGATGTACTCTGCATATAAGTTAAATGAGCAGGGAGACAATATACAGCCTTGACGTACTGCTTTTCCCATTTGGAACCAGTCTGTTGTTCCATGTCCAGTTCTAACTTGTTTCCTGACCTGCAGGAAAAACTCTTGAGGTTTCTCAAGAGGCAAGTCAGATGGTCTGGTATGCCTATCTCTTGAAGAATTTTCCACAGTTTATTTTTGTCCATGCAGTCAAAGGCTTCGGCATAGTCAATAAAGTAGAAATAGATGTTTTTCTAGAACTTTCTTGCTTTTTCGATGATCGAGTGGATGTTGGCAATTTGATCTCTGGTTCCTCTGCCTTTTCAAAAGCCAGCTTGAACATCCCAAATGTCATGGTTCATGTATTGCTGAAGCCTAGCTTGGAGAATTTTGAGCATTACTTTACTAGCATGTGAGATGAGTACCTACATATTTTTAAAAAGTGTCAAAAAGGAAAATGAAAATCTCAATTCACAATTAAAATTCTAGACATTGAAAATAATAGGAAAAGTTAAATGGAAATAATGTATGAATATGGGAAATGAATTACTGCCATCTATAAAATGCAAAGCTTTTGCATATTAATAAGTGATGTCACAGTAGATATGAATAAATATGAATAAATATTTTACAAAAAAATTAAGAAATGATTCTAAAAATATAAATGTCACTTTGTGTTACAGTACATGTCAATGAGATGGATTTTTAACCAATGCAAAAGACAAATATTTTCTATGCAATAATAATTTCCAGTATATTTTGAAATGGATATTCTCAAAAGACTATTTGTAGCAATATAAATTGGTAAAATTTTTGAAAATTCTTCTTCAATGTCTGAAGTCAGTGTTCAAATTCTTTTTTAGCAATCTTCTGAGAATTTTTACAAAGGCAAAATTCAAAAGTGTGACAAAATTTTATGTATACTGAGGCTAATCACATAATTATTTAGATAAGCTTCAAATATAATATTCAATATTAAAAAGGAGTTTCTTATACTTGCATAATTTATATAACCAACATTATATGGTAATCTAAAGCAAAAGTATTAGTCAATTAGTTGTGTCTGACTCTGTGAGATCCCGTGGACTGTAACCCACCAGGCTCCTTTGTCATTGAATTCTCTAGACAAGAATACTGGAATGGGTAGTCATTCTCTTCTCCAGGGGATCTTCTGATCCAGATCTCCTGCACTGGGGGCAGATTCTTTACCATCTGAGGCACAAGGAAGCCATTATATGTATGTATACACATATTTTATTTTTGTATTGTAATATGTATAAATCATGAAACAGTTGTGAACATTCCTAAATTGTGTTTCTACACAGTACTAATTAGAGAAGACACTGCAAAAAATGTGACAATGCAGAAACTATTAAACAGTACAAATGAATTATTAAACATATAATAAATGTGATTTGGTAATCAATAAGAACTGATAATTTATAGCATTGTTTCATTTGATTTACTGAAATTCTACATCAACTTCATAGATTAAAGCTATAATTTTGTGAGCTTTTCACCTTGAGAAGTAAAGGGGTATATTTTTCCATATTGACAGTTATTTAGCAAACAATAATGAAATTGTTGTGAAATCTACCACTTTAGAAATACAAGATGTTTCAGCATTTCTGTACTTATTGGAATGTTTTTTATTATATAGTAATAATTAAAAATAAAACTACAGTCAAGACAAAAAGTCTTATTTGTGTTGATTTTTGATTTCCCTCTCTACTTTGGATTTTTTAATTCCACACCATGAAAAAGTGAATGGGAAATTTCTTTGTATTAGATGTTAAATCAAGGAACAGATTTGCTATATATTATGTCTTAAAATACCCTCAATATAAATGTTGTGCTTATGGCCATTATTAACAGCCATCTTCATTCTTGACTCTCGTTTGGACATTTTAGTGAGAAGATGCAGTTTTAACAAATGCTGCTAGCTTTTTTAAAAAAAAAGCACAAAGTGATATAAATGTTACATTTTTAGGTAGAATTTAACTTTAAAAGCTATTTTTAAGTAGGAGAATTGCTTTTAACTGGAAACCAGAAAACCTGCCAAGCATATATTATAAGTGGATATTTTTTAAAAATGTTAGTAAATTCAGTCACTGATTGATATGATTTGAAAGACTGTTCACTTAGGGGAAATCCCTGTGTGCAATGCTAGAGCATAAGATGAAAAAGGAGAGGAAATAAACTTGCTTAAATCACTTACAGAAGATTTGCAGAGGCAGTAACAATTTTACCTTTAAAAATTATCAGTGAATAAAATTAGTGCTGGTGAATCCAAGGGATGGAACCCAAGTACATGTTGGCTGGTGTTCATTCTATTGCCTCACATCTCTGCCAACAATACTTAGCTCTGACCTTGAAACACCTGTTTATTAGAAAGGACTGTCTGTCAAACTGAAATATGTAGAAATTGCTCTGTGCTTTGAGAATGAATAATAGAATGAAGTGTTAAACTCTCTTTTCTTCTATAATCTGAGCAGTTAAACAAAATTTTTAATGATTAAGCTAATTGGTTAGTTTATTAGCCATCTTTTCAGTTACCAAATCTTGTGTTTATAGGAAAAATACTATTTTAAAATGTGAAACAAACCAAATAAAAACTTCCTAAGGGAGGATTAGAAATTGTACAGTATTTATTTATTTAATGCATTTAATTAATTTATATATATAGTACATATATATATATATATAAAATTGGATCACTTTTCTATATACTTAACACATTATAAATCAACCATACTATATATTTTTTTAAGATTATTCTCCATTGTAGGTTATTATAAGATATTGAATATAGTTCCTTATGCTCAGCAGTAGATTCTTCCATTATCCTTCCTGATCTTTCCCCTTTGGTAACCATAAGAATACTTTCTATTCAGTGAGTCTCTTTCTATTTTGTAAATAAGTTCATATATATATATATATATATTAGATTCCACATATAAATGATACAATGTGATACTTGTCTTTCTCTCTCTGATTTCCTTTACATATTATGATAATCTCTAGGTCCATCCCTTTAGGTGTAAGTGTTATTATTTCTTTTTTATGGCTGAGTAGTAGTCCATTGTATATAGAGAACAATTTTGCCACAAATCACATATCTTTTTTTTTTTTTTTGGAGGGGGGGTCCATCACCTAGAGTAAAGGAAACAAAAGCTAAACCAAACAAATGGGACCTAAATGAACTTAAAAATCTTTTATACAGCAAAAGAAACCCTAAACCATGCAAAAAGTAAGCCTATGGAAGGGTGAAAATACATGCAAACAGTGCAACTGACAAGGGATTAATCTCAACACAAATAGTTAATGCACCTCAGTAGTCCAAAAAACAAACCCAGTCAAGAAATGGGCAGAAGATGTAAATAGACATTTCTCCAAGAAATACAGATGGCCAACAGACACATGAAACAATGCTCAGTATTGCTTATTATTAGAGAAATGGAAATCAAAAGTATAATGAGATACCACCTCAGACTAGTCAGGATGGCCATCATTAAAAAATCTATGATAGCACAGAGAACTCTACTCAATATTCTCTAATAACTTATATAGGAAAAGAGCCTGAAAAAGAATATATGTATATTCTTTTTTATATTACACACACACACACACACACACACACACATATAATGTATTTGCTGTAAACCTGAAACTAATACAATATTATAAATTAACTATAGGCCAATTAAAGAAAACAATTAAAAATATTTAATTCTGTAAGTAATAAATGCTTAATTAGGGTGTGAAGAAAGGAAAACCCTCCTACACAGTTGGTAGGAATGTAAATTTGTGTATATATTTTTAACTTTTCCAATTAACTTTAAATTCAATTTGTCAACATCCACAAAATTGCTTAATGAGATTTTGTTTGGAATTGTATTGAACAATGGCTACTTATTTTGATGCATAATAGTTGACCATATAAATGATTTTATAAACAAATATAGGCAAGCAATACATGCATGTGTGCTTGTTGAAAATATTTTAAAAATATAGAACTAATTATTACTTTATTGGACAGATGTAATTGTAATTTCAGTACATTGGTGTACTTGTGGACAATTATCTGTGTATTTATGAATGCACACTTCATTTGTGCACAACTTTGATGGATTTAGAGGAGAGAGAACATTGAAAGAATGAATTAGAGAAATTGTCATTTTATATTCACTTTATTTTACTATCTCTTTCTAACAAAACTTTTGCTGGCAAAAAAGTGAAAGTTTGCTCAACTGACCCCCACATATGTAGGCATTAATGTGTGTGGGTGCTAAGTCACTTTAGTCATGTCTATGGACTATAGCCTGCCAGACTCCTCTGTCTATGAGGATTCTCCAGACAAGAATACTGGAGTGGGTTGCCATGCCTTCCCCCCTAAAATCTTCCTGACTTAGAAATAAAACCACATATCTTATCACTCCTGCACTCACAGGTGGATTCTTTACTAGTGGTGCTACCTGGGAGGCCCACAGACATTAGTATTACTGTGTAAAATTCTTAATTATGGAGTTTAATATAAAAGTTCTGTACATGCAGGTGTATACATCAGGAATATTTCTTTAATGCAGTATATTTATTTTTATGCACATACATAAAACTGTAATGTAAATATAAATTGAATTAAGAAAAGATGTGGAAAAATTAGAAGACAGTTTGTTCTCTAAAAGAAATATTTCTCTAGAAATTTTATAATTAGTGTCATTAATTATTGTCTCTTAACTTGTTTGAATCAATTTATAAGGATTAGGAAAAGAGGTTTGAGTGTCACAGCATACAAAAACAACTTGTGCCTTACAAAATGAAAAGGACTCATAGAAAGTCTTTTGCAATGGGGAGAGCCCCACAAGGTCCTGCTCAGTTTTTTTTTTGTTTGTTTTTGTTTTGTTTTGTTTTTTTAATTAATTTATTTTTTATTTTACTTTACAATTCTGTATTGGTTTTGCCATAGTCAAGAAACCATAGTGCAGTGATGGGGCAGGGTCCTGGTTCCTCCTCAGCAGATGTAGATTACAATGTATACACCTGAGTTGTTCTAGAGAAACTAAAGCCCCTACCCAGGTGGCAGATGGTAACTTCAGGCTGAACACAAGTACAGGGACCCAAGACTGGTTGGAAGCAGAAGGTGATTATTGAGATTCTGGGAACACCACCCTGTTAACTCACTAGAAACCAATCAGAGGAAGGTCACACACCCTGCAGACCTCCCAAATTTTTCCTATGAGAACTCTTCCCTGAAAACCATCAGGGAGTTTGGGTTTTGGGGAATGAGCTTCCCATTTTCATTGTATAGCCCTGGAAAAAACTTTTCTGTACTCCAGAGTTAAACATTCTGGTTTGTTTGGTGTCACCGTGCATTGGGCACAGGAACTTACATTCTGCAACAGAAGTACTTTGTTTCCTGCAGACCCATGATAACAAGTGACATTTCTGTCATGTTCATTATAGAATCCTTGAAACCAGAAACAGCACTTTGCATATATAAGCATGCAATAAAATTTGCAAATTAATATGTGAATGAATGTGTAACTGCTATCTGACAATGGACTACTATGTGACTATTTCTTTTATCATTGGTCTCATGGGATATAATAAATGTATTAAAAAACAAGTGTATCTGTTACAAGGTTCCATTAGCCTTGGGAAGAAATTTTAAATGAAGGATGGGAAGTTATCTATTTTGTACACTGATAATCCAAATTAATACAATCAAATAATAAAAGCCAAATATCTCTGAATAAATATATTTTATGTGTTCCCTAAAAAAAAAAAAAATGAAAAGGATCATTTATTTCTTGGATCCTGGATCACCTGGTTTTCTTGGTACAAGCTTCTGAATTGTGTAAAAAATATGCATTTGTTTCTCAATTTTTTCTTAGACTCTAAATAAATTTTATGATGTGCCTAAAATGAAGCACATTGTAAGTATTTAAAACTTTTCATCTTATGGGCAAAAATGTAGAGTAAATGCACTTTTCCCTGAATTAAGGTGTTATTTCAAATGGTTGGCAGAGTATATGTTCATACTCAGACTGAATTTTTCCTTTTCTTTTTTTAACTTAAATATACACATGCAAGTTGAGTTATTTAAAAGAGGAAGATATGATTCATTAATGGTGATTTTAAAATGACCTCAATTCTCCTTGGCATCAAAAACATCCTTCCTAAGCAACTTTTTAATTAACCAATTGTAAATACATCTGTAATGTGGAGAGATTTAAATTTCTATCAAATTATATATGGACCTGAAAATTAAGGAATTATATTTGGCATTATCCATTTTTAGTTAAATTGATCCTAAACCTTAGGAATATAGATGAAAAGTGTGGTTCTAATTCTGTAGTCATTGAAAAAAAATAAAACCTGCAGTAATTTACATTTTGTGTTTAATGCCTCTAAAAGCTATAACATTAGCATTTCCTACAACTTATTTTTAAACTTAAAAACCTATTTTCTCCTTCAGAATTTGAAGCAAATTCTAGCAGGTAATTTTTAACTTTCCTTTGAAAAGTGAAGGTGAGTTTCCCTGGTGGCTCAAATGGTAAAGAAGCTGCCTGCAATGCAGGAAAAACAGGTTTGATCCTTGGATCAGGAAGATCCCCTGGAGAAGGCAATGGCAACCCACTCCGTATTCTTGCCTAGAAAATTCCATGCACAGAGGAGCCATTGCTCAGTTGTGTCCGACTCTTTGTGACCCTATGGACTGTAGCTCTGCAGGCTCCTCTATCCGTGAAAGTTTCCAAACAAGAATACTGGAGAAGGTAGCCATTCCTTTCTCCAGGGCTTCTTCCCGACCCAGGGATCAAAACTTCATCTCCTGTGGCTCCTGCACTGCAGGTGGATTCTTTTTCCTCTGAGCAAGCTGTTGTAATATTTTGTCTATCTGATGCCAAGAGGTAACTCACTGGAAAAGACCCTCATGATGGGAAAGTTCAGTTCAGTTGCTCAGTCAAGGCCAACTCTTTGTGACCCCATGGACTGCATCACCCCAGGCTTCACTGTCCACCACCAACTCCTGGAGCTTGCTCAAACTCATTTACATCAGGTTGGTGATGCCATCCAACCATCTCATCTTCTGTCATCCCCTTTTCTTTCTATCTTCATTTTTTCCAAGCATCAGGGTCTTTTGCAAGGAGTCAGTTCTTTGCATCAGGTGGCCAAAGTAGTGGAGCTTCTGCTTCAGCATCAGTCCTTTCAATGAATATTCAGGACTGATTTCTTTTAGGATTGACTGGTTGGATCTCCTTGCAGTCCAAGGGACTCTCAAGAGTCTTCCCCCAACACCACAGTTCAAAAGAATCAATTCTTCGGTGCTCAGTTTTCTTTATAGTCCAACTCGCACTTCCATACATGACTACTGGAAAATCCATAGCTTTGACTAGACGGACCTTTGTCAGCAAAGTATTATCTCTGCTTTTTTATATCCTGTCTAGGTTGATCATAGCTTTTCTTCCAATAAGCAAGTGTCTTTTAATGTTGGGAAAGAGTTAAGGCAAAAGAGTAAGGGAGCAGCAGGAGATTAGTTGGTTAGGTTGCACCAATGACTCTATGGACATGAATTTGAGGAAACTCAGGAAGCTACTGGGTGATAGAGGAGCCTGCCATGCTGCAGTCCATAGGGTTCTAAAGAGTTTAATACAATTTAATGACTGAACAACAACAGCATTGAATAATAATAATGCTACACACCTGGAAGAAAATGAATAAACTTTTCACAAGAGGGCAGCATCTTTAAACATTTGTTGTTTAGTTGCTGTCATTTCCAATATTTCTGAACATATCCTTTTGATATTTTTCTCTTGCTCACAGACTTGCTTCTACAAAACTACTAAAGATAAAAATTCTCATATGTACTTTTGGTATACAAATTAAGATCCTCTTTTCCCCAGGTTATATTAATAAGTCTAAAAATAGAAGTATTTGAAAAATAAGGTATTGTCAAATTATTTTTCATCAGTGTTTCTCTGTTGCACCTGCTTATCAACTATTACAATATTCAGATTTCTTTGCTTTTTAAAAATTTTTACTAGCCTATTACATTTAAGTAGAAGCATTGTTTTATTCTATTTCTGATTATAAATTAACTAAAATAATTTCACTTGATTCTTGATTATTTGTATGCCTTCTCAAATAAACTTAGAAAAATTCATCTGTTTTCCTTTGGGTTGTTTATCTTTGTCTTAAAAATGTGTGGACTCTATTGCACTCATGTATAAAATACATACTATAATGTACAGCATATGACACATACATATATTCTTTAGTATGTGTATGTATGTATATACATTCATAATGTGACTATTTTAGATATGTATGGCAGTATATTTTTCCCAGTCTTGTCTTTTTACTCTTATGACATCCTTAATATTTGTAATTTTAGAAATGTAGAACAATATAATTTCTGTTGATTTGTGTCCTTTCTTAATTTAATTTTTTTTGATGTGGTACATTTTTAAAGTATTTATTGAAATTTTTGCAGTACTGTTTCTGTTTTATGTTTTGTTTTTTTTGCCCTTGAGGCATGTGAGATCTTAGCTCCCCAACCAGGGATTGAACCCGCATCCCCTGTATTGAAAGGCAAAGTCTTCCACTGACCACCTAGGAGGTCCCTCCTTTCTTAATTAAAAAATCACAGATTTATGTGCATATACTCTATATATGGAGCAGAAACTCCAGTACTTCGGTCACCTGATTGGAAGAGCCGAGTCATTGGAAAAGAACTTGATGCTGGGAAAGACTGAGGGCAGGAGAAGAAGAGGGTGACAGAGGATGAGATGGTTGAATGCCATGACTGACTCAAAGGACACAAGATTGAACAAACTCCAGAAGACAATGAAGGATAGAAAAACCTGGTGTGCTGTAGTACATGGGGTTGCAGAGTTGGACATGACTTAGCGACTGAAAAACAACTCTATATATGTAGAATATATATATATTTAAAGTTGTATAGATTTTCCTTTAACATTGAAGTAATTAAGATGTTATAATTTTATTTTTCATTATGGCTTACTGTCTATTTAATAGGACTTCATTTCATTAATGAGCTTTTATGCCAACTGCTGTTTATGATATTTCCAGAAGATATTAAACTGTTCCTAATCTCTTTACGCAGATGACACCACCCTTATGGCAGAAAGTGAAGAGGAACTAAAAAGCCTCTTGATGAAAGTGAAAGAGAAGAGTGAAAAAGTTGGCTGAAAGCTCAACATTCAGAAAACGAAGATCATGGGATCCGGTCCCATCACTTCATGGGAAATAGATGGGGAAACAGTGGAAACAGTGGCAGACTTTATTTTTCTGGGCTCCAAAATCACTGCAGATGGTGATTGCAGCCATGAAATTAAAAGATGCTTACTCCTTGGAAGAAAAGTTATGACCAACCTAGATAGTGTATTCAAAAGCAGAGATATTACTTTGCCAACTAAGGTCTGTCTAGTCAAGGCTATGGTTTTTCCTATGGTCATGTATGGATGTGAGAGTTGGACTGTGAAGAAGGCTGAGTGCTGAAGAATTGATGCTTTTGAACTGTGGTGTTGGAGAAGACTCTTGAGAGTCCTTTGGACTGCAAAGAGATCCAACCAGTCCATTCTGAAGGAGATCAGCCTGGGATTTCTTTGGAAGGAATGATGCTAAAGGTGAAACTCCAGTACTTTGGCCACCTCATGTGAAGAGTTGACTCATTGGAAAAGACTCTAATGCTTGGAGGGATTGGGGGCAGGAGGAGAAGGGGACGACAGAGGATGAGATGGCTGGATGGCATCACTGACTCGATGGACGTGAGTCTGAGTGAACTCCGGGAGTTGGTGATGGACAGGGAGGCCTGGCATGCTGCGATTCATGGGGTCGCAAAAAGTCGAACACGACTGAGCAACTGAATTGAACTGAACTGAACTGAATTTCTTTATTTAATATAATCTATTCATGTTCCAGTGATATGCTGTTCCTGTGTTACTTAATATAGCTTTATATTCTCAGGATATACACCTTTGAATAATACTGAGGATTTTATTCATTTTTAACTTCCACTGAAACTCTAAGTTTTTCTGTTAAATATCCCTCTCTATAAACTTCATTCCTCTTTACTTATATTTTATGTTTTCTTTTTCTTTATACCTTATACTAAATTTTTATGCTTTTTCCTCTCAGTAATTATCTATTCAATTTAGTCTAACCTGATATTAAATCCTTCTATATTCCACTTCTAATATTTTTAATTTCTAGAAACTGTATATGGTCTTTTCCAAACAAAATGATGGATATTTTCATCATTCCCTTATCCTTTTTTTTTCTTTTTCATTTTTTTCACGGAAAGACATTAATTTAATTTTATTTTATTTTTAATATAAATTTACTTATTTTAATTGGAGGCTAATTACTTTGCAATATTGTATTTATCTTTACAATATTGTATTTTTATTATTTATTTATTTATTTATTTTTATTTTACTTTATTTTACTTTACAATACTGTATTGGTTTTGCCATACAACAACATGAATCTGCCACGGGTGTACACGTGTTCCAATCCTGAACCCCCTCCCACCTCCCTCCCCATACCATCACTCTGGTTCATCACAGTGCACCAGCCCCGGGCATCCTGTATCATGCATCGAACCTAGACTGGCAATTCGTTTCTTGTATGATATTATACATGTTTCAATGCCATTTTGCCAAATCATCTCACCCCCTCCCTCTCCCACAGAGTCCAAAAGACTGTTCTATACATCTGTGTTTCTTTTGCTGTCTCGCATACAGGGTTATTGTTACCATCTTTCTAAATTCCATATATATGTGTTAGTATACTGTATTGGTGTTTTTCTTTCTGGCTTACTTATTGTATTTTTACAATACTATATTTTTCTATGGGATATATGCCCAAAAGTGGAAATGCTGGATCATATGATAGATCTATTTTTAGTATTTTAAGGAAACTTCATAGCAATCTCCATACTGGCTGCACAAGCTTACATTTCCACTACCATTTTAGGATAGGTCCGTTTTCTCCACACCCTGTCCAACATTTATTTTTTTGCAAATTTTCATATGGTGGCCATTCTGACTGGTATGAAATGAAGTCCCTTTGTAGTTTTGATTTGCATTTCTCCAATAACTGATGATGTTGACTGTCTTTTCCTGCATCTCTTGGCTATCTGTCTGTCTTCAGAGAAATGCCTCGTTTAGTCTTCTGCCCATTTTTTGATTGGCTTGTTTGTTTTATTTATTTTTATTTTTTGATATGGAGCTTCATGAGCTGTTTGCAAGTTTTGGAGATTAATCCCTTGTCAGTAGCATTGTTTGCAAATATTTTCTCTCATTCTGTGTGATGGCTTCCCATTTTGTTTATGGTTTCCTTTGCTAGGCTAAAGTTTTTGAGTTTAATTAAATCCTATTTGTTTATTTTTGTATTTATTTCCATTACTCTGGAAGATGGATTGTAAAACATATCGCTGCAATTTACATCAGAGTATGTTCTGCCTGCTTTCCTCCAAGAGTTTTACAGTGTCCAATCTTATGGTTAGATCTTTAATATATCTTATTTTTTTTTACATGGTGTTAAAAAATGTTCAAATTTCACTTTTTTTTTTTTTTTTTTTTTTTACTGGGAAGCTGTCCAGTTTTCCCAGCAGGATTTTTTGAAGAGACTGTCTCTCCTCCCTGTTATAGTCCTGCTTCACTGGTCATATATTAATTGGCCATACGTGTGTGGGTTTCTTTCTGGGCTTCCTATCCTTTTCCTTATTTCATTGTTGTTGTTTTAGTCACTAAGTTGTGTCTGACTCTTTTGTGACCTCATTGATTGTAGCCTGCCAGACTCTTCTATCCATGAGATTGTCCAGGCAAAAATGTGAGAGTGGATGGTCATTTCCTTCTCTAGGGGACCTTCTTGATGCAGGGATCAATGCTGGTCTCCTGCACCGGCAGGTGGATCCTTTACCACATGCATGCTCAGTTACTTCAGTCCTGTCCAACTCTTTGCGATCCCATGGACCGTAGCCGGCCAGGCTTCTCTGTCCATGGGATTCTCCAGGCAACAATACTGCGAGTGGATTGCCATTGCCTTCTCAAGGGGAATCTTCCCAACCCAAGGATGGAACCAGCAGCTTTACATCTCCTGCATTGGCAGGCAGGTTCTT
Organism: Oryx dammah; assembly: GCF_014754425.2. NCBI lineage: Eukaryota > Metazoa > Chordata > Mammalia > Artiodactyla > Bovidae > Oryx > Oryx dammah. The sequence continues at coordinate 103,139,939 of NW_024070213.1, read as the reverse complement.
TACTACCAGTGCCACCTGGGAACCAACAGGGAAGCTCTGTTTATTTCATGTTTTCTTTAAAATATATATATATATATTTATTTATTGAAGAATAGTGGATTTACAATGTGTTAGTTTCTGCTATACAGAAAAATCATTCAGTTATACATATACATATATTTAGATACATTCTTCTTATTTATTTAAAAAAATTTTTTGGTGTTTTTTAATATAAATTTATTTATTTTAATTGGAGGTTAATTACTTTACAATATTGTATTGGTTTTGCCATACATCAACATGAATCTGCCACAGGTATACACGTGTTCCCCATCCTGAACCCCTCTCCCTCCTCCCTCCCCATACCATTCCTATGGGTCATCTCAGTGCACCAGCCCCAAGCATCCAGTATCATGCATCGAACCTGGACTGGTGATTCATTTGATATATGATATTATACATGTTTCAATGCCATTCTCGCAAATCACCCTACCCTTTCCCTCTCCCACAAGACTGTTCAATACATCTGTGTCCAAAAGACTGTTCTATACATCTGTGTCTCTTTTGCTGTCTCGCATACAGGGTTATTGTTACCATCTTTCTAAATTCCATATAGATGCGTAAGTATACTGTATTGGTGGATTTCTTTCTGGCTTACTTCACTCTGTATAATAGACTCCAGTTTCATTCACCTCATTAGAACGGATTCAAATGTATTCTTTTTAGTGGCTGTGCAATACTCCATTGTGCATATGTACCACTGCTTTCTTATCCATTCATCTGCTGATGGACATCTAGCTTGCTTCCATGTCCTGGCTATTATAAACAATGCTGCAATGAACATTGGGGTACATGTGTCTCTTTCAATTCTGGTTTTCTCAGTGTGTATGCCCAGCAGTGGGATTGCTGGGTCATAACGCTGTTCTATTTCCAGTTTTTTAAGGAATCTCCACACTGTTCTCCATAGTGGCTGTACTAGTTTGCATTCCCACCAACAGTGTAAGAGGATTCCCTTTTCTCCACACCCTCTCCAGCATTTATTACTTGTAGACTTTTGGATTGCAGTCATTTTGCCTGGTGTGAAATGGTACCTCATTGTGGTTTTGATTTGCAGTTCTCTGATAATGAGTGATGTTGAGCATCTTTTCATGTGTTTGTTAGCCATCTGTATGTCTTCTCTGGAGAAATTTCTGTTTAGTTCCTCAGCCCATTTTTTGATTGGGTGGTTTATTTTTCTGGAATTGAGCTGCAGGAGTTGCTTGTATATTTTTGAGATTAGTTGTTTGTCAGTTGCTTCATTTGCTATTATTTTCTCCCATTTTGAAGGCTGTCTTTTCACCTTGCTTATAGTTTGCTTTGTTGTGCAGAAGCTTTTAAGTTTAATTAGGTCCCATTTGTTTATTTTTGCTTTTATTTCCAGTATTCCAGGAGGTGGGTCATAGAGGATCCTGCTGTGATGTATGTCGGAGAGTGTTTTGCCTATGTTCTCCTCTAGGAGTTTTATAGTTTCTGATCTTATGTTTAGATCTTTAATCCATTTTGAGTTTATTTTTGTGCATGGTGTTAGAAAGTGTTCTAGTTTCATTCTTTTACAAGTGGTTGACCAGTTTTCCCAGCACCACTTGTTAAAGAGATTGTCTTTAATCCATTGTATATTCTTGCCTCCTTTGTCAAAGATAAGATGTCCATAGGTGTGTGGATTTATCTCTGGGCTTTCTATTTTGTTCCATTGATCTATATTTCTCTTTGTGCCAGTACCATACTGTCTTGATGACTGTGGCTTTGTAGTAGAGCCTGAAGTCAGGCAGGTTGATTCCTGCAGTTCCATTCTTCTTTCTCAAGATTGCTTTTCCTATTCGAGGTTTTTTGTATTCCCATACAAATTGTGAAATTATTTCTTCTAGATCTGTAAAAATACCGTTGGTAGCTTGATAGGGACTGCATTGAATCTATGTGAGTGCTTTGGGTAGTATACTCGTTTTCACTATATTGAGTCTTCCAATCCATGAACGTGGTATATTTCTCCATCTATTAGTGTCCTCTTTGATTTCTTTCACCAGTGTTTTATAGTCTTCTATATATAGGTCTTTAGTTTCTTTAGGTATATATATTCCTAAGTATTTTATTCTTTTCATTGCAATGGTGAATGGAATTGTTTCCTTAATTTCTTTCTATTTTCTCATTATTAGTGTATAGGAATGCAAGGGATTTCTGTGTGTTGATTTTATATCCTGCAACTTTATTATATTCGTTGATTAGCTCTAGTAATTTTCTGGTAGTCTTTAGGGTTTTCTATGTAGAGGATCATGTCATCTGCAAGCAGTGAGAGTTTTACTTCTTTTCCAATTTGGATTCCTTTTATTTCTTTTTCTGCTCTGATTGTTGTAGCAAAATCTTCCAGTACTATGTTGAATAGTAGTGGGGAAAGTGGGCACCTTTGTCTTGTTCCTGACTTTAGAGGAAATGCTTTCAATTTTTCACCGTTGAGGATAATGTTTGCTGTGGGTTTGTCATATATAGCTTTTATTATGTTGAGGTATGTTTCTTTCATTCCTGCTTTCTGGAGAGTTTTTTATCATGAATGATGTTGAATTTTGTCAAAGGCATTCTCTGCATCTATTCAGATAATAATATGGCTTTTATTTTTTAATTTGTTAACGTGGTATATTACATTGATTGATTTGCGGATATTGAAGAATCCTTGCATCCCTGGGATAAAGCCCACATGGTCATGGTGTATGATCTTTTTAATGTGTTGTTGGATTCTGATTGCTAGAATTTTGTGAAGGATTTGTGCATCTATGTTCATCAGTGATATTGGCCTGTAGTTGTCTTTTTTGTGGCCTCTTTGTCAGGTTTTGGTATTAGGGTGATGGTGGCCTCATAGAATGAGTTTGGCAGTTTACCTTCCTCTACAATTTTCTGGAAGAATCGAGTAGGATAAGTGTTAGCTTTTCTTGAAATTTTTGGTAGAATTCAGCTGTGTAGCCATCTGGACCTGGGCTTTTGTTTGCTGGAAGATTTCTGATTACAGTTTCAGTTTCCGTGCTTGTGATGGGTCTGTTAAGATTTTCTATTTCTTCCTGGTTCAGTTTTGGAAAGTTATACTTTTCTAAGAATTTTTCCACTTCTTCCAAGTTGTCCATTTTATTGGCATATAATTGTTGATAGTAGTCTCTTATGATCCTTGGTATTTGTGTGTTATCTGTTGTGGTCTCTCCATTTTCATTTATAATTTTATTGATTTGATTTTTCTCCCTTTGTTTCTTGATGAGTCTGGCTAATGGTGTGTCAATTTTATTTATCCTTTCAAAGAACCAGCTTTTGGCTTTGTTGATTTTTGCTATGGTCTCTTTTGTTTCTTTTGCATTAACTGTCTTATAATAATTCTTACATCTCTTCAAGTCTAAATTTGCTACCTGATATTTCTTGGCTTTGTGTACCTTGGTTTTGTGTATGTGTTGTGACTTGCTTTTCTCAGTTTATTCTACCTGTAAGAATCTTTGATGTATGCAGAAAAGTTACACTTTTGGTTCTGCCCGGCATACAGGTTACACAAATCTAAGAACAGTTTAAAAGTGAAATATTTGTTATAGACAGGGGAAACAACATAGATTTTGTGAAATTTGTTACCATGGTTAGATGAGGTCTGTTTCATGATTATAATCTTTATGGTGGATTTATTTCACCCTTTTAAAAATCCCAATTTATGTGAAACTGTCAAAATCCATTGCTGTCTCTCCTGTTGAATGAAACTATTCTCTGGCCTTTGTAGTCCAATCTATATTTCAGGGTATTCTATTAGTTATTGAACCCTGGGAAAACTCTAGACATTATTTCTTGCTATTTATCTCCCCAACTTCTTCTCAGATTGAAATCCCTGTGTTAGGAAGATCCCTTGGAAGAGGGGATGGTTACCCACTCCAGTATTCTTGCTTGGAGAATTCCATGGACAGAGGGGCCTGAGAGGCTATAGTCCATGGAATTTCAAAGAGTCTAACACGACTGAGTGACTAACTGAGACAAATAGAAAGAAGAATGAAATGCAAAGAAAAAGATATAAATAAAATTTAATTATACTTTCTGGACTACTGAAAACTGTGGGGGAAAAAAAGAGTGATACAAAATTATTTTCAACAGTATGAATTAAAAATAAATCTCATTTTTAAAAAATGTTTCAAAGAAGAAATACTTGACTCCATCTTCATCCTTGTAACTGCTGGCATTTTTTCCCCTCCTTGTTATACATCTACAGGTTATTTCTTCAACATAAGTGGAATTAAGACTTGACAGGGCACTTGAAATATCTTCTTATGTTGGTCTTTCTTATCTGTTTGATGTAATATAATATATGAATAATTAAATATAAAAATAAGCATAATTTATTCTGCTTTCAGTGTCTTCTTTTTCATTTGATCCCTTCTTCTCAAATACTTTGAATTTAAATAAAAGACTCTTCTTTTAGAAATTCCACCACAATATATACATGAATTTCCAGGGAAGAAGCATATCCTAAAGTGTACAAATAATTCCTCAGATACATATACAGTTTCAGCAATCAATATCTATTTGGGCAAAATATGTCCTGTGAGCTTAAGATAATGCTGTCTATTCCAGTAAAAAGGATAGTCTTACTATAGCAAAGTATGTCTATTATTGTGTTGTCTTTAGCAATAGAAAATGCTGGATAAGAAAATAATTCTGCAGTTCATTGATAGGTAAAATTATTTTTTTTTTTCTACTGAGAGCATGGCTACCATGATGTGTTGAATACTTCACAATAGATCTGTGTGCTGATTAAGACTTATGTTGATGTATTTCTTAAATATTTAATTTGAAATGCAAATTGGTTGGACAGAAATCAATTACTTTGTGTATCTTTCCAAGTAGTATGCACAAGGGGTTATGTATTTTTCCCTTTCTCTTAAGCTTTCTTTTGATCATCATTGAAATGCTATTTATATAGAGAAGATCTTCTATTGGTGAATAAATTTTTCCCCTAAGGTTTTCCAGTGTCTTTAGTATTGATATATTGGGGAGAAAGAAAGATTATGAAAATTAATTATACAGATCAACAAGCTTTTGTCTTTTCCCTTTTTTCCATGAGTATATTAAGTTAGCACTTAAATACACACATTTGCACCAGAGAAAATTTTACTGGTAATTATGTTGTAAAAGACTGCCAACCCTTTATAATCAATAAAAAGTAGCAACTGTGTCCCTGGTAACTTTATTAAAAATTGGTTGCAACTTGAGACCAAAACCTGAAATAATTTTATGAAAATGTGATGTAGAATATCTCATTTTCACTATTAAAATTCCCACTATCTGGTGCCTTAAGTTATAATTTTTATACTATTTACTCAAAGTGGCTGTATTTTACAAAGAAAAAATTCATGACATTTCACAATAAGTAAACATGTCAAAACATGTTTATAGCTGTCTAAATGAATAATCTTAATGTGATAGGGAAGAAACTTTTCTGTGGACTAATGACACTGTTATAAGGCAGACAAGAAATTCATTGCTTTGTATGATAGATGCAGTTTTAAAAACATTGGCTAAAAATGCGTATTTTAATAACTAAGTCGTTTAATACTCTAAACAGTTTCCATTTAAAAACAATCTGATATAAATTTATTTTAAAGAGAATGTAGTATAAATCTCATTTAAAAGAAAATAATCAATACTTTTGTATATTACATTGTTTTACCAGTGAATCTCTCTTTACAGAGATTTAGAATTCAACATAAAACAATTAATGGAGAACTTAGCAATTTCTAAAGTTATACTTGGGCTTTCATTTTATGGTATCATGAAATTTGGATTATAAAGTAAATAGAACTAGAGTGTTTTAATTTGGAATCTGATTCTCTTTCGTGTTTGCTGCTGAGTAACTTGATAATTTGTTTAAGGTCAGCACATAATGAAAGATCTGAAAGACTCTGATTTCCTCCCCACCCCGCCTAAGGCAAAAAGAACAGAAATAGTGCTTATCTCAGCCTAAATTTTTCACAAAGAAAATCTTGAGAAAATATAATCTCAGGGAGCAGGAGTGCAAGAAATGGGGAGTGAAAATGAGAATGGTGAAAAAGCCAACATAAGGATGTTATATGGATTTGACAAGTAGTTTCCCTGGTAACTCAGACAGAAAGAAGTCTTGCCTGCAATATGGGAGACCCAAGTTTGATCCCTGGGTTGGGAAGATCGCCTGGAGGAGGGCGTGGAACCCACTCCAGTATTCTTGTCTGAAGAATCCATGAACTGTATCTGGAGTCTGTTGGCTATAGTCCATGGGGTCAGAAAGAGTCAGATACAACTGAGTGACTAACAGTTTCACTTCAGTGTTACAGGCAACTCTGTTTTATCTCCTAAGGATGTTCTAAGAGCCAAAACATCTCAGAACTGTGCACCTGAGGGTCCAATGAGGATATATGCATCTATTCATTCTCATACCTAAGGGCTGAAGATGACCCCACGGGCTTTGATTACTGCATATTTCTGATTTGAACATATGCACATGATGAGCAATTTCTCATATATTCCCCTTCTACAGTTTCAGGGAAAATCCCTGGCAGAATGCAGGGTTGAGGTACTATCAGTTATATCTGCACGAAGTTGGTCAAAATGTTCATCACCTATTACCATTGCAGTAGCTAGTGTATGAATTAGGGCCAAGAAGTTTTGAAGTTCTCACTAAAGTTATACATAAGGAGCCTACAATATTCTTTTTATATTTCAACTTTATTTTGCTATGCAAAATACAACCAAGATAGCCTCTTCAAAGTCAGGCATAAACATGAATCTTTTCAATTAAGCTTGAATGTCCCTAAATTATACTCCCACTAGTTTCATAATTTCTTCCATTGTTGACATTTTGTGTCAAATATAATATAACTAAATTTACTTGCTGTTGTGCAAATACATCTTTATATTTTGCAAATGCATTTCAAACTAGACCTCTAAAAAATTCCACATAAAAAAGAGTCAGTAAAATATTGCCATTTCAGACATTTTCAAAATACTGGCTGCTTATGAAATTCTTCTGCTATAGTTTTTGATATGATAGTTTTAATTCTTTCTTACTGAAATGCTTGAAAAATCATATGATGTTCCTTTCATTAATCTTGAGATTGTCTTTGAGATTTTTATTGATCTTGGCCTACCATTGACTCCTAAATTCCTTTTTAAATGTTTTGAGCATCATCACCTCAGAATTTGGAGTGCAACTTCTTTTCCAAGTATGGAATCATGAAGCTTCTATATCCAAAATAAGATTCCTATAGCCATGAGTCATCAGGCTTAAAATGATGATATGAGGATAATTCTTATGAATAGTTTTCCTATTTCTCTTTTTGGAAGTCCTGTATGTATTTTTAAACAGCAGAATCCATTGACAAATTGTGAGGTTGGGTTTGTGGAAATTCCCTGTTTGTCTGGCTTTGGGACAGTTTGTTGAACCATAAGTTCTGATCATTCAAAGGTTACCTGCAGTTTCTCCTGCTTTTCTAAGTAAATTTCAGTTAAAAGTTCTTAAAGTACATCTTTCTTTGGCATTATTCAGAGGAGTTTTAAGGCCAACCTTTTTTTAAAATAGATTTTGAGTCTCATTTTCTGTTGTATTATGAATTTGTGGCCGATATGAAAATTGACACCTTTAATGACTTTCTGTTTAAATTCTGTAAAACATACCTGAACGAGTGGGGCAGATGTGATTGTCCTTTTTTCCTCTTTTTTTGTACTTTTCCCAAGACTAAATATTTATTACAAGTGAAGAATTTATGCTTCTTTCAAAAGCATATTCTGAAATTCCAATGCAATAAAAAGGTTGTGAGGAGAATTGTGAGCCAAATATTAAGTTTATAAACAGTAAGTTATGGCATTGGTAGAAGCTTATACTTTTTACCTAATTAATCTGAAGTAAGTGTCATATACAGGAGCAATAACATCATGTGAAATTCCCACATGATAATATTATCATTAGAATTACAATAATGCTTTATAATTACAAGTTACTTTCACTTTCTCAATTGCCTTTAAGAACCAAAAAGATGTATTATTATTATCCACATTTTATAGAGGAAACAATATGTTAGGACATAAATGTATTGATCAGTCATATAACTAGCAGGTCTTACATAGGAATATTCTTTCTTAGATGGATAAAATGAATAATAATGATAATATAATTAATAAGTACCACCATCTTAATTTATTGGTTAATAATGATTCACTGAATTATTACCAAAGAACGAGAGCTCACGGAAGAGCTGATTGTAGGGTTGGCAAAGGGAGAGTAAAAAATCATCTTGGAGCATCTTATGTTGTAAAAATATATAGAAATACTCAAAATTAAGAATTAGGACATGCCAAATGGTATAGAAGCCAACATGAAAGAGCTGGAACAATTTGAATAACAACATAAATTGATGAAGTAATAAAAAGAAATACATGTATCTGTAGTGATATAAACAAACAATTGAATAAAGAGAATCTTCTTGACAGAAGAATTCCAATAATAATGTAGAATAAATGAAGAAAATTTCAGAAAATCACCATTAGAATACCATAATGATCATTATATCAGGTAAAATCAACTGAGTAGTAATAAAATTAGTATATTTTTTGAGGAAAACAGTACATTTGAATGTCTTGAAGAATCTCTCCTAAGATATGTATTAATTATAAAGGACAATAGAGTAACTTTAAAGTGGAGAAACAGGGCAAATACCACCTTAACCAAGAAGCTGATATTAACAGCACCAGTAGTAAAACACATACATATCACACATCATAGATTCCCTGAGATGCTACCCCAAAAAGGGAATACCATTTGGATGGTATTCTTTCCCCTCTCAATATATATAATAAATATTACCATAAGAAAATAACAGAGGAAAACACATTGAAGTATATTTTACAAAATTACTTGAGAAATACTCATAGAATTGTCATGATTATAGAAAACAAGGAAAGACTGAGAAACTATCACAGCTTGTAGGAGACTAGGGAACAGGAAAATAAAAAAAAAAAAATCATAACATTTGGTCCATCACTTTATGGCACATCAGTTCAGTTCAGTTCAGTTACTCAGTCGTGTCCGACTCTTTGCGACCCCATGAATCACAGCATGCCAGGCCTCCCTGTCCAGGATCACCACCTCCCAGAGTCTACCCAAACCCATGTCCATTGAGTCAGTGATGTCATCCAACCATCTCATCTTCTGTCGTCCCCTTCTCCTCTTGCCCTCAATCTTTCCCAGCATCAGGGTCTTTTCAAATGAGTCAGCTCTTCACATCAGGTGGTCAAAGTACTGGAGCTTTAGCTTCAACATCGGTCTTTTCAATGAACACCCAGGACTGATCTCCCTTAGGATGAACTGGTTGGATCTCCGTGCTGTCCAACGGAATCTCAAGAGTCTTCTTCAACAACACAGTTCAAAAATATCAGTTCTTCTGTGTTCATCTTTCTTTATAGTCCAACTCTCACATCCATACATGACTACTGGAAAAACCATAGCCTTGACTAGACAGACCTTTGTTGGCAAAGTAATGTCTGTGCTTTTTAATATGCTGTCTATGTTGGTCATAACTTTCTTTCCAAGGAGTAAGCATCTTTTAATTTCATGGCTGCAATCACCATCTGCAGTGATTTTGGGGCCCCCCAAAAATAAAGTCTGACACTGTTTCCACCGTTTCCTCATCTATTTCCTATGAAGTGATGGGACTGGATTCTATGATCTTCGTTTTCTGAATGTTTGCTTTAAGCCAACTTTTTCACTCTCCTCTTTCACTTTCATCAAGAGGCTTTTTAGTTCTTCTTCCCTTTCTGCCATAAGGGTGGTGTCATCTGCATATCTGAGGTAATTGATATTTCTCTGGACAATCTTGATTCCAGCTTATGCTTTCTCCAGTCCAGCGTTTCTCATGATGTACTCTGCATATAAGTTAAATAAGCCGGGTGACAATATACAGCCTTGACATAGTCCTTTCCCCATTTAGAACCAGTCTGTTGTTCCATGTCCAGTTCTAACTATTGCTTCATGACCTGAATACAGGTTTCTCCAGAGGCAGGTCAGGTGCTCTGGTATTCCCATCTCTTTCAGAATTTCCAGTTTATTGTGATCCACACAGTCAAAGGCTTTGGCATAGTCAATAAAGCAGAAATAGATGTTTTTCTGGAACTCTCTTGCTTTTTCCATGATCCAGCGGATGTTGGCAATTTGATCTCTGGTTCCTCTACCTTTTCTAAAACCAGCTTGAACATCTGAAACTTCACGGTTCACGTATTGCTGAAGCCTGGCTTGGAGAATTTTTAGCATTACTTTATTAGTGTGTGAGATAAATCCAATTGTGCGGTAGTTTGAGCATTCTTTGGCATTGCTTTTCTTTGGGATTGGAATGAAAACAGCTTTTCCAGTCCTGTGGCCTCTGCTGAGTTTTCCAAATTTGCTGGCATATTGAGTGCAGCACTTTCACAGCATCATCTTTTAGGATTTGAATAAAGAAGTTTTTCATTGCTTCCACTTTTTCCCCTTCTATCATGGCACATAAATCACTGTGGCTGGTGACTGCAGCCATATTAAAAGATGCTTGCTTCTTGGAAGGACTTCTATGACAAATCTAGACAGAATATTAAAAAGCAGAGATATCACATTGCTTACAAATGTCTGCATAGTCAAAGCTGTGGTTTTTCCAAGTCATGTACAGTCACGAGAGTTGGATCATAAAGAAGGTTGAGAGCCAAAGAATTGAAGTTTTCAAATTGTGCTGCTGGAGAAGACTTGAGAGGACTGAGGAGCCTGACCTGATGCAGTCCATGGGGTTGCAAAGAGTCGAACACAGCTTAGTTACTGAATAACAACAGGGGGACAGGAAAACTAAATACAAGTGAAAACCCAAGATTGAGTCCTGGAACAGAAGGAAAAAAAAAAACAAAACAAAACATGGAAAACCTGGAGAAATCAGAATAAAGTCAGTAGTATTGTTAATTTAAAAGTGAAAGTGAAAGTCGCTCAGTTGTGTCTGACTCTTTGTGACCCGTGGACTATACTGTCCTTGGAATTCTCCAGGCCAGAATACTCGAGTGGGTAGCATTTCCCTTATCCAGGGAATATTCCCAATGGAGAAATCAAACCCAGGTCTTTCACACTGCAGGCAGATTCTTTACCAGCTGAGCACAAGGGAAGCCCAGAATTAATTATCACCAATTGCAAATTCTTAGTTTTTTTGATTTATTATGTTTTTACATTAGATAATTAAGGTAGATATTATGGTAGATATTAAGTAGATTATTAAGTATATGGTAGATATATTAAGGTAGATATTATGTTTTTAAGGTAGATAATGGATGCTGCTGCTGCTGCTGCTGCGGCTAAGTTGCTTCAATCGTATCCGGCTCTGTGCGACCCCATAGACGGCAGCCCACCAGGCTTCCCCGTCCCTGGGATTCTTCAGGCAAGAACACTGGAGTGGGTTGCCATTTCCTTCTCCAATGCATGAAGTGAAAGTGAAGTCGCTCAGTCGTGTCTGACTCTTAGCGACCCCATGGACTGCAGCCCACCAGGCTCCTCCATCCATGGGATTTTCCAGGCAAGAGTACTGGATATATACATATATATATCCATATTCTTTAAAAGAGTAGTTTATTTTTTATCATGATATAAGGGCTTCCGTCTGTGGGTTGCACAGAGTCAGACACGGCTGAAGCAACTTAGCAGCAGCAGCAAGGCCTTTTTATATTACGCATTATGCTGAATACAGAGAAAGAAAATCACGAAAGAATGATCAGATAGTCCTATCCATGAACTTTAAATACCTATATGATTTATAGGAATCTATTTGATCTATTTGTAGAGTTTGCTTTTCGTATCTACCAATTTGCCTTAGGAAAAAAATCTCATCAGAAAGTAAATTTAATTGTTTAAAACTTGAAATACTTTATTCATATATCTACATCTAAGTAGTAAACAATTCTAATAAACAGCTTATATTACTTAAATAGGCATGTTCACTCAAAAAGTCATTTTGCATATACTCTTTTGATCTTCATGGTACCAATTTTGTTTTCCTTTGGCTGGCTTTCTATATGTTATTTTCAAAATCATTTATCATTAAATAGGTATTACACAAATGTATTTTTATGTGGGTATATAAGACTGTAACTGGGAAATCCCATGGACAGACGAGTCTTCAAGGGGTCACAAAGAGTTCAACATGACTGAAGGGACTGAGTATGCACACACACATATAAGACTATGAGAGCGATAACAATTTTCAAACTCAGTTCAGATTCAGTTTAAAAATCAAATTAAATTTTAGTGGTTACAGAGGGACTTCCCAAGACCTTTATGCTATTTATATTATTGGCTATTATAACATGAATTCTCTGATCAAATTTTTTAGGAAAAATGTGAATTACTATGGCTAAATTATTTTTCTTTTCTTCCAACTGGTATATATGAACATAAAATCATAAAGCTCACTTCTGTAGAAACCAAGAAAGGAAATAAAAGGATCCCATTGTAAGTAAATTTAAATGTAAAATGTTTAAAAGATTTTAGTAATATTATTTTTAATGAAATAAATTATGTGTTATATCCCTAAGAAGTAGGGTTATATTGTAAACCTAAATTTAATGTTGAATTAAAAAAAAATGCTTTTGAAACTGCAATAATGCTGTCAGCCAATTATAATTTTTGTGATTTGAGTACAAGCATATATTTGTCTTTCCACAATTCTGTATTCTTTAGTGTTTTCAGAAAATTTTTCAAACTCCTCACATTTATTTGTAAGATTTAGTTATATCAGTGTGTTATATACATAGCAAAGTGAATTTGCTAATAAGACTCAATCTGTCATATAGTTTTTGTCTAAATTAGAACAATGCTCAGTACTATGACTACTGTACAGAGTTAGAGAATCGACTGTGATAAATACAAAGAAAACACTTGGAAACAAAAGTACTACACAAATGTTGGTAATTAAACAGTTTTATAATCTTCTTTTTCCTAAGTTAGACCCACTGGCTTTTCACTGGACTAGTCTTCTCAGGGCCCTCAAGACTCATCAGAACTGTTTCTCAGAACACATTATTCCATTTTCCACAATGCAGAGTTCCCCCATCAATCCATGTTCCATAATAATTTTTAGGATTAAGAGTTTCTGTTATTATTTCTCAGCAGGTAGTGCAATCTACATTTATACTTCACTCTATCTCTGTTCTCTTACAATACAGTGTATTCTATGTAACAATTTTGATCATGAGAAAAGACCAAAATATAGTTTAGTCATATCAAAAACTCCTTTCTGAGATTATATTACCTGAAAGTGATCTTGTCCATATCTGGAGAGCTTGCTACATACCACAGGCCTCTTTTAATTAAAAAATACTGTATAATGGATAGACTATATTTTAAATGTTTTAACTAAAAAGGGACTATTACAGCTTAAGTAAGGACATTCTGTTCTGCCAATGAATATAGATTGTTTTATATTCCCTAATAATTCACTTTTTATATTGCTTGCTGAATGTGCATTTAATGTATAAAGTGTACTCACATAGGAGAAATGATTTTGCTAGTGATTAATTAAATTATTAAATTCCAGGGACAGATTATCTTCTTCACAAACTAGAATATAATTCTATTCTTAATTAAAATATCAAAATTAGCATTTCTTTTCAAGTTAGTACAATCCAGATTGAATACATTTTGATTTTAAGAAGCTTGTCTTTTATGTTTGTTTGCCTGTTGACTTTTTTTCCTGAAGCCTCTATTACCCTTGTAGGAAAATCATCTTCTCAAAGCTCTTAGCACAAAAACAAAAGTAAAACAAAAAACAACCAACAAATCAAAAGAGCTCAAAAAGTTTTAGCAACACTAAAATTGAAGCAAGTTTTCTGTCTCCTCAAAAGTTTAGAAATAAGTAAAGCAAATCTATTCAGATCAGATGACTTATGTAGATATAACATTCTTTTTGCTTAATTACATCAGGAGGAAGATTATTTGTAGATAAAAATGTTCAGTTTTGAGGCATTGAATTTCACATCCCTGAAATTAAAACAGTCATGCAGTTAAGGAAATCTAAACTGATTCTCAATCAGAGTTATTGTGGGATGAATCCTTATATGGTCATACTCAATGATGACAAAATTTTCTTTTCCCTTTGTTATTTGTGGGTATTTGTGTTTGTGTGTGAAGATAGTCTTGCACTGACATTCGAGAAGCTAGACTGTAAGAAGTGAGAGCTCATAGAAGAAAAGTAATCGAGTGTGAATTGGGGATGATTAAGGACAAGTATGAGATGGCTGGATGGCATCACATGAGTTTGGATGAACTGTGGGAGTTGGTGATGGATAGGGAAGCCTGGTGTGCTATGATTCCTGGGGTTGCAAAGAGTTGGACACGACTGAGTGACTGAACTGAACTGAACTGAAGGACAAGCATATGGCTTGCCAAATTAAATGAGTCCATGTAAATTGAGTGACTGCATGTTCTTAAAAATTATCAATACACTTTGGTGTCCTTTTCAGAATGTTTAGTAATCCAGATTCCTGGAACCAAAGAAAACAATTGTGAGATGAGTTAAAAGATAAGAGATAGTAGAGTAAATAGTAGTAAAGGGTAGTAAATAGTAGTAAAGCAGTGGGGGGCAGGGGAGTCCCATCAAGGGAGTGGTGAAAATGATGTACCATGAACCTGTAGGTCTGTAACTTGGGCTGTGTTGGCTCAAGTAGGTTGAAAAGTGTAGGAGGAACACAAAAGGGAGGAATGAGATCGAGTGAGAAACCCATGTACTAAAATGTGAATGTATAAGAAATGATTTAAATATCCTGTCAAAGGGAGGAACTTATATACAATGCATTGGATAAAGGAATAATAGCTGTGCTGAGAAAGGGTAATAATCTACCCAGTTCCCCAGATGTTCTGGATCCCAAAAGATGCATAGTATCAAAATCTGTGTAGTATGGTCAAATGTTTATTTTTCGAGAAGTTAAAATGTAACATCTGTCAGGGAGCCAATTAAATGTGCATTTTGCTCCAAAACATAGAAGATATTTTTCTTTTCATTGAAAACTCAAGGGAATCATTTAATGTAATTGAAGAACAGAGGTAAGCCAATATTATGTGTTTTATCATTAAAGGACCAGACCCTTCACTAGGTCAAGTTTTAGAGTCAAGGACAAGTGTTAATGTTTATTTCAGAATACTTATAATGTTTTTTCCATAGCTAGTAAGATATAAACCAACTGTCTCCTACTATTTAAAACCACCATAAACATACTGAATATGAAACTAATGAGAAATCCCTTGTGCCAAAATCTCAAACAATAACTGCATAATAATTCCCAAGAAAGGCATATAAAATAAATAAGTAGAATATTATGTCACTCTGGCAATCTCCCTTTGCATAATTAGATACCATGAAGTGCAGGAAAGACCTATCATTTCATAAAAGGTGACTGTACCTCAATGTTTATTGCAAATAAGTAATAATATATTGTAAACACACATACACACACATAAAAATTAAATCCAGAAAGATAACTGAAAATCATATATACAAATATTCTCATTTTGCAAATCAGGAAATGAGACTCAGAGATTAGATGTTATCAAAGTATAAACAACTATTTACTAGCTGAATATTTGACTCACAAACTCTGATTCTTGTTCCAGGACTACATATGTTATTTATCTGTTTTACATGCTTTATTATATCAGTATATCTTAAAGTACATAAATATATTATGTACAGGCATTTGAAATCCCTCCAATTTAATTAATTTTCCACTTTAAATTATACAAAATATTTATTAAAAGTATCCATCTGTGTTATTATAGTTCATGCTGATATTTCATTGTACTTATTGTAAAAGAGACTAAAACCAGAAACAACAAATTTAATGTAAACCATTTTACATTAATTAAAATCTGATGAATACCAGAACAAATAGATTAGCAAACACAACCCTAAGTTTTGTGAAACATCTTTGTCTCCAATTTATCCAGTGGTCTGCAAATCAAGTCAAAATCAATATGAAGTAATTTTAATTTATTTTGGTTCATTTAGGATTCAACAGATTCGATCCCTGGGTGGAGATCCCCTGGAGAAGGGCATGGCAGCATACTCCAGTGTTCTTGCCTAGAAAATCCCATGAACAGAGGAGCCTGGCAGACTACGTTCCATGGGGTCACAAAGAATCAGACATGACTGAGAGACTAACAAACACAGGTCATAGAAGATTCATTTATAAGTCTAGCTCTCTTAACAGACTTTATTTTTTAGAGAAGTTTCAGGTTTACAGAAAAATTGCATATATAGTAATTAAAGTTTCCGTATTTGCCTCTCCAGGAAACAACATCTCATGTTAATGCAGTTACAATCGATGAACCAATATTGATGCATAATTAATAAATTCCATAGTTGTCATAATTTACTGTTTATTATAGTCCCATGGCTTTTTACTAATATATAATACCATGTATCCATCATTACAAAGTCATGCAGAATAATTTCACTGCTCTAGAAATGCCCTTTGCTCCATCAATTCAACTCTTCCTCCCCTTGAACCCTGTCCTCCATTGACTGTTTCACTGTGTCTAAAGTTTTGCCTTTCAAGAATGTCATAGAGTCGAAATCACACAATAGGAATCTTTTCAGACTGGCTTCTTTTACTTAGCAATATGCATTTAAAGATTTACCATGTATATTTGTAACTTGATAGTTTATTTACCTTTTTATCACAGAATATACTCCATTGTATATATCATACTGTTTTTGTCCATTTACTTATTGAAGAACATCTTGGTTGCTTTCAGGTTCAGGAAATAATAAATTTTCGACTCATTTGGACAAATATCTAGGAGTGTGATTGCTGGGTTGCATAATGAAATTATATATAGCCTATAGGAAACTGCCAAACTGACTTTCAAAGTGACTGTAACATTTTGCATTCTCATCATAAATGAATGAGAATTCTTCTTGTTTCACAGCTGCACTACTATTCTGGTGTTGTCAATATTTTGAATTTTAGCCATTCTAATAGATATGTGGTGATATGTCATTGTTGTTTTAGCTTGCAATTTGTTAATTGCATGTTGTGCTAAGCATCTTTTTGTATGCTTATTTGATATCTGTATATCTTCTTTGATGAGGTATCTTTCAAATCTTTTGTTCATCTTTTAAACTCCTAATGCTGTTGTTATTGTTAAATTTTAAGAGTCCTTTGCACATTTTGGCTATAAGTCCTAGATCAGATATGTGTTTTATAGTTTTTCCACCAGGCTGTGACTTGACTTTTCATTCTCTTAACAGTATCATACGGAGCAAAAATTTTAATTTAACAGAGTCCCACTTATTAGTTCTTTCTCTCACGGAGCATGTCTTTGATATTGTATCTGAAAAGTCATTGCCAAATTCAAGATAATCTAGATTTCTCTCACTGTCTTCTAGCAGATTTTTTTAAATAAAATTGTCTTTTGTTGAACAATTTGAGAGTATGTTTTCTCCTGGTACTCTGACTGATATGGGGCAGGAGATTTGTCAATTGGAAACATATTTTCCAAATGACAGCTGTCTCAGCATCTGAAGATTTAAATCCAAAGAATACAAAGTGTAAAAATGTAATAACACCAATTGTAAATCAGATCCTATCCAATTTATATGACTTATTTTATTTAACTAGTGCAACATTGTCATGTGAATATATGGTAGTGAAAAAATGAATCTCAGTATCTCAGATAAGTTTTCCAAGACTGAAAAACAGTAAGTAAGTAAGTAAAGTAAGAAAAACAGTAAGCAAGCAGCATCCAGAGAGCTTTAGATTCAATCGATCGATCACAAAAGCTTTCACCCTAATCAAGTACATATTGCTTCTTTCTAAATGCTGTGAGGGTAGAAACTATGCCATTTAGTTTCAATAGCTAGACAGGCAAATTATTAATTCCCTTTTGATAATTTTACAATACCATATGTAAAATAGATAGCCAACAGGAATTTGCTGTATAACTTAGGGAATTCAAACAGGGGCTCTGTGACAATCTAGAAGGGTGGCATGGAGAGGGAGATGGGAGGGAGGTTCAGGAGGGAGGAAACATGGGTGTACCTATGGCTGATTCTTGTTGATGTTTGACAGAAAACCACAAAATTCTGTAAAGCAATTATTTTTCAGTTAAAGTGGAAAAAAAAAAAACAGAACTGATGCATAAGGATATGGTAAATGATAAGAATCAAGATAATATAAATACTAGAAAGTGACACCAGGGCTGGGAATGTCAGTTCAGTTGCACAGTCATGTCTGACTCTTTGCAACCCCATGGACTACAGCACACCAGGCTTCCCTGTCCATCACCAAATCCTAGAGCTTGTGCAAACTCATGTCCATCGAGTCAGTGATATCATTCAACCATCTCATCCTCTGTCGTCCCCTTCTCCTCCCACCTTCAATCTTTCCCAGCCTCAGGACCTTTTCCAATTCGTCAGTTATTTGCATCAGGTGGCCAAAGTATTGGAACTTCAGTTTCAGCATCAGTCCTTCCAATTTATATTCAGGACTGATCTCCTTTAGGATGGACTGGTTGGATCTCCTGGCTGCCTAAGGGACTCTCAAGAGTCTTCTCCAACACCACAGTTCAAAAGCATCAATTCTTCAGCACTCAGCTTTCTTTATGATCCAACTCTCACATCCATACATGACAGCTAGAAAAACCATAGCTTTGTTGGACCTTTGTTGGCAAAGTGATGTCTGTCTTTTTCAATACAATGCCTAGGTGTGTCATAGCGTTACTTTCAAGGAGCAAGCATTTTTAAATTTCATGGCTGCAATCACCATCTGCAATGACTTTGGAGCCCAAGAAAATTAACTCTCTCACTGTTTCCATTGTGTCCTCATCTATTAGCCATGAAGTGATGGGACCAGATGCCATGATCTTAGTTTTAGAATGTTGAGTTTTCAGCCAGCTTTTTCACCCTCCTCTTTCACCTTCATCAGGAGGCTCTTTAGTTTCTTTTTGCTTCCTTCCGTAAGGGTGGTTTCATCTGCATATCTGAGGTTACTGATATTTCTCCCAACAATCTTGATTCCAGCTTGTGCTTCATCCAGCCTGGCATGTCACATGATGTACTCTGCATAAAAGTTAAATAACCAGGGTGACAATATACAGCCTTGACATACTCCTTTCCCTATTTGGAACCAGTCTGTTGTTCCATGACCAGTTCTAACTGTTGCTTTTTGACCTGCATACAGGTCTCTCAGGAGGCAGGTAAGGAGGTCTGCTACTCACATCTCTTTAAGAATTTCCCACAGTTTGTTGTGACCCACGCAGTCAAAAGCTTTAGCATAGTTGATAAAGCAGAAATAGATGTTTTTCTGGAACTCTCTTGCTTTGTTGATGATCCAACAGATGTTGGCAATTTGATCTCTGGTTCCTCTGCTTTTTCTAAATCTAGTTTGAACATCTGGAAGTTCTCCTGTTGAAACCTCACTTAGAAAATTTATAGCTTCACTTTGCTAGCGTGTGACATGAATGCAATTGCGTGGTAGTCTGAACATTCTTTGGCATTGCCTTTCTTTGGGATCAGAATGAAAACTGACATTTTCCAGGCCTGTGGCCACTGTTGAGTTTTCCAAATTTGCTGGCATATTGAGTATAGCACTTTAACAGCATCTTCTAGGATTAGAAATAACTCAGTTGTAATTCCATCACCTCCACTAGCTTTGTTCATAGTGATGCTTCCTAAGGCCCACTTGACTTCACATTCCAGTGTGTCTGACTATAGAAGAGTGAGCACACCATTATGTTATCTGGGTCATTAAGATCATTTTTGTATAGTTCTTCTGTGTGTTCTTGCCACATCTTAATATCTTCTGTTTCTGTTAGGTCCATGCTGATTCTGTCCTTTAGTCGGCCCATCTTTGCATGAAATGTTCCCTTGGTATTTCAGTTTTCTTGAAGAGATCTCTAGTCTTTTCCATTCTGTTGCTTTCCTCTATTTCTTTGCATTGATCACTTAGGATGGCTTTCTTATTGCTGCTTTCTATTCTTTGGAACTCTGCATTCAGATGCTTATATCTTTCCTTTTCTCCTTTGCCTTTAACTTCTCTTTTCTCAGCTGTTTTTAAGGTCTCCTCAGAATGTCAAAGATCAAGTAATTTGACAGGATTAAGAGGGAAGAAATGCTCGAAGTATTTCTACAAAGTTCAGAAAGGACACAGAAGGCCAGGACAAAAGCAAAAAGTAAATCCCTAGTATGACAAAAAAGAGGAATGGAAGAAAACAAAACTCATTCAGAATATGGATTCAAGAGATGGATAGCCCAGAGGCCCCATATTTGTCTTTATGAATCATATTGTTGTTCTTGGATATTATGCATTTTAAGGAGAACTTGCCTAAATGCTCATAGATTAAGAAGAAGCAAAGAAAAAGAAAAGAGCTGATGGTAAGCATGTGAGGTGAACCACACACTTAAAGCAGGGATGATCCAGAGAGATGATATGGGGTGGGAGGTGGGAGGGGGGTTCATGTTTGGGAACTCATGTACACCCGTGGTGGATTCATGTCAATGTATGGCAAAACCAGTACAGTATTGTAAAGTAAAAATAAAATAAAATAAAATAAAAAGATAATGAAAAAAAAACAGAATTCCTCACATAGATCATGTTGCATTATTAAAATTGCCATTAAGAATAGTAATTCTTTGTTTTTTTTTCAGTATTCTGAAAATACTTAGAATACTTTCATTTTAAAAGTTCCATTTTTTGAGATAGTATTTTCAGGATTTGTTTAATTTAATGCTTCAAGGTGTTGACAAAAATTAATTAGTCAATCTAGGAAGGAAATGGAAAATTTTATTCCAAATTTGAGGATTATAACCTGGGAAGAACATCACAAAGGCTCTGGGAATTATTCTTCCCCTTAGAAATCAAGGTTCAGTTATATAAGTTTTTTGAGACAGAAGGCTGTACATCAAATGGTATATTATTGGCAGTTTGTATAATCTAGATGTAAGCATCATTGTGGTGAGTCATACTACCCTTGCAAGATCAAGAAGACATGGTATCTTTTAAGCAGTTGTCTTTTTGATTCTGGGAGAATGTTGTTGTTTATGATGCAGCATGTATTCCTGCTGATGGGAGAGGTTTTGTTGGTGTGTGATGCTCATACACTATGCACAGTGTGGGGAGAGAGGAGGCCAAAGGGCAGAGAAGAAATTTTTATGTTTAGATTTTTCTTATCTTGCCATTAAATGTGAATTTTATTTCACAAAGTATACCCGAGACCTACTCATAAAAAGGTTTGTTCCCTACACATTCAAAAATCTTGAGGATGCCATATTAACAAAACAGCAACAATTTTTAAAATAATTGACATGAAACCAATACATGAAATTTTAGTCTGAAGTCACTGTGTTATTAGTGAATTTGTATGATACGTTTTTCTGAATTAATTGATTTTAAGACCCTTTGAAATTGTGTGGCAGAGTGATATATTAAGACATTTTTTTTAGGTATTTAAAAAATCTAAACATAATCTCAAATCTAAATTGACAAATAGTATCATATAAATTTATTAGCTTTTTTGAGCACCAACTGTATAGTAGCTATTATAGAAAGAAATAAAAATATTGTATTCATTAAGGAATTTAAAATGTATGAAGAAATAGATAAGAAAATAAATAATTGCAATATTGGGTAATATTAAATTTGATCTATACTACATTAAATATTTGTATTTGAACAAATCATCTATGAAGCTTCTTCCAGTTCTAAAGAAATGCCAACTGGAGACTATTTCTTGAACCACAACATTTTGTCCATACCTGGAGTCCTTTTAAGTCACATAACTTGGGTAAGATTTTTATTCAAACAGCTCAGTATCTGAATAGTTACTTGACAATAGCTGGCAATCAAGCATGATTTAGGTAGATTTTGTTCTGATAACTATTTCGAATAATGATAGTGCAGCAAAGCAAAATTGTCAGGTTGTTAATAGGAAATCAAAGTCAAAATTTTCTCCATTTTACAGTGGAATAAACAGTAAAATTTGTTACAACTGTTTAATCATGCATTATATCTTGAATACACAGATCTTCTCCTGTGATGATTATCTTATCCTTAAAGAAAATGGAATAAATAAAGTATATAGTAAAATTCTAGATGTTAAGAATGTAAGAGATAATCTATTTTTATTTGCCAAACATTCAAAAGGGGAGATAGACACTATTGGAAATATTTCATAGGCTTGCCTTGTGTATTGAATTTGTTAAGTAAAGGAAAATAAATGTTCTTTGTCATGCAGTGGTTTATAGGGGAATGCAAAAAGTTATAATGAGTTTTTATGTCTTGTGTATAAAGTAAATATCTAAGCTCTTAAAATAATTATAAATAATCTTAGAAAAAAAACAAAGTTTTTACAATGAAATTGTGCTTGAGAAATTGTTGCACTTTGGCTTAATCCACAGATTGTAAAAAAGGAAAAAAAAAAAAAGATAGATATTCCCTGCTGGCTCAGACAGTATAGATTCTGCCTGCAATATAGGAGACCCTGATTCAATCCCTGGGTCAGAAAGATCCCCTGGAGAAGGAAATGGCAACCCACTCCATGATTCTTGCCTGAAGAATTTCATGGACAGAGGAACCTGGTGGGCCACAGTCCATTGGGTCACAGAGTTGGACTCAACTGAATGACAAACACTTTTACTTTCATAGATTGTAAAACATCAAAAAAATGTTCAGTAGGGAGTGAAATAAAGAGAACCAGTGAAAAGAAAAGCATTGTAAATGCCTATTTTCTTTTGCAGTAGAATCATATGTTGCTTTTCTAAAATTCATGAAAATTATTTTCTTTCAGGTTGATATATTTAGAATTAATCATAAATGTATTAGCCATAACAGGGATAGATTCTTTAATCAGTAAAAATGAGTAACTATGATAAAATGTTAGGTACTGTGCTCTGATGTATATGTTCCACACGGGATACTCAGTGTACAATAATATAAATTAGAGTACCTGGGGAGCAAAAGCCTCAATGTAGGAAAATGTTGATGTTCAGTTCAGTCAGTCAGTTCATTCACTCAGTCATGTCCAAGTCTTTGTGACCCCATGAATCGCAGCATGCCAGGCCTCCCTGCCTAGCACCAACTCCTGGAATTTACTCAAACTCATGTCTATCAAGTTGGTGATGCCATCCAGCCATCTCATCCTCTGTCATCCCCTTCTCCTCCTGCCCTCAATCCCTCCCAGCATCAGAGTCTTTTCCAATGAGTCAACTCTTCACATGAGGTGGCCAAAGTATTGGACTTTCAGCTTTAGCATCAGTCCTTCCAAAGAACACCCAGGACTGATCTCCTTTAGAATGGACTGGTTGGATCTTCTTGCAAGGGACTCTCAAGAGTCTTCTCCAACACCACTGTTCAAAAGCATCAATTCTTCAGCGCTCAGCTTTCTTCACAGTCCAACTCTCACATCCATACATGACCACTGGAAAAACCATAGCCTTGACTAGACAGACCTTTGTTGGAAAAGTAATGTCTCTGCTTTTGAATATGCTATCTAGCTTGGTCATAACTTTCCTTTCAAGGAGTAAGCATCTTTTAATTTCATGGCTGCAATCACCATCTGCAGTGATTTTGGAGCCCCCAAAAATAAAGTCTGACACTGTTTCCACTATTTCCCCATCTATTTCCCATGAAGTGATGGGACCAGATGCTATGATCTTAGTTTTCTTAATGTTGAGCTTTAAGCCAACTTTTTCATTCTCCTATGGTATTGACACTTAATTTTGCATTCCACAAAAGATTTCATTCCTTCCTCACTTCTCTTCCCCTACTTCTCTCCCTTTCTTTTATTCTGTCTCCCTCCCTCCTTTTCCCCATCCCTTCCCTTCTTTCATTTCTTCCTTTTTAATGTATCTTTCCTTCAGAAAATACTTAATGTACACCTACTATATTCCAGGCATATTTGCCTTTTTAGATTTTTGTG
Source organism: Oryx dammah (assembly GCF_014754425.2). NCBI lineage: Eukaryota > Metazoa > Chordata > Mammalia > Artiodactyla > Bovidae > Oryx > Oryx dammah. The sequence goes on along the minus strand of NW_024070213.1, from coordinate 103,115,977 downwards.
AATTGGTCAAAGAGAAAACAAGCAATAACTTTCAACCAGTTGAGTAAAAGAGTTAATAACTGATCTAAAAAATTGTGCTATGTCTTTCTCAGAACAACACTGATATTACAGCAAAAAGAAAAATACTACCTTCAGTTACCCTTGGCAATATTCTAAAGGGATTTGGTTCCTAGCTTGGTATCTACATTAGTTTAGTATCAATAAAACATGAAACATATAATCAGAAATGTCAAACATGGAATTTTGCCTAATAGAACATCTTAATACTTCATTGAAAATAAAAAAGACATAAACTATCCATATTTTCTTAGTTGAATCATATTTCATCACTATCCATATGGTTTTTGGTTATGTTTTACAATAAAGAAGGTAGAACTATCCAAAATATATATTTCATACAATAATTTTTGAAGGAAGATGCATACAATTTCCTTATATTCAGAATTAAGTGTGTTTACCTGCATGGTCCATAAATATCTAGTTGGCAATAACAGATTAGTATGTATATATTATGGGTAAATGCTAAGTATTCTCTGAATTTCCACTACAGTGTAAACCATAGTTACTTTTTCATATTTTCAGATGTGATATACTGTTTGACTTACAATTATTTTAATTATTCTATTTTAATTTTACATATGAAGTAAAATAAAAAGTTAACAAACATAAAGAGGTTACCAGTAATGTAATTCAATGGTTCAATGCTTTGCCATGTCCAAATATAATAACCCTAGTTATTCTTAGATGAAATAATGGGAAAGAGTAGGGGATTTTAACTGTTGTTCATTTCAGTTCAATTGCTCAGTCATGTCCGACTCTTTGTGACCCCATGGACTGTAGCACACCAGGCTTCCCTGTCCTTCACCATCCCCAGAGCTTGCTCAAACTCATGTCCATCAAGTCAGTGATGTCATCCAACCATCTCATCCTCCATCATCTTCTTCTCCTCCTGCCTTCAATCTTTCTCAACATCAGGGTCTTTTCCATGGAGTCAGTTCTTCATATCATGTGGCCAAAGTATTGGAGTTTCAGTTTCAACATCAGTCCTTCCAATGAATATTCAGGGCTAATTTCCTTTTGACTGGTTTGATCTCCTTACAGTCCAAGGGACACTCAAGAGTCTTCTCCAACACTACAGTTCAAAAGCATCAACTCTTAGCTCCTCCTATATCCTTCTTCTATTCTGTAACATTTAGTTCACTCAAAAAGTATTTGTAAAGCATTTACCATATGTCAGGCTCTGTTTTATGTATTGATACAGTAGATATGGACTTCTCAGGTGATGCAGTGATAAAGAATCAACCTGCCAATGCAGGTGGTACCAGTTCAGTCCCTGGGTCAGGAAGATCCCCTGGAGAAGGGTATGGCAAGCCACTCTCATATTTGCCTGGAGAATCCTATGGACAGTGGAGCCTGGCAGGCTCCAGTCCATAGAGTCACAAAAAACTGGACATGACTGAGCAACTGAATACTCATGCACACTAGATAGAACATTAAAATAATGTAGAAAATCTCTCTCCTCAACAAACATACAACCTAGTTGATAAAGGATGAGAATCAGTTTGGGGGAGAAATAAAGTGGAATAAATAAATAGGAAGTCCCAGGGAATGGTCTGGATTTGATCCAAAAGTACTTGTGTCTAGATTCTGAGTGAGGCTGATATTTAAGAAAAGTTTTCAGAATAATAGCCGGAGGGTCAGTCCTAAGATGGTGGAGGAGTAGGATGGAGAGACCACTTTCTCTCCCACAAATTCATCAGAAGAACATTTCAACGCTGAGTAAATTCCACAAAACAACTTCTGAATGCCAGCATAGGACATCAGGCACCCAGAAAAGCAGCTCATTGTCTTTGAAAAGAAGTAGGAAAAAATATAAAAGACAAAAAATTAGACAAAAGAGGTAGGGAGGGAGCTCTGTCCCAGGAAGGTAGTCTTAAAAAAAGAGAGAAGTTTCCAAACACCAGGAAACACTCTCACTGCTGAGTCTGTGGCGAGCCTTGGAAGCACAGAGGGCAACATAACAGGGAGGAAAAATAAATAAATAATTAAACCCCATAGATTACAAGCTTAACGATAACTCCCCAAGCGGAGAAGCAGCACAGATGCCTGCATCCACCGCAAGCGGAGGCTGGGTAGGGAGGCGCAGGCTGCATTGCTTTTTAAGGATCGGGCCCGAATGCCCTGAGGGTAACCAGAGCGAACTAACTTGGGCTAGCAAACCAGACTGTGGGATAGCTACCACGCAAAAACCTCTAACATAAGACACCGCCAGGACTGCACACAGAAAAAAGGATGGAACAGTATTAGCCGGCTGCAGACCATCCCCCTCTGGTGACAGGCAGCCAGAGCCAGAAGGGAGCAATAGCAGCCCCAGAGAGACATTAACTATCAAACTGCAAACAGGGTTCTTTGCTAACTAAGACTTCTTGAGGTTCTGGACAGTCATCAACCGCCTGAAAAGGTGAGCCAGTTGAACACCCAGAAAACTGAGCAGCAGGGATGAGACAGGTGGTAAGTCACAGCAACCGTGCTCGCCAAACACCTGAGCTACTCAGACCTGGGAAGGGCACAAAACGCAGGCCCAACTGAGTCTGCGCCTCTGAGGACTACCTGAGTGCCTGAGCCTGAGCGACTGAGACCTGGGAGGTGCATGCAGCCCAGGGCCGGCCTCAGATGGTTCCCGGCAGAGCAATGTAGAGCCTGAGCTGTGTGGGCCATGAGGGGGCAGGCCCACTGAGGCTGAGACACTGCGAGCACATGCCAGTGTTATATGCAGCATCCCTCCCTCCCCATAGCATGACTGAACAAGTGAGCCTGAAAAAAATTGTCCACCACCGTCCCTCTTGTGTCAGGGTGGAAAACACACACTGAAGAGACCAGCAAACAGAAGAAGCTAAAACAGAGGGAACTGCCTTGGAAGTGACAGGTGCAATAGATTAAAACCTTGTCGTTAGTACCAACTACAGAGGAAGGGGCCTATAGATCTTGAGAAATATAACCTGGACCAAGGAACTATCTGAAAATGAACTGACCATACACTGCCCACAACACCACCAGAGAAAGTCCTAGATATATCTTTACTATTTTTACGATCATTCTTTTTCTTTCTTCTTTTCTTTTTCTTTTTTTTAAACTTTTTTTTAAATTTTTAAGTCCTCTATTATTCCTTTAATCTTCATTTTTATAACCTATTATTACTTTTCAAAAAAAGACCATATTTTTAAAGCAAACTTCATATATATATTTTAATAATTCTTGTGACCTTTTTTTTCTCTTCTTCTTTTCTTTAATATTGTATTTTTGAAAATCCAACCTCTACTCTACATTTTTAATCTTTGCTTTTTTATATTTGTTATCAATTTTGTACCTTCAAAAACCCAATCTTCAGTACCCATTTTTACTTGAGAGTGAGATTACTAGCTTGACTGCTCTCTCCTCCTTTGGACTTTCCTTTTTCTCTACCAGGTCGCCTCTGTCTTCTACCTCCCCCTTCTCTCCTCTACTCAACTCTGTGAATCTCTGTGTGTTCCAGATGGTGGAGAACACTTAGGGAACTGATTACTGGCTGGATCTGTTTCTCTCCTTTTCATTGCCCCCTTTTATTCTCCTGGCCACCCTCTGTCTCCTTCCTCCCTTTTCTCTTCTCTGTATGACTCCATGAACATCTCTGAGCAGTCCAGACTGTGGAGCTCACATAAGGAAGTGATTACTGGCTAGCTTGGTCTCTCCTCTTTTGATTCCACCTCATCTCATTCAGGTCACCTCTAATGTGGGGCCCTAAATGGGAAACCTTAAAAAAGAAGGGCTAGCTTTGCAGTTTAGAGCTAAGATGGCGCCTGGCGGAAGAGAGGAGGGCGTGGCCCAAGTTGTCTGTCAAAACTTTTAATTGGCTCTCTTGATTTCTGTGCAGGTAGACAGCGCGTGATCACCATAGACTCCTGTTATAATGATGGCACATGATGATTTGACCTTTAATGTGATTGGTACAACTATGGAAAGTCCCTCACAAACCCCTCCCTGCTTGCCTTTAAAAACCAAGAGCTTACAACAATAAAGCGGAACTGCTTAGATGGAACCCCTGTCGCATCTGATTGTCTCTCGCTCGCCGAGGGGCTGGGTTGGCGGACAGCAGGCTCACCTCTCCTCGGGACCCCTCGGCTTTGCTGAGGGAAGTTCCACTGCCTCTCTCTTTCTGCGGAGCCCCCCCCACCGCAGAAACTGGCACCCAACGTGGGGCGTGAAGCAGACGGACAGAGGTGGTGTCACTGTGCGGCTCTGAAAGAAGGAGCGACGAAAGACCCTAGGCTGGTCGCAGCGCAGAGCTCCCCTTTAGAGGAGTATTGCCCGAGGTAATCCGGATTTCAAGGTGGGCCCCCCTCTGCTTAGAGGGAAGTGGCAAAAAACTCTCCTGACTTATTTTCCTTCTCCTCTTCTTTTCTGATCTGTCCTTAATTCCTTTTTCCGGAGTTTCAGTGAACAGGTGAACAGTTGTGGAGGCAATTGACGAGTCCTGGCTAGGGCCACTCTCTGGCGGACTTTAAAGGCCCCACAACAGGTAAGCCTCAGTAACTAGAGCCCGACCGGGTGAAACTCTCCTTTAATCATTCTTAACTGAGGACTTGGCCTAGAATCTTCCCTGTGGGCACGGGTCAGGCACTTAAAGGCCATTAGGGCGCCTGCCACTTGAAGACTCCCGTGACAGGATAAGGGGGTCACAGAACAGGCTAGAAACCTCTAGGGTGGCCGCCGCCAGCAAGGAAATTTCCATGCAACGATGCAGGCACATAAACAGTTCCAAAAGCATACCATAAACCCAACTTTCCAGCTGCCACCACTCCCGGTAGGATTTTTGGTGGTCGTCCTCAGTGACTTTTCTTTCTATTCTCTCTCGGTAGTATGGGAAATAATATTGGGAAGTCTGATGAGCCTGCACTAAAGGCACTGAGATATATGCTCATAAGCAGGGGACTTGAGATTTCTGACGCTCAGGCCATTAAGGTCTGGGAGACCATTGTACAGTTAACCCCCTGGGTTGCTTCAGCTAATCTGTTCTCTTGGGACACTTGGGATAGAGTACAAACCCTTGCTAGGCAGCAAGAGGTTCAGTACGGTGAAGAAACCCCCTTAGGGTTCTGTCTGACCATTTCAGCCCTCAAGCTCTGCTTTTCACAGAGTGAGGAGCATGTCACTGATATGGGTACCCCCAATTCAAAATCAGAAAAACAATGGGAAATTCCCTGTCCGATAGAGCGACCTCCCTTACAATCCAAGCTTGTAACTTACAAGATGCCTATGATCTTCATGATCTTACTCATATATATTGAAAAGGGCTACATAAAAGGTTCCCACAGATCCCTATTAGAGAATTAAAGAAAATTATACATACTTGTACATCCTGTCTTCCTTATTTACAAGTACCGCCTTTACAGCCCCCAGGAGTAAACCCTCGAGGGCTAAAACCCAATGTGCTGTGGCAAACTGATGTGACCCATTATTCCCCTTTTGGAAAACTTAAGTATGTTTTGTGTCTATTGACACTTACTCTCATGCCTGTTGGGCTACTGCCCACACAGGAGAAAAGGCAAAACATGCTCAAAACCATTTTTTACAATGTTTTGCAACGTTAGGCCTTCCTCATCAAATAAAAACAGATAATGGACCCTGCTTCATCAGCCAGAGCTTACAGAAATTCTTCCAACAATGGCACACTTGTCATAACACCGGAATCCCACATAACTCCCAGGGACGAGCCATAATTGAGCGCCACCATCAAAATTTAAAGGCTCAATTACAAAAACAAAAAGGGGGAATAAGCCCTCACCAGCAACTTGGAATGGCACTCTTTACTCTAAACATTTTAAATTTTTCAAAAAATGAACCGATACCATGTTTTCAAAAACATTGGTCTAACCAAGAAGTAAAACCTGAAATACAAGTGAGATGGAAAGACCTCATCACTGGCCAGTGGAAGGGGCCCGATCCACTCCTTACAATGGGAAGAGGATTCAGATGCATATTCCCCATTGGAGACCACAGCCCTATATGGGTGCCAGCAAGAAATCTTAAATTTACACCACAAGAGAGAGGTCAAATCTCAAAATCTGACACAGATTAAAGAGACACTCACATATTGAGCCCAAGAACAAAAAGTTCTTGAGGCGATCTTTTTTTCCCTTTCAGATCATCTATGCGGCTACCCTGGTGGACACTGCTCCTGGTGATCGTCGGATTACCTATCCTCTCCTTGCTGACCTTCGTCATTGCCACGGCTGTGCAACAGTTTTTAAAATCTTTAAAATCTGGGTTTAGCGACACACAAGGCCATCAACCATGAGGGTACAACAGTGTCAGCATCCGTGCTGGGAGTTCAACAAGCTCAGGCCATCGAGGTTATAAACAACATATCCACTGCCTCTACTCAAGGATTTCAAACCAGCTCGAACACCTGAGATTTGCCATAATGGGACTCCAACAACAGCTTATCTCCACGCCAGAGCGATCGAGACGTTGAGTGTCTTGGCGCGCATAGACTGCGATGTGAGATATCCCAGCTTTTGTCTGACAGCTTTTCCAGTGTTAAATGAAACTCTAACAGGTGAAAAAGGGAGCGATGGATCTATGGGACTGGATACAAAGTCCATTTACCTGGTTTAAAAATGCCTTCTATTTGCTTGTTTTTGTTATTCTGCTTGTTGTAATGTTAAAGGTAAAAAACCTCACAGCCTGCAATAAGCACTTACAACAAAAAATAGTTATGCTTGCCCAGGTCATGGAAAAGGAGCCCCACGTTGAGCACCCACAAAACCCCTGGATTAATTTAGCCCTTCAAGAGATGAACCGAGGCATATAAATAAGAGTTCTAGATACCCATCATCTAGAGAGATTCCGCCTAGCCCCCAAGAGGTGGCTGGATAGCCAATGATGGGTAAGACCCTCAGAGGAGGGCAACCTAAGACAGGCACAGTCGTGAAAGGGGCTGGCGAGGCTGGAGGTTGGCTGCCTACAGCTTTACGCTTTGCTCTACAAAACATCAATATAAATGTCTCGAGGGCTTAAATAAAATAAAAAAGGGGGAGATGTGGGGCCCTAAATGGGAAACCTTAAAAAAGAAGGGTTAGCTTTGTGGTTTAGAGCTAAGATGGCACCTGGCGGAAGAGATGAGGGCGTGGCCTAAGTTGTCTGTCAAAACTTTTGATTGGCTCTCTTGATTTCTGTGCACGTAGACAGTGCGTGATCACCATAGACTCCTGTTATAATGATGGCACATGATGATTTGACCTTTAATGTGATTGGTGCAACTATGGAAAGTCCCTCGCAAACCCCTCCCTGCTTGCCTTTAAAAACCAAGAGCTTACAACAATAAAGCGGAACTGCTTAGATGGAACGAACCCCTGTTACGTCTGATTGTCTCTCGCTTGCTGAGGGGCTGGGTTGGCAGACAGCAGGCTTACCTCTCCTCGGGACCCCTGTTCCACTGCCTCTCTCTTTCTGCGGAGCGCCCCCCGCACTCTAACTCCCTCCTCCCTCTTCTCTTCTCCATGTAACTCTGTGAACCTCTCTGGGTGTCCCTCAATGTGGAGAAACTTTTCATCTTTAACCTAGATGTTTCATCAACAGTGTGGTATAGAAGAAGTCTTGAGACTACTGTAAAAATAAGACTGAAAACCAGAAGCTGGAGGCTTAAGTCCAAATCCTGAGAACATCAGAGAACTCCTGACTCCAGGGAACATTAATCAATAGGAGCTCATCAAATGCCTCCACACCTACACTGAAACCAAGCAGCACCCAAGAGCCAACAAGTTCTAGAGCCAGACATACCATGCAAATTCTCCAGCAACACAGGAACACAACCCTGAGCTTCAATATACAGGCTGCCAAAGTTACTCTAAAACCTTTGACATCTCATGACTCATTACTGGACACTTCATTGCACTCCAGAGAGAAGAAATCCAGCTCCACCCACCAGAATTCCGACACAAGCTTCCCTAACCAAGAAACCTTGACAAGCCACTGATACAACCCCACCCACAGTGAGGAAACTCCACAATAAAGAGAACTCCACAGACTGCCAGAATACAGAAAGGCCACCCCAAACGCAGCACTATAACAAGATGAAGAGACAGAGGAATACCCAGCAGGTAAAGGAACAGGATAAATGCCCACCAAACCAAACAAAAGAGGAAGAGATAGGGAATCTGCCTGATAAAGAATTCCGAATAACGATAGTGAAAATGATCCAAAATCTTGAAATCAAACTGGAATCACAGATAAATAGCCTGGAGACAAGGATTGAGAAGATGAAAGAAAGGTTTAACAAGGACCTAAAAGAAATAAAAAAGAGTCAATATATAATGATTAATGCAATAAATGAGATCAAAAACACTCTGGAAGGAACAAATTATAGAATAATGGAGGCAGAAGATAGGATTATTGAAGCAGAAGATAGAATGGTAGAAATAAATGAATCAGAGAGGAAAATAGAAAAACGAATTTAAAGAAATGAGGACAATCTCAGAGACCTCCAGGACAATATGAAACGCTCCAACATTCGAATTATAGGAGTCCCAGAAGAAGAAGACAAAAAGAAAGATCATGAGAAAATACTTGTGGAGATAATAGTTGAAAACTTCCCTAAAATGGGGAAGGAAATAATCACCCAAGTCCAAGAAACCCAGACAGTCCCAAACAGGATAAACCCAAGGCAAAACACCTCAAGACACATATTAATCAAATTAGCAAAGATCAAACACAAAGAACAAATATTAAAAGCAGCAAGGGAAAAACAACAAATAACATAAAGGGGATTCCCATAAGGATAACTGCAGATCTTTCAATAGAAACTTTTCAGGCCAGGAGGGAATGGCAACATATACTTAAAGTGATGAAAGAAAATAAGCTACAGCTCGGATTACGGTACCCAGCAAGGATCTCAGTCAAATATGAAGGAGAAATCAAAAGCTTTACAGACAAGAAAAGCTGAGAGAATTCAGCACCACCAAACCAGCTCTCCAGCAAATGCTAAAGGATACTCTCTAGACAGGAAACACAAAAAGCGTGTATAAACCCGAACCCAAAACAATAAAGTCAATGGCAATGGGATTATACTTATAAATTATTACCTTAAACGTAAATGGGTTGAATACCCCAACCAAATGACAAAGACTGGCTGAATGGATACAAAAACAAGACCCCTATATATGTTGTCTACAAGAGACCCACCTCAAAACAAGGGACACATACAAACTGAAAGTGAAGAGCTGGAAAAAGATATTCCACACAAATAGAGACCAAAAGAAAACAAGAGTAGCAATACTCATAGCCGATAAAATAGACTTTAAAACAAAGGCTGTAAAAAGAGACAAAGAAGAACACTACATAATGATCAAAGGATCAATCCAAGAAGAAGATATAACAATTATAAATATATATGCACCCAACATAAGAGCACCACAATATGTAAGACAAATGCTAACAAGTATGAAAGGGAAAATTAACAATAAGACAATAATAGAGGGAGACTTTAATACCCCTCTCGCACCTATGGATAGATCAACTAAACGGAAAATTAACAAAGAAACACAAACTTTAAATGATACAATACACCAGTTAGACATAATTGATATCTATAGGACATTTCACCCCAAAACAATGAATTTCACCTTTTTCTCAAGTGCTCACAGAACCTTCTCCAGGATAGATCACATCCTGGGCCATAAATCTAGCCTTGGTAAATTAAAAAAAAAAAACTGAAATCATTCCAAGCATCTTTTCTGACCATAATGCAGTAAGATTAGATCTCAATTACAGGAGAAAAACTATTAAAAATTCCAACATATGGAGGCTGAACAACACGCTTCTGAATAACCAATGAATCACAGAAGAAAAAAAAATCAAAATATGCATAGAAACGAATGAAAATGAAAATACAACAACCCAAAACCTGTGGGGCACTGTAAAATCAGTGCTAAGGGGAAAGTTCATAGCAATACAGGCATACCTAAAGAAACAAGAAAGAAGTCAAATAAATAACCAAACTCTACACCTAAAGCAACTAGAAAAGGAAGAAATGGAGAACCCCAGGGTTAGTAGATGGAAAGAAATCTTAAAAATTAGGGCAGAAATAAATGCTAAAGAAACAAAAGAGACCATAGCAAAAATCAACAAAGCCAAAAGCTGGTTCTTTCAAAGGATAAATAAAATTGACACACCATTAGCCAGACTCATCAAGAAACAAAGGGAGAAAAATCAAATCAATAAAATTAGAAATGAAAATGGAGAGATCACAACAGACAACATACAAATACCAAGGATCATAAGAGACTACTATCAGCAATTATATGCCAATAAAATGGACAACTTGGAAGAAGTGGACAAATTCTTAGAAAAGTACAACTTTGCAAAATTGAACCAGGAAGAAATAGAAAATCTTAACAGACCCATCACAAGCATGGAAATTGAAACCGTAATCAGAAATCTTCCAGCAAACAAAAGCCCAGGTCCAGACGGCTTCACAGCTGAATTCTACCAAAAATTTCGAGAAGAGCTAACACCTATCCTACTCGAACTCTTCCAGAAAATTGCAGAGGAAGGTAAACTGCCAAACTCATTCTATGAGGCCACCATCACCCTAATACCAAAACCTGACAAAGAGGCCACAAAAAAAGAAAACTACAGGCCAATATCACTGATGAACATAGATGCACAAATCCTTCACAAAATTCTAGCAATCAGAATCCAACAACACATTAAAAAGATCATACACCATGACCAAGTGGGCTTTATCCCAAGGATGCAAGGATTCTTCAATATCTACAAATCAATCAATGTAATTCACCACATTAACAAATTGAAAAATAAAAGTCATATGATTATCTCAATAGATGCAGAGAATGCCTTTGACAAAATTCAAGATCCATTTATGATAAAAACTCTCCAGAAAGCAGGAATAGAAGGAACATACCTCAACATAATAAAAGCTATATATGACAAGCCCACAGCAAACATTATCCTCAATGGTGAAAAATTGAAAGCATTTCCCCTAAAGTCAGGGAGAAGACAAGGGTGCCCATTTTCACCACTACTATTCAACATAGTTCTGGAAGTTTTGGCCACAGCAATAAGAGCAGAAAAAGAAATAAAAGGAATCCAAATTGGAAAAGAAGAAGTAAAACTCTCACTGTTTGCAGATGACATGATCCTCTACATAGAAAACCCTAAAGACTCTACCAGAAAATTACTAGAGCTAATCAATGAATATAGTAAAGTTGCAGGATATAAATTAACACAGAGAAATCCCTTGCATTTCTATACACTAATAATGAGAAAATAGAGAAATTAAGGAAACAATTCCATTCACCATTGCAATGAAAAGAATAAAATACTTATGAATATATATACCTAAAGAAACTAAAGACCTATATATAGAAAACTATAAAACACTGGTGAAAGAAATCATAGAGGACACTAATAGATGCAGAAATATACCATGTTCATGGATCAGATGAATCAATATATTGAAAATAAGTATACTACCCAAAGCAATCTACAGATTCAATGCAATCCCTATCAAGCTAACAGTGGTATTTTTCACAGAGCTAGAACAGATAATTTCACAATTTGTATGGAAATACAAAAAAAACTCAAATAGCCAAAGCAATCTTGAGAAAGAATGGAACTGGAGGAATCAACCTGCCTGACTTCAGGCTCTACTACAAAGCCACAGTCATCAAGACAGTATGGTACTGGCACAAAGACAGAAATATAGATCAATGGAACAAAATAGAAAGCCCAGAGATAAATCCACACACCTATGGACACCTTATCTTTGACAAAGGAGGCAAGAATATACAGTGGATTAAGGACAATGTCTTTAACAAGTGGTGCTGGGAAAACTGGTCAACCACTTGTAAAAGAATGAAACTAGAACACTTTCTAACACCATACACAAAAATAAACTCAAAATGGATTAAAGGTCTAAATGTAAGACCAGAAACTATAAAACTCCTAGAGGAGAGCATAGGCAAAACTCTCTCCGACATACATCACAGCAGGATCCTCTATGACCCACCTCCTGGAATACTGGAAATAAAAGCAAAAATAAACAAATGGGATCTAGTTAAAATTAAAAGCTTCTGCACAACAAAGGAAACTGTAAGCAAGGTGAAAAGATAGCTTTCTGAATGGGAGAAAATAATAGCAAATGAAGCAACTGACAAACAACTAATCTCAAAAATATACATGCAACATATGTAGCTCAATTCCAGAAAAATAAAGCACCCAATCAAAAAATGGGCCAAAGAACTAAATAAACATTTCTCCAGAGAAGACATACAGATGTCTAACAAACACATGGAAAGATGCTCAACATCACTTGTTATCAGAGAACTGTAAATCAAAACCACAGTGAGGTACCATTTCACACCAGTCAGGATGGCTGCAATCCAAAAGTCTACAAGCAATAAATGCTGCAGAGGGTGTGGAGAAAAGGGAACCCTCTTACACTGTTGGTGGGAATGCAAACTAGTAACTGTGGAAAATTCTGAAAGAGATGGGAATACCAGACCACCTAACCTGCCTCTTGAGAAATCTGTATGCAGGTCAGGAAGCAACAGTTAGAACTGCACATGGAACAACAACTGGTTCCAAATAGGAAAAGGAGTACATCAAGGCTGCATATTGTCACCTTGCTCATTTAACTTCTATGCAGAGTACATCATGAGAAACACTGGACTGGAAGAAGGACAAGCTGGAATCAAGATTGCCAGGAGAAATATCAATAACCTTAGATATGCAGATGACACCACCCTTTTGGCAGAAAGTGAAGAGGAGCTAAAAAGCCTCTTGATGAAAATGAAAGAGGAGAGTGAAAAAGTTGGCTTAAAGCTCAGCATTCAGAAAACGAAGATCATGGCATCTGGTCCCATCTTTTTGGGGGCTCCAAAATCACTGCAGATGGTGACTGCAGCCATACAATTAAAAGACGCTTACTCCTTGGAAGAAAAGTTATGAGCAACCTAGATAGCGTATTCAAAAGCAGAGACATTACTTTGCCGACTCTGATGCTGGGAGGGATTGGGGGCAGGAGGAGAAGGGGACGACCGAAGATGAGATGGCTGGATGGCATCATGGACTCGATGGACATGAGTCTGAGTGAACTCCGGGAATTGGTGATGGACAGGGAGGCCTGGAGTACTGCGATTCATGGGGTCGCAAAGAGTCGGACACGACTGAGCGACTGAACTGAACTGAGCTGGTTAGGGATTGTATTGAATCAATAGATTGCTTTGGGTCGTATACTCATTTTCACAATATCGATTCTTCCAATCTATGAACATGGTATATTTCTCCATCAATTTGTGTCACCTTTGATGGAGAAGGAAATGGCAACCCACTCCAGTATCCTTACCTAGAGAATCCCATAGACGGAGAGGCTTGGTGGGCTACAGTCCATGGGCGCAAACAGTGGGATACGACTGAGCGACTTCACTTTCACTTTGATTTCTTTCACCACTGTTTTGCAGTTTTTTTGTCTTTCAGTTTTCTCATTGTTAGTGTATAGGAATGCAAGGAATTTCTGTGTATAAATTTTATATCCTGCAACTTTGCTATATTCATTAATTAGGTCTAGTAATTTTCTGGTGGTGTCTTTAGGGTTTTCTATGTAGAGGATTATGTTATCCGCAAACAGTGAGCCGTTTTACTGCAGGGGGTGCTCCGCAGAAAGAGAGAGGCAGTGGAACTTCCCTCAGCAAAGCTGAGGGGTCCCAAGGAGAGGTGAGCCTGCTGTCCGCCAACCCAGCACCTCGGCGAGAGAGAGACAATCAGATGCGACAGGGGTTCCGTCTAAGCAGTTCTGCTTTATTATCGTAAGCTCTTGGTTTATAAAGGCAAGCGGGGGGGGGGGGGTGAGGGACTTTCCATAGTTGCACCAATCACATTAAAGGTCAAATCATCATGTGCCATCATTATAACAGCAGTCTATGGTGATCACCCACTGTCTACATGCAGGGAAATCAAGAGAGCCAATCAAAAACTTTGACAAACAACATAGACCATGCCCCTACTTCTTCAGCCAGGCACCATCTTAGCTCTAAACTGCAAAGCTAGCCCTTCTTTTTAAGGTTTCCCATTTAGGGCCCACATTTTACTTCTTCTGTTCCAATCCGGATTCCATTTATTTCTTTTTCTTCTCTGATTGCTGTGGCTAAAACTTCTGAAACTATGTTGAATAGTAATGGTGAGAGTAGGCACCCTTTCTTGTTCCTGACTTTAGGGAAATGCTTTCAATTTTTCCCATTGTAATGTTTGCTGTGGGTTTATCATATATGGCTTTTATAATGTTGAGATATGTTCCATCTATGTCTGCTTTCTGGAGGTGTTTTTTTTTTTTTAATCATAAAATGGATGTTGAATTTTGTCAAAGCCTTTCTTTGCATCTATTGAGACAATCATGTTTTTTTTTTATCTTTCAATTTGTTGAAGTGGTGTATCACAGTGACTGATTTGCAAATATTGAAGAATTGTTGCATCCTTGGGATAAAGCCCACTTGGTCATGATGTATGATCTTTTTAATATGTTGTTGGATTCTGTTTGATAGAATTTTGTTAAGGATTTTTGCTTCTATGTTCATCAGTGATATTGGCCTGTAGTTTTCTTTTTGTGGCATCTTTGTCTGATTTTGGTATTAGGGTGATGGTGGCCTCATAGAATGAGTTTGGCAGTTTACTTTCTTCTACAATTTTATGGAAGAGGTTGAGTAAGATAGGTGTTAGCTCTTCTCTAAATTTTTGGTAAAATTCACCTGTGAAGCCATCTGTTCCTGGGCTTTAATTTGGTGGAAGATTTTTTATTATAGTTTTGATTGCCATGTTTGTGATGGATCTGTTAAGATTTTGTATTTCTTCTTGGTTCTTTTTTGAAAGGTTATATTTTCTAAGAATTCATCCTTTTCTTCCAAGTTGTCCATTTTATTGTCATGTAGTTGCTGATAGTAGTCTCTTATGATCCTTTGTATTTCTGTGTTGTCTGTTGTGATTTCTCCATTTTCATTTCTAATTTCGTTTATTTGATTCTTCTCCCTTTTTTTCTTGATGAGTCTGGTTAATAGTTTGTTTATTTTATTTATCTTCTCAAGGAACCAGCTTTTAGTTTTGTTGATTTTTGCTATAATCCCCTTTGTTTATTTTTCATTTATTTCTGCCCTAATTTTTATGATTTCTTTCCTTCTACAATAAAATTAAGGGTTTCTTCACTTCTTTTTTTAGTTGCTTTTTGTGTACGGTTAAGTTATTTATTTGATTTTCTCTTGTTTCTTGAAGTTAGCTTATTTTGCTATGAACCTTACCTTTATCACTGCTTTTACCTGAATCACATAAGTTTTAGGTTGTCATCTTTTAATTTTCATTTGTTTCTATGCATATTTTAATTTCTTTTTTGATTTCTTGTGTGATTTGTTGGTTATTCAGAAGTGTGTTGTTTAGCCTCCATGCTTTTGCATTTTTAATAGTTTCCCTGTCCCCCTGTAGTTGACATCAAATCTTACTGCATTGTGATCAAACAAGATGCTTGAAATGATTTCAATACTTTTGAATTGACCAAGGCTAGATTTATGCCCCAGGATGTGATCTATTCTGGAGAAGATTCCGTGTACACTTGAGAAAAAGGTGAAATTAATTGTTTTGGGATGAAATGTCCTATAGATATCAATTAGGTCTGACCGGCCCATTGTATCATTTAAAGTTTGTGTTTCCTTGCTAATTTTCTGTTTGGTTGATCTATCGATAGTTTTGACTAGGGTATTAAAATCTCCCACTCTTATTGTGTTACTGTTCATTTACCCTTTCATACTTGTTAGCATTTGCTTACATATTGTGGTACTCCTAAGTTGGGTGCATATATATTTCTAATGTTATACCTTCTTCTTGGATTGATCCTTTGACCATTTATGTACTGTCCTTCTTTTCATGGCCTTTATTTCAAAGTCTGTTTTATCTGATATGAGTATTGCTACTCCTGCTTTCTTTTGGTGTCCATTTTCATGAAATATCTTTTTCCAGCTCTTCACTTTCAGTCTGGATGTGTCCCTTGGTTTGAAGTGGCTCTCTTGTAGACAACATATAGAAGGGTGTTGTTTTGTATCCATACAGCCAGTCTTTGTTTTTTGGTTGGGGCATTCAACCCATTTACATTTAAGATAATTATTCCTAAGTGTGATCCCATTAGGAAAAGGAGTACATCAAGGCTGTATATTGTCACCTTGATTGTTTAACTTATATGCAGAGTATATCGTGAGAAACCTTTGGCTGGAAGAACCACAAGCTGGAAACAAGCTTGCCGGGAGAAATATTAATAACCTCAGATATGCAGACGAGACCACCCTTATGGCAGAAAGTGAAGAGGAACTAAAAAGCCTCTTGATGAAAGTGAAAGAGGACGGTGAAAAAGTTGGCTTAAAGCTCAAGATTCAGAAATCTAAGATCATGGCATCCGGTCCCATCACTTCATGGGAAATAGATGGGGAAACAGTGGAAACAGTGTCAGACTTTATTTTTGGGGGCTCCAAAATCACTGCAGATGGTGACTGCAGCCATGAAATTATAAGACACTTAATTTTGGGAGGAAAGTTATGACCAACCTTCTGCTGCTGCTGCTGCTGCTGCTAAGTCTCTTCAGTCATGTCCGACTCTTAGCAACACCATGGACTGCAGCACACCAGGCTCCTCCATCCGTGGGATTTTCAAGGCAAGAGTACTGCAGTGGGGTGCCATTGCCTTCTCCTATGACCAACTTAGATAGCATATTAAAAAGCAGAGACATTACTTTGCTAACAAAGGTCCTTCTAGTCAAGGCTATGGTTTTTCCTGTGGTCATGTATGGATGTGAGAGTTGGACTGTGAAAAAAGATGAACGCCAAAGAATTGATGCTTTTGAACTATGGTGCTGGAGAAGAATCTTGAGAGTCCCTTGGACTGCAAGGAGATCCAAGTAGTCCATCCTAAAGGAGACCAGTCCTGGGTGTTCATTGGAAGGACTAATGCTGAGGCTGAAACTCCAAAACTTTGGCCATCCTGTGAAGAGCTGACTCTTTCTAAAAGACCCTGATGCTGGGAGAGATTGAGGGCAGGAAGAGAAGGGGATGACAGAGGATGAGATGACTAGATGGCATCACTGACTGGATGGACATGAGTTTCGGTGAACTCCGGGAGTTGGTGCTGGACAGAGAGGCCTGGTGTGCTGGGATTCATGGGATCGCAAAGAGTTGGACATGACTGAGTGACTGAACTGAACTGATGATCACATTGCCATTTGGTTTGTGGTTTTGGGTTCAAATTGACACACACTTTCTGTGTTTCCTGTCTAGAGAAGATCCTTTAGCATTTGCTAAAGAGCTGGTTTGGTGGTGATGAATTCTCTCATCTTCTGCTTATCTGTAAAGCTTTTGATTTCTCCTTCATATTTGAATGAGTTCCTTGATGGGTACAGTTATCTGTGTTGTACGCTTTTCTCTTTCATCACTTTAAGTATGCCCTGCCATTCTCTTTTGGCCTGAAGAGTGTCTATTGAAAGATCAGCTGTTAACCTTATGGGAATCCCCTTGTGTGTTATTAGTTGCTTTTCCCATGCTTTTTAAAAAATAATTTCATCTTGGTTAATTTAAGTAGTATGTGTTTTTGGCTGGGAAATATATGGGGAAAGAGTGGAAACAGTGTCAGACTTTATTTGGGGGGGCTCCAAAATCACTGCAGATAGTGACTGCAGCCATGAAATTAAATGACGCTTACTCCTTGGAAGGAAAGTCATGACCAACTTAGATAGCATATTCAAAAACAGAGACATTACTTTGCTGACTAAGGTCCGTCTAGTCAAGGCTATGGTTTTTCCTGTGGTCATGTATGGATGTGAGAGTTGGACTGTGAGAAAAGCTGAGCGCCAAAGAATTGATGCTTTTGAATTGTGGTGTTGGAGAAGACTCTTGAGAGTCCCTTGGACAGCAAGGAGATCCAATCAGTCCATTCTAAAGGAGATCAGTCCTGGGTGTTCTTTGGAAGGACTGATGCTAAAGCTGAAACTCCAATACTTTGGCCACCTGATGTGAAAAACTGACTCATTGGAAAAGACTTTGATGCTAGGAGGCATTGGGGCAGGAGGAGAAGGGGACGACAGGGGGTGAGATGTCTGGATGGCATCACCGACTCGATGGACATGAGTTTGGGTGAACACTGGGTGTTGGTGATAGACAGGGAGGCCTGGCGTGCTGAAGTTCATGGGGTCACAAAGAGTTGGACATGACTGAGTGACTGAATTGAACTGAACTTGGCTGTTTCACCTTGGGTCAATCCTGTTTTGGACTCTCTGGGTTTCTTGGACTTGGGTGGCTATTTCCTTTCCCATTTCAGGGAAGTTTTAAACTATTATCTCAAGTATTTTCTTATGCCGTTTCTTTTTTGTCTTTTTCTTCTGTGACACCTATGGTTTGAATGTTGGGGCATTTGACATTGTCCCAGAGGTATCTGAAATTGTTCTTATTTCCTTTCATTCTTTTTCCTTTTTGCCTCTCTGCTTCATTTATCTCCACCATTGTATCTTCCACCTAATTTATCCTATTTCTGCCTCAGTTATTGTACTGTTGGTTCCCTCCAGAGTGCTTTTGATTTCAGTTATTGCATTATTCATTATTGATTGACTCTTTTTATTTCTTCTAGGTCCTTGTTAAACATTTCTTACATTTCTTCAATTCTTGGCTCTATCTGTAACTCTGTTTTGTTTTCAAGATTTTGGATCATCTTTACTATCATTATTCTGAATTCTTTTTTAGGTAGACTCCCTATCTTCCTCTCCTTTGTTTGGTTTGATGGGCATTTTTCATGCTCCTTTACCTGCTGAATATTTCTCTGCCTTTTCATTTTGTTTAGATTACTTTTTGGGGTGGCCTTTCTGTAGGCTGGAAGTTTTTGGTTCCTCTTTATTGTTGAGGTTAGTCCCTGTGGGTGGGGTTTGAGAGGGGCTTGTCAAGGTTTCCTGGTTAGGAAGCTTGTATCTGTATTCTGGTGGGTGGAGCTGGATCTCTTCTCTCTGGAGTGCAATGAAGCATCCAGTAGTGAGTTTTGAGGTGTCTGTGGGTTTGGTGTGACTTTGGGCAGCCTGCATTTTAATGCTTATAGTTGTGTTCCTGCCATTGCTGGAGAATGAGTGTGGTATGTCTTGCTCTGAAACTTGTTGGCTCTTGGGTGGAGCTTGGTTTCAGTGTAGGTATGGAAGCTTTTGGATGAGCTCTTGTTGATTTATGCTCCCTGGAGTCAGGAGTTTTCTGATGTTCTCAAGTTTTGGATTTAAGCCTCCTGCATCTGACTTTCAGTCTTATTCTTACAGTAGCCTCAAGACTTCTCCATCCATGTAGCACAGATGATAAAACATCTAAGTTAATGGTGACGACATTCTCCACAGTGAGAGACACCCAGAAAGGTTCACAAAGTTACATGGAGCAGAGAAGAGAGAGGAAGGAAATAGAGGTGACCAGGAGGAGAAGAGACGGAATCAAAAGGGGAGAGAGCAATCTAGCGAGTAATCAATTCCCTATGTGCTCGCCACAGTCTGGAACACCCAGAGAGGATCATGGAGTTACAGAGAGAAGAGAATAGGGAGGAGAGAGATAGAGATGACCAGGAATAGAAAAGTAGGTGTCAAAAGTGGAGAGACCAGTCTAGCCAGTAACCAGTTCCCTAAGTGCTCTCCAGAGCACAGAAGACCCAGAGAGATTCACAGAGTTAAGTAGAGAAAAGTAGGGAAAGTGGGGAGATAGAGGTGACCTCGGAAAGAAAAGAGAGAGTCAAAAGGGGAGAGAGCAATCAAACCAATATTCACACCCCTAAGTAAAAGTGGGTACTCAAGATTAGACTCTTAAAGATACAAAATTGATAACAAATACCAAAAAGCAAAGATTAAAAATCTAGAGTAGAGTTTAGACTCTCAAAAATACAATATTAAAACTATAAAACAAAATCAATCACAAAATTATAAATATATATATATATATATATGAAATTTGCTTTTAAAATAGTGTCTCTCTTTTGCAAGGTAATAGTAGGTTATAAAAATGAAAATTAAGGGAGTAATTAAGAATTTAAAAATAAAAAAATTAAGAAATGATAATAGTAAGAATATATTTAGGAATTTGTCTGGAGCTGTTGAGGGCAGTGTGGAGTTAGTTCAGTTTCAAATAGTTCCTTATTCCAGCTTATACTTCTTCTCAAGGTCTACAGGCCCCTTCCAATGCTTAGTCAATGCTAACTGCAGGGTTTTGATCTGTTGCACCTGTCACTTCCAGAGCCGTTCCCTCTTCTTTGTTTATTTTGGCTTCCTCTGTTTGCAGGTCTCTCCAGTGTCTAATTTCCACCCTGACACAAGAGGCAAAGGTGGCCACTTGTTTAGGCTCACTTGTTCACTTGTGGGGAGGGAGGAATTCTGCAAAAAAAAAAAATGTCCCTGGCGTGTGTGGGGAGTGCTCGCAGTGTATAAACCACATGGGATTTGCCCCAGCTTATGGTACATGTGCTCTCCCTGTCTACACTGCTCAGGCTCCAGGTTGCTCTGCAGGGGTGCTGTCCAAAGTGGGCCCTGCAGTTCCTGCACTTCCCAGGTTTAAGCTGCTCAGTTTCAGGTTTTCAGGTACTCCACAAAAACACAGACTCGGTTGGGCATGGGTTTTGTGCCCTTCCCAGGTCCAAGCAGCACAGGAGACCAGGTGTTTGTGAGCGCATTGTCCCAGGTGGGCCGTGAGTCTTAATCACCTCCCCTGTCCCAGCCACTCAGTTTCCTAGTTATGCCATGAGAATGCCATCTCAGGTGTGCCGTTGAAAGGTTGTTGTTGAATCATGATGCCGGGATTCTTGGCCCCCAGAGGAGAAGAATTTAATCTGGGGCCAGAGATGAGGCTTGATCGGTCAGAGCTTTTGTGTAATAAAGTTTTATTAAAGTATAAAGGAGATAGAGAAAGCTTCTGACATAGGCATCAGAAGGGGGCAGAAAGTGTACCCCCCTGCTAGTCTTCAGCTGGATGTTATATAGTCACCAGCAGTCTGTTAATGAAAGAAAAGAATGTCTCAAAACTTAGAATGGCACCAGGCTCCTCATCCATAAGATGTATTTTGGGATAATCTTGGCACCAAATGGTTTATCTTGGGCCATAAAAGGATTAACTTGAATCTTGAAGAAAGGCAGAGCACCATACAAATTGTTTCATTTACATAGATTAGAGGAACAATATTGGAGTACAACATACTGGTTTATCCAGTAGGTTCTGAGCCCAAAAGTCGAACCGACTTGAAGACAGTGTTTGGGGTAAATGCATAGTCTATTAGCATAGCTTAAGATAAAGATTTCCATAAGAAAAAGGCAATGGTTAACTTCAAGTGAAACCAGGTGTCATAGCAACACAGAATTTTAAGAGAAACCTCCTTTAAATCTGTATAGAGAAGGAAAAAATATCCTTAGTTTGTTTCTTCCTGCCGCTTAAGAGAGATAAAAATGTCTGACACTTGCAGGCTATTTCCTCCATTTGGAGACCCCTGGCCTTCCTGCCTGTTACCCTCTCACCGTGTATCTCCTCTGGGGAGCTGATCTCAGGCTGCAACCCTCCTGGCAGATGTCAACCATCCAGCATCCTGGGAAAACTTGGTTAGGAACTTGGAGCCTGTTCACAGTTTGGTGGAAGATGCTGTCTCTGGGGTCAGATTGCCCCTTGCCTTCCAACTCTGGCTGCTGCTTGCCTGCCTCTCTGCCTCCAGCAGGGTGATGGGCCAGTCCATACTGGCTAGCTCTCCTTTGGTATTCACTCAATCCTTTGTTCTGTGAGTGGTCCAAGCTTCTCTTAAGTTAGAGCTTTTAGTGGAAAAGTTCTCTCTTTTTTTCTCTCTCTGGCTATCCCACAGTTTGGGTTGCTATCTCACATCTCATGTTAGCTTCCTCAGATTGTCCTCAAGGCATTCAGTCCAGTTTCGTACCCTACGCATAGAACCCGTGCTTCCCTGCCCAGACCTGCTCACTGGTGGCGGACCCAAGCGTTTGGGCTACATCTCCCCTGGGAAGTGTGGTTACGTGTGTATTCTGTGTTTTTTGTTGTTGTTTTTGCCCTCTGTGGAGATTCCAAAGCCCGCTGGTGAGAGGGCTTCCTGCTGTTTGGAAACTTCTCCTACATGACTCCCTTCCCAGGATGGGTCTCAGTCCCTAACTCTTTGTCTCTCATTTTGTCTTTTATATTTTGTCTTACCTCCTTTTGAAGAAAATGGGCTACCTTTCTGGGTGCCTGGTGTCCTGCACCAGATTTCAGAAGTTGTTCTGTGGAAGTTGCTCAGCATTCAAATGATCTTTTGATGAATTTGTGGGGGAGAAAGTGGTCTCCCCATTCTATTCCTCCACCATCTTAGGAACCCCATCCCCACTGGCTTCTTTTATCTTCTATGTTCTAGATAATTGTACTGTGAAGCCTTCAGTCAGTTCAGTTCAGTTCAGTCTCTCAGTCATGTCTGACTCTTTGCGACCCCATGCTGCGACTCGAGGCACGTCAGTCCTCCCTGTCCATCACCAATTCCCGGAGTTCACTCAGACTCAAGTCCATGGAGTCAGTGATGCCATCCAGCCATTTCATCCTCTGTTGTCCCCTTCTCCTTCTGCCCCCAATCCCTCCCAGCATCAGAGTCTTTTCCAGTGAGTCAACTCTTCACATGAGGTGGCCAAAGTACTGGAGTTTCAGCTTCAGCATCATTCCTTCCAAAGAAATCCCAGGGCTGATCTCCTTCAGAATGGACTGGTTGGATCTCCTTACTGGCCCCTAAGCACAGAAGCTTGATACCCTTTTTATATTCTCCAGTTTTTTTTTTTTTTTTTTTTTTTTTAAAGTTAAAGCAAAGAGAAAATTGATGGTCAAAAGAGGGAGCACCTCAAAACACCCAACATTTCCATAATGTTATTAACAGTCTCTATGTTTGCTTCTCAGTTCAAACTGAGATTGGGTAAAAAGGTTTTAAAGAAAATGGCTTCCAAAAAGAAATATACATTTAAAAACTTTACATTTATGTGCATATATTGTTATTCATAAATTGCCTCACTTTAATGTAAATGTAATGAAGCAACATTTAAAGAAAGACTTTTTCTCCTGTACTTTTATTCAGATGAAACAAGTTTTATATTTGCATATTTGGTTCATTGCAAAAACTATTTTCTATAAAATTTTGGTAATTAGTGCAACAAAGCTGGCAAGATCTTGCTTTCAGTGTTCTGGCTCACTTGTGACCTGTTTGTACTAAAAGCTTTTAATGGAAATGTTTAATATTTCATTTTATACATAACCATAACAGTATTTTGACATTTACTGATTTGTCATATTATCTTTCTGCTTTTTCTCTATTTGAGCAGAAACCATATGATAATTTGAAAAATCAAAAAATAATCCTTACAAGAAATGAAAGATTTAAAATAATACTCTAAATGCAGTCTCTACTTTAACGATTGACATAAGATTGACACAGATCATAAGCATGTTCTAATTTTACTTCTCAGGTGACACAATTTACATTAACATTGTGAGAACTGAAAGAACTCCCAAGACATCTAAAACCATTTTTTAAAAGCCCTGAATTTCATATAGACACTCTTTTTTTTTAAATTCACTGAATTATTTACCTTAGTATATCTAAATAAAACAGTAGTAAAATAACGAACTTATTTTACTCCTAAATTTTTAGAATTAGCAAAGAGTGTATTGATGTGTCTTGTATGAGGAACTTGGATTATAGACACCAGGTGAACAGATCCTAGGCTAGAGAACAGAAGATGGGTGGACTTTGGAGGCTGGGGCTGGACAGGAAAACACAAATGAGAGTTGGAGACGAGAGAGCACTCATTTCTAGGTAGCATGTAAAAGGAGTATAAAGATGATCATGAAATGTTAACTTTCCTCAATATTTGCATCCATTTTCTTTGCTTTTTTCCACTCCACTCTGTCTTATTAAAGATTTAGAGAATTAAAGGATCTATATAACACTTTTCCTTTGGAAATTTGACTCTAGAGATTGTATAATTTTAAGATTGTCTTCTCAGAATAAAACTATGCGAAGTTCAACTATTTTCATTTACATACTTGGAAAAAAATGAGTGAACTATTCAAATGCAACATTTCATGCTTATATGCTAGTGATGATCAGGAATTTGAGAGAAGTATACCAAAAATGTTGGCACTGTTTCAGGGAACTGTAAAAATTTCCTACTGAAGGAGAGAAACAAGAGTGTCCTACTATCTCTTGAAAATTATTTCATCTGGCCTGATTGCATACTCTTGTCATTTTATTTTATACCTTTACTTAAATTTGTGAATGTGAGTTCACCTCAGATTTGGGATAAATGACCCCCCGTCACCCCGTATGAAATGTTAAGTGAAAAAAATAGAATTTATACAAAAGCTTATGCATCTAGATACTCTTTCTCTTAATGTGTTTTGATATGTACATAAACAGCTCCAGTCAGACCTAATGAGAAGAAAAGGCAGCAGCCTAAGATTGAGTGGAAATACAGTGTAAGTAACACTTACACTGGTCTTGTGTTATTTAGGGAATATAAAGAAATTGATTTTGTTCTCAATCCAACAATTTTGTGAGTAAATGAAATTCTTCTAGATAATTCTTCAAATTTAAACTTACTTTAAAAAAGAAATGTAAATCAAAATCAAAGAAAGTAAGGACTGTTTATTTAAAATATTAGGTAAGCTCGGGGTTTCAATGAACTTCAATTTGGGATTATACTTCTTTCAGTGTATTTAAATTATGATTATGAAACTATTGGAAAATACTGGATATTTACCAAACACATGAAAATAATTATTCTTCTTATTGTGGCACCAAAGAACAGATGTCAACACTCAATCATGTAGGGAAAGATAGCTATTACTAGAAAGGAAATGAAAAACACAGCCAATACCAATGGATTTTTTGTAACTAAATTATCTGCATTTTGATCCAATGTAAGAAAGAATGTATTCCAATTTAAATAGAAATTTAGAAGAAAGCTGGAAAGGACTTACAATAATTAGGATACCAGCTAATACGAAGGGACAGGTGTTAAATTTTCCATAGATTATAATTGTCTTTAAATAAGTTAAAATAGCCTATTCTATTGTAGAAATAATTTTAAATTTGGAAAACAGATTAACTATATAGATTTATCTTTGTTATGGAAAGAAACACTTTGCAATGGGAGGCAGAATTCTCTTCCTTTATATTTTGAGGTCAGTTATACTTTCCCGCAAATTTCGGTCTTTTGGTAATCTTTTTGGATGTTAATACAAATCAAGGAAAAGATTAATCCAGAAAATAGTTAATTATCTGCAGCTTTCTGCAGCCCTTCTCAGACTCCCAGCAACCATTTTGAGTAGTAATGCCAGCTCTGGTTAAGAGGTAGAGGGTTTCAGAGAGCAATTTCAGGCATAGTATTAAAAAAAAAAAAAAAAAAGATACTTTAAGAAAAACTTTAAGAAGATTCAAATACTTTGGTATTATGATTTCAGGTAATGATATATTTACCAGTTTATAAGAGAGAAAGTCAGAAAATTTAATTGTCCTTGGTATTTGGATAAATACAAAGCACCTTTTTTGCAAACACATACTCAATGAGAGGGGTAAAGATATAGTATCTCATATGACTTTTCAGTCTATTGAGTACATGTGATGTGCTGCTGTGCTTTGCTAAGTCACTTCATTCCTGTTTGACTCTGTGATCCTATGCATTTTGTAACCTGTCAGGCTCCTCTGTCCATAGGGGACCCTAGGCAAGAATACTGGAGTGGGTTACCATGCCCTCCTCTAGGGAATCTTCTGGATCCAGGGATGGAACCCACATCTACTATGTCTCCCACATTGGCAGGAAGGTTCTTTTACCACTAAGTCCTATACATGTGATATTTCCATGTATTTCAGAACTTTCTCATGATTCGCCGTTACTTTGTCCTAAAGCTGTTTTACTTACCCATGATTTTAAGTGCAGTTTGAGTGTGGATGACAAAGAGCCCCACATTTGTTCCTTGTACCTCTTCCCCCATCAACAACCACCTCTCTCTCTGATCTCCTTTCTTTATTGGAAAATAAATAAGTTTTCCTTAGATTATGAAGTGAATGAAAGTAACTCAGTCTTGTCCAACTCTCTGTGACCCCATGGACTATTATAGCCTTCCAGGCTCCTCTGTCCATGGAATTCACCAGTCAAGAATACTGGAGTGGGTAGCAATTCCCTTCTCCAGGAGATCTTCCCAACCCAGGTCTTCCACATGGCAGGTGGATTCTTTACTGTCTGAGCCACCAGGGAATATCATTATATTGATATACAAACTGATTTTGTCAATTTTAGTATTTTTTAATATCCATGTAATATACAGCTTTTATTACTCATATGCTCTAATGTATAATGTTTCAATTGATCAAATTGGCTTAGAAACATCTATAAAAATTGGCTTGGTATATTGAATTCAAATGGAACATATAATTTTTCCCCTTAAAATAATAGAAATTTCTTTTTTGTGTAATCTTTTTGCTGAATAGCAGATTTTTAGGAACATATCCAGTGGTTAGGTGAGAAATAGTGGTATTGTCAGGTGTAATAGCAGTGATAAAGATGCGTATTTAGTAGTTGCCTGAAGCATTTGAACCATCTCTTTATTGATGCTTAATCTTTATTGATGTTTTTAATTGAAGATGAGAGTAGAAGTTATTCTAATTATGACTAACTATAGATGGCATTAATTTCAACATTACCAAAAAATTTTTAATGTACTTTTTCAATCTTTGAATTAAAGACATCCATAGTTTCTACTTCTTAATATAAACTTAAGACTAACTCAAGTAATTAAATGAAATATTTTGGTAGCGTGCATGTAATAAATTTGGTTGAAGCTGTGTTGTTGTTATTTGAATGATACATGAAACTACTTAGATAAGGCAGGCAACCTGAAATTCCTCTCACATGTGAGCATCACTAAAACAGTATTGAGACATTCACACATAAATGCATCATGTGTTGGAAAAATTCATCTGTTTGGCTTTTTCAGGAAAATTGAGTCCCTACTAGAATAAAAGAGTAAGGTGTTTTATGTGTAAATTATGGCTTATAAGAATGTGAAAGGAGCTTACATCAGTGAGGGTCTGGAAAGTTATCCCCACTCAATCACTAAGAACCCATCCTGAAGAGCAAGACACAGTAGAAGCTAGAACTCACAGAGAAACCGTCATGAAAGGAAATTCTTAAAGGTATCTGAGTTCTGCAAATTCCTCACACCTGGATGCCATGACCTTTTGAGCAGAAGGACTTCTTTGTCTCTTCTGCATCCCGAATATTATAGGACTTGTCCCTCGTTATCAAATTCTAGCCCATGACCAGATATGGAAGGAAATTCTAAAAAACATTGTCCCCAGCTTTAGAAGGGAATGGTCAGTGGCTTTCAGTTACTGGGCAATCAAGCACATTATCAAAAATGTTGTATCTGTAGATATAAGCATATAGTCACTTTGCAATGGCTTAATGAAATAACCAATTAATTATTGTTAGAGTTGGAATAAAGTCCTCTTATTTTCAGTCTTAGATAGTTGGATACTTACCAAAGTAATATTAGTTGACTGGATTTTGGGGTATGGTCTACCGTTGTTGTTGTTGTTGTTTTTTTTTTCCTACTAGGGCTTGGCAACAATTTTTACCTTTTTAATATTCATGCTGTAGAGAATCAGTACAATTTCTAATGATAAATATAATTGGCTTCTCAATAAAGTAGTGGTTATAATCAAATAACACATTTGCTTGCTATGTTATACACATCATGAAATTCAGTTTCCAAATAGATTTGGAAACTATCAATTTCTACCTTAAATATTCAGTTTCCCAAATGTATTTTTTTTAAGTTGAAATTAGCTATGGATGGGAAAAAACGGTAGTAATAAAATATTTAGTATTGTTTTTTCTTGACAAATTGCTAGGTATGAAGAAGAAACTAAGGCTTTTATATAGCCAGCTTATTAAATTATCACCTTCAATTATCAATCTTATTTAAGGCAGGTAGGCTTTATGAATCCCTCTTTAAAGTTAAATAAAATGAAAAAAATTAAGTAACATATAAAGTCAAGGATCTACTGAATACTGTATGCTAGAATTTGGATATAAATTAACAGTTGAGCTATTATGAGTTAGCCTGAATGCATAATCTTCCATAATAATTCTTTAATTTATAGGATAGGTATATATCTGATATGATCAAAATTTGGCATGTAACAGGAATATGGTTGGGAAGAGGTATATGAGAAGGCTGGGAAATGAGAGAATCATGTGAGAAATTTTGCTTCCTTGAGATA
The DNA here is from genome assembly GCF_014754425.2 of Oryx dammah. Classification (NCBI taxonomy): domain Eukaryota; kingdom Metazoa; phylum Chordata; class Mammalia; order Artiodactyla; family Bovidae; genus Oryx; species Oryx dammah. Next base: position 103,087,600 of record NW_024070213.1, on the reverse strand, counting down.
GCACACTTTTCTAGACCCCTTTCCTCTCATTATCCTTTTCTGATATTTATGAAATGTAGAGGAAACAATTAATGACTAAACCAAGACCTCAATAATCTAAGCAATCATTTTTATTACAGTCTGAGTGCCAATATAACACAGTTTGCAGCAGTCTGCTAAAATACAATTCTCCTCTGCCATTTATTTTTAGCATTCAGGGAAAGCCTTAAATAAGATTTAAAAATTCATTACTCAAGAAATAGGAAGGTAATGATTTCCAAATGACTTAATAATTTTGCATATTAAATATTACAGAACTTAGAATGTTTTGGAATACAGTATTAATTTACCTGAGAAGTTATTCCACAAGGAATATAAAACATGTGTTTCTAACTAAACTTATTACCTTAAAAGCTTGATTAATGACAACTATGAAAAAAATCCCCTTAAAACCATAGACTAATTGGTTGAATATAAATTCTCTTAGGTCCAAAACAACAGCTGTGCATATACATTAAGGCAAAATATGAGGCAAGAGGAACAGATAACAGCAAATAAGTCTGTCATTTCATATTGAATGATACAAGGATTCAAATGTTTCCTTTCTCTTCTGCATTAGGTTCATAGGCCCACATGTTCTATGTCAATGAGTAATGACTTGCTGTTCCTTCCCCCCCATCCCCATTTATGTTGCCTTTCCTCATTACAGTTCTCAGTGTCTGCTCACAACCTTGGCTGAGTTCAGCCTGCCATATGGAGGCAAATCTAGGGAGTAGGTATGATTTTCTCCCTATATGCCCTTGCACTTTTCTGAGCCTCCATTAAGCCATATATAGCTTTAATATCTTTTCTACATATTTTTTGTATCTACAAGATTTAAAAAATACTGCATCCTATTTTTGCCCAACTTTTACTGTCCCCATGCCATCTTTTTACCTGAATGCTAGGAGACTGATATTTTTATGAGAAATGAATGATGCAGGATACAAATTGAAAGGGCTTCCCTTGTCTCTGCGATGGTTCAGCACTCTTTAAAAAGACTCACAGAGCCATTCCAGCCTGATCTCCACATACTTCTACGGTTTCAATGCTCATCTTTCTTGCTTTTGCACTCCGTTCTTGGGTTTTTTGATTCTGCTCACATATCTCAGTCTTAGTAGTGGCTGTAATATCTCACTTGATCACTTTATCTCACTTCCTGCCCTGTTTTTCTGAACACATCTTAGTCAATTTTTTTCAGGTATCACCTTAAAAGTCATGCTCTTTAGGTACTTAGGAATGTTTATCATCTCACCATGCTCCTGATTTTGTTTAGCTTCAGCTACTAGAGTATCACATTTTTTTCTCTTCTGTTTTAATTGTTTGTTTTCTGATTTATGTTGTAAGCACTCAAAGGAAAGACCACATCTGTCCTGCTCTCCATTTCAAATTTCACTCCTCACACAGAGTCTAAAATATTGTTTGTTAATTAATTATTTCTTCTTTGTAAATCCTTTGCCTAAAATGGTAATGTGATTGGATTGTCAACATTTAAGTCAAAGATGTGGGAATGGGAATTTTCAGAGGGAATGATATAATATCCAGCACTATATATTAAAATAAATCTTAACTCTTACATTAATAATTATAAGAATATTTTTTTCTAACTGAATTTCAAGTGTGTGAATGAAAATTAGCTTGATCAGTTTGGTATTGTATTAGTAGTGCTCAAACTATGAAAACAAAAATGTACTAGATGTGTGTGTGTGTGTGTGTGTGTGTGTGTATAGTACTTTGGCAGATACCACATTTGCTATTTATACAATGCCTCAAAAGCATGTAGTAAAGAGGAAAACAATCAAGGAATAAGTTGGTTAATATATCCTAACAAATATATAGAACTTAAATATTCCCTTTTCTATCATATATTTCAGAATTAAGAAACAAAGCAGAGGAAAAAACAAACTTTGGATAAATAAAACAATAGAGAAAATAAATGTGTCTAAATAACCTATGCATTTATTTTGGCCACATTAAATTTCCCTGAAGCACTATTTTGGCATACTACTTATTGAATAACAAATATATCACAAATAAATATTGACTTGGATAGGAAAACATCTATGGCACCTAATTCTAGACTGTTATATGGATTTCTAAACTGAGCTGAGTATGAATTATGAGTTAATTTGGCCAAATAACCAACATGTCTTCTGATATCCTGCCCTGGATAGCATGAGAGAAAAGATTTCTTTCAGCGACATATGAACCTAAACATTTGAAAACTTACAAAGCCCTTCTGCATAATCATAGCTTTCCTAGTGTTTTTGAAATATGTTTTCCCACATTAAAACAACTATGTGTGTATAACAATTGATTCAATGTGTGAAAAACATATGTGTGTGTGTGTATACACACACATAATGATCTGAAGGAAGAAAGAAGTAGACTCATACAGGAGTTAATAGCTCATACTGTCTCTGCCTTAGATGTTAAATAAAATATATCTTTTGCCACTTGTATTAAGAATTTGGGTAAAATACTGAATTTTTCTCTATAATTTCCATTCTAGGATCATTTTAAGCATTCAGTGAAACAAGGAATGTAATTAGTCCAGTACTTGGCTCAGTACTTATATTAGTAGTAGTAGTTGCATTGGTGTGATCATTTTTAAAAAAAGATCAATTTTATTTTTATTATGTTTTAAATTTCTAATTTGACTTACTAATAGTTCTTAGTCCCTTGAAAATAAAGACATATTTTCCACCACATACTTTGTTATTCAGGGATAGCAAATGGAGAGAACTTATTTTCATAACATACACTTTTCCAGTGAGGAAATAAATTAACAGGGAATTAAATGTGGATGTATCAAAAATATATATTTCAAAAAATATATTTCCCAAACAAACAGAAACACGACAGCAAAATCCTTTATGAGCAATGTTAAGGAACTATTTCTTTTATCTAACATTTTAATTTTCTACTTTTTAAAGAAGCACTACCTTTAAACTAGTTTAAACTAGAGGATATATTGCAAAATGTCTGATCTCCTGCTCAATACTTATATTTATTCTGCAGAAGACATTTGCCATACAAAATTACAAGAAAATGGAACAGCTATAAAAATCTTCTGCATTGTAAATGGAACATTAAACAATGCATGCTTTGTCACATTTCATTGGGACAGGTTAGAGATGTGACATCAAATAATACATTTCAGAGATGAGATAAGGAAATTAGATACTAAATGGTTTGTAGCTCTCAATTTATAAAACTTTCAAATATCATTTAAGAAATGACATATCCTAGAAGAGCAACCAACAAAAGCTTCTTCTAAATTCTTGAATTAACAATTCTTCAATTAACATTTTTTATTTTTTTGTTTTTTAATATAAATTTATTTTATTTTAATTAGAGGTTAATTACTTTACAATATTGAATTGGTTTTGCCATACAATTAATATTTTTTAAAGATAAAAAAAGTGTTTTGTTCAGTGGTATCTGAATCCCTACATAAAACCTTTGTTGGAGTCACTGTCAAGCATAATCTGTGTACCTATTCAAGGTTGCATGATGCATTAACTACTTTTAAAAGTTTAGTTAAAATAAGAAATTGTATTGAGTATTTGTAATAGATTCTTTCAAAATGTTCAGTATCAAACACAATGAATGGGTATGTGTGAATGTTGTATTTCAGTTTTTTGAAATAAAAGGACACTTTTATTTTACTAATAAGAACTCAGTCTTATAGAACCCAAGATAAAAAATAAGGGTACAATCCCTAGGACAACGAATGTTGGATTGTTGATGGATTGGTAGGGTTTTTGGCAGCTTCCATCTCATAAGCAGCAGGGTATTCAGAGCTAGTAATGACAGAAATACTTTCAAAAGAGAGCTGCAATTATAATGAATTATAAAGTATTTATGGGGAAGTTCAACCAAGCAGCTTTATGTCCTAAGGAGAAAAATAAACAAACAAAAATCAAAGAATCAAAATAAAAATCTTAAAGAAGACAAAAACTTTGGTTTAAAACTAAAGTAAGCATAAAGCAAAAATACTCATTGGAAAAGACTCTGATGCTGGGAGGGATTGGGGGCAGGAGGAGAAGGGGATGACAGAGGATGAGATGGCTGGATGGCATCACTGACTCGATGGACGTGAGTCTGAGTGAATTCCGGGAGTTGGTGATGGACAGGGAGGCCTGGCATGCTGCGATTCATGGGGCCGCAAAGAGTCAGACACGACTGAGCGACTAAACTGAACTATTACTTATTGTAATAAAATATAATACCCAACACCTTAAAAAAAAAAAAGAATGGACAGGAAATAAAATCCATATATATATAATAGTGACACAGTAATTCTTTTTGATTTTCAGAAGTTTAAGGCATATATAATTTTATTTTATTTTATTTTTTATTTTTATTTTTACTTTATTTTATGTTACAATACTGTATTGGTTTTGCCATACATTGACATGAATCCGCCACGGGTGTACATGAGTTCCCAATCATGAACCCCCCTCCCACCTCCCACCCCATATCATCTTAAATAGTTGCTTTCTATTTGGAAATTTTGAATGTATACTTTATAAAATAATTCTTAATACCAATAAACTGAAATGTCAGACTATACTAGTATTATGGAATTGTAAACATCTAAATAACCATTCAATATTTATTTACTGGGCCTTTCTGTGTAAGACACATGTTAGATAAAATGAGAACTTAAAAATGTGTACTAATAGTTTATTCCTGCCTGAGCCAAGTTATCTACCTTGTGTAGAAACAGGTGAGTGGGCAACTGATGTAGATATTCACTCTGTGGGCTTCCAAAGTGGCCCAGTGAGTAAAGATCCACCTGCAGTGCTGGAGATACGGGAGACACTGTTTTGATCTCTGGGTCAGGAAGATCCCCTGGAGGAAAGAATGGCAGCCCACTCCATTATTCTTGCCTGGAGAATCTGATAGACCGAGGAGCCTGGTGGCCTACAGTCCATAGGGTCACAAGAGTTGAACACAACTGAAGTGACTCAGAATGCACGCACGTATTCACTCTGTACTTTCGATAAAGTGCTTCTGATATTATTCACAAAGGAGAGACATTAATTCTCCTCAAAAGATGAAATGTGAACTGAAACTTACAGGCAAATGTATGACTCTAGCTGATAAAATTTTGTAATCAGTCTGAGTTTGGGAAATGAAATATAAAAATCATAGTTGACAAATGTACAAGGTATGTTCTAGAGACAGATAAACCCAGTTTATCAAAATGAGTGAATGCAATAGCTTGGTTTCAGGAAAGAGGAGTTTCAAGAAAGGGGAGGATGGGGGAATTATAAGTGACGCTGCAGAGAATAAGCAAGCCTGGGTTGGATAACAGAAAACCATGAATGGAACCTCATTCTTTGAAATGTGGAAAACTAATGTAGATTGTTGGGAATGAAAGTAACATGATCACAGAGGGCAAATTTGAAAGAATTCCATCAAGGTGGTTAGTATTCTAAGGAAAAAGGCAACAATACTCTGAAATATTATGTGTTGGAAAGGAGGGATGAAAAGATATTTCTGGGTTAGAAATAATGTTTATTCATCGTTGAAAAATGTTTAATGTCACGTGTCACACGCTGTTCTAAGACCTAGTGATATAATAGAAAGATTTTCAAAACAAAAGAAGTTTCCTACTCCCCACTCTTGGGGAGTTTATGTTCTAAATCAGACTGGTCAGGAAAGGCTTCTCCAGGAAGGTGATGTAAAACATAGAATGTGATAGTAAAGAAGCAGTCGGTCACAGGACAATAGACAGAAGGAGTGCTTCAGATGAAGTAGGCAGTTGGTGCAAGACTCCCTGGTAGCTCAGACGTTAAAGAATCCACCTGCAATGTGGGAGACCTGAGTTCAATCCCTAGGTTGGGAAAAACCCCTGGAGGAGGGTATGGCAACACACTCCAGTTTTCTTGCTTGGAGAATCCCCATGGACAGAGGAGCCTGGTGGGCTGCAGTCCATGGGGTCTCAAAGAGTCAGACAGGACTGAGCAACTAAACACAGCACAACAATTGGTGCCAAGGGCTACTGAGAAGGAAACATAGAAACTTGGTGTTTTCAAAGGACAGGAAGAAGGTCTCTATGCTTGGAGCCTGAGTGACAGAGGATGGAATGGTCAGAGGAAGAAGTAGATAGAACTTTATAAGCCACCATGGAGTATTTTGAACTTTTTTGTTTGTTTGTTTGTTTAGTCAGTTTGAACTGGAAGACAGTAAGTAGAAAAGTGACAGATTTTAGTTGGTGGTTTTATAATCTTATTCAAGCTGTCTTATTTTTTAAAAATGGGTATTACAAAGTCAGATGAATAGTAGAGAATGTCTCCAGTGCTTTGGCTCTGTCTGACCTGGATTGTGGGTCCACTATGAAAAAAAGAAAAAAGAAGAAGAGGCTTAGGAATTAAAATAATGAGTTTGTTTTTTCTCTTACTTTTGAGTGTAAAGAGTGTAAAAGTGTAACATTAGAGATGCCTAGGAGAAAAATGTCACAGAGGACAAGGGCTGTAATGACATATGCTATAGAGAAATCAGGAGTGATGAAGACAGAGAAGATGTAGATTGATTTATCAATTACAAGGTCGTTGTAAATCATCCAATGGCACCTTGCTAAAGCAATGCGAATGGAAGCCAACTTATTAAGGTTAACATGGAGACGAGAAGAGAAGCTATCTAATGAATACTATTTATAAAAATTTAGCCATGTAAAAAAGGAAGAGATTCAGGTCTTTCAGATATTTTATAATGCCAAAAGAAAGTCTTTAAAATTGAAGCAAACATAAAAAATCTGATCTCTATAGTTTATTTGACCAACTTTCTGCATTTTCAGTTTTGGAAGTAATGTGTCACTTGTTCATGTTTACAGATATTTTAAATTTAGAAACAAATTGGTTGTACATAATGCTTTGATTTTCTTTGTTTGCTTGATATAATGAAAATGAATGAAAATATTTAAAATATGGAAAGTAATTTAATACATATAAATTTAATTTATATGGTTTTATTATTGTCCTATTAAGAAGTTCATTGAAGGACACTATTATTAATTTAATAGGGTCATTAAGTAAATGCAAATGACCCAAAAATGAAGCTTTAAGTAATGTTTCCAAGGTTTTGCCTCCTCCCATATCAAAGGTAGTTAAACTCAGTTTGAAAGGCAAACTTCTGGTTTAAAATGGTATGACTAAATATTTCTAAGAAACATTTTACAGTTCAAATGACAGAAAGAGTTGTCTGTGAATCCAAAGCACCTTTTGGTGTATTGCCTCACTTGATCCTCATGACAGCTTAAGAAGTATGCAAAGTTGAGGAGATTGAATCTTAATGAGGATGAATCAAATTTTACAGTTTAGCAAGAGTAGAATTAACATTTTTGCCCCTAGTTTTATGATACTTAAATTGGAGCTTTTGCCAAAAAGCAATGTCTAAATATATTTTAAGAAAGCCAATAATGAATCCAATAAATCTTACAATTTATTATTTTTTCCTGTCATGGTTTCTAGAAAGTTCAGAAATCAATTTTATAATTATAGGGGTCATATATTATTTTAATACTTTATCATTATTTTACATTGCTTTATCATTGTGTGTGTAATCATTTTTGGTTGTCATTTGATATGAAAGTGTGTTGTATTTGAAACTAAACACAATGATTATAAAGGATAAATAAATGAATGAATGAAAGTACCAAATTTTCCCTTGAATTTTGGTATATATTGAAGAGCTCTTTATTCAGCCATTTCCATTCTAGTAGCATATTCAACTACTATTTATTTAGTAAATATTCACCAACTGGTTATTAAGCATATTAATTAAAAGAACAATATGATACACAGTATGAGCAGAAGATTCTTTTCAAGGGAGGGCTGTCTGGTTATTCATGAAGAGATTCGACAAAATGGTCTTTGAATAATGTGAGTAGGTATCTAAGTTTTAGAATTAAAACCATGACTTTTCTGGCAAATAGTAGCTCCTTCTATTAAGGGTGTATATAACCTGTATAGCCAGGTTAAAAAAAATACTTTGATATAAATCAGCTCTACAATGTATTCATTTAAAGTAAAAATATATCTGCTGAAGGAAATGCACTTGTATTATCTGCTAAATGCTTTTTTGTTACAAAACAACATGGGAAAGCCAAATTATCATCATAAATCATACATTTGTTGGTGATAAGACCCCCCAAGAGTAAACAACAAAAAGTATTATTAGCTGCATTGCATGGTGAAATGGAGAACTAAACATGCTTTATTTATTTATTTTTACAACCCTGTTACTGTTACTGTTAGGGCTTCCCAGTGGCATTATTGGTAAAGAACCCATCAGCCAATACAGGAGACATAAGAGATTCGAGTTCCATCCCTGGGTTGGGAAGATCCCCTGGAGTAGGAAATGGCAATCCAACCAATCCAATTTTCCAGGTATTCTTGCCTGGAAAATCCCATGGACAGAGGAGCCTGACAGGCTATAGTCCATGGGTCTGCAAAGACTCAAACAAGAACAAGTGACTCAGCACACACAGATAGAATTAAGATATCTTCTTGTTTTTACTAAAATTAAATGTCCTAATTTTTTTTAAGATAAACATTAATAAATTAGCTTATTCTCCAAGATTGGTACTAAAAGGAAGTGGAGCATACTTTTCATTGGTTTCTTCATGTTATTGATTTTCTGTTTGTGAAGAATCCTTGTGAATTGTGACCCAATAATAAACCATAGGGTGGCAAAGAGTCGGAAATGTCTCAAGTGACTTAGCATGAAGCAGGCTCAACCCTATTACTAGTATAAAGTACTTGTAATTTATTTTTGGTAAGACAGCTTTGTAAACCATTGGGACAAGCCAGTTATATGCTTTAGCCTTAGAATTCTTTGCCCTGGACCCTGGACTAGATCTGGAAATCCCTTTCTCAGTGAATGTTCTTCTCATATATCCCAGAAGAAATAACATCTGCAGTGGATTGAAAAATTTTTTAATTAATTCTACTATTTCATTTGGTCTTTCTAATATGTATCAGTGTCCTATGCATCATTCTATTTGTTGAAGGTGATTTTGCATATATCTGGTATAATCAATTATGAAATGGCTATAATATTAGTCACAGAGCAACTTTATTTTCTCATTTGCAAGTTCTTAGAGACATTTATTTTCCTACTTATGAAAATAAATAAATAAATATAATATTACCATCAAATATATATAGCAGTATATCCAAAGTATATTTTAAATATACTTCCCTCAGGCTTAGCCAGTAAATCATCTACCTGCAATGGAGGAGACCTGGGTTCGATTCCTGGGTTGGGATGATCCCCTGGAGAAGGAAATGGCAACCATTCCAGTATTCTTGCATGGAGAATCACATGGGCAGAAGAGCCTGGTGGTCTACAGTCCATGGGGTCACAAGAGTCAAACATGACTTAGTGATTAAAATTAAACAAACAAAAAAATATATATAAAGTATATTTCAATATACTTTTAAAATGCATATTTTTGAAAATCCTATGTTTTTTTTGGAAAAGGTGATGACAGAGGATGAGAGGGCTGGATGGCATCACCGACTTGATGGATGTAAGTCTGAGTGAACTCCAGGAGTTGGTGATGGACAGGGAGGCCTGGTGTGCTGCGATTCATGGGGTCGCAAAAAGTTGGACACGACTGAACAACTGAACTGAACTGAACTGAACTGATGCTTTTTTAAAAATAAAATTGATAATAATTATCCACTGGCAAAATATACAAGCAAACAAACCCCACATCCAGGGACAGTGGATCTGATTCCACAGTTATTTAGAAATAATTTATCCATTTTTAATAATGATTCAATTATAGTTTTATTATATGATCTTCCCTGGTATGTTTCCTTCTTTAATTTGGCATTAATTATTAGTTTAATTTTAAGTAAATTTTAATTTTTCAAGTGAAAAAAATATTTCTAATAAGATTAGGTAAATGATAATGTGTCTGCATGGTAAATACTGTATTAAAGAATATTGTTTGAATTGTATCAATGTGTCTGTTTCACTAATAAAGTACTGTAAATTTAGATGTATTCAAAATAAAGGCATAAGTGTATCACTAAATTGATTATTATTCAACATTTCAGCAGGCTTTCTCAGTCTTTCCACACCTCTTATCTCAGTGAGTAACTGAACATATGGCTTTGTAGGATTCTCTGGAGATGAAGAAAGGAGTGATTTTTTTTTTCTTTTAAGAAATTGATTCCAGTGTGTGTAGTGAGCTTCTGCGTCTGTGTGTCTCTGTGAGTACTTGAATATGCTGCACAATATGAAACTGGAGGTTTTTGCTAAGGGAAATCATGTAGCTATCCATCATGGGGTAGGGAATGGGGGTAGTCACTTACAGAGTGCTTCTTCTGCTTTCTGGAATTAAGTCACCAAATGTGCAAAGTTACTGAGTAAAGGTAATGAGGTCATTCATATGATATGATAACTGTATGACTACAGATATGGGCAAAGGATATATAGACATACATGCATACACAAGCATATGAAGAATTTACTCTCTCAAGAAATAGTCTGTATGTAAATATATACATACATATATATATGATAAGAGATACATATAAATATATGATAAAGTTTAGGTCATTAAAATATGTTAGGGTAAAGTTTTTTTAGAAAAGTCAAACTCAAATTCAATGCATGCAACTATGATTTCAAGCAGTAATGGAGAATTTATGCTGGTCTAAAAAGTTGTTTACATGAATATTTAAATACATGGTGGTGGGTGTTAAGTCCTTATGGTATTAGGAGTTTATCACTTAAACCTTTAAGTGGAATCACAGCAGTTTGTTTTAAAAGTCAGTATATATAATTATTTTATAATTGTTGAAACAAGATGAATAATTTTTTATTTCATCTTAAAAATATGAGTATATATGTTGCTTTTAAAATTCGTTTAGGAAGTAATTGAGTAAAGAAATTGAAAAATACTGTTGAAATATATAAGTTGAAAAGGAATAAAATAGGTCATCGTAAGATAAGAAAAGAGTAGACTAATGTATTTCATATTTGGAGAGAGGATTCAGTAAGGCACAATAATTGACTGCCTGAAGCAGGTTAATGTGGGACAAAGAAAGAAGGTGTAAAATATCATGGTAGCTTTAAAGTCTGAATATCAAGAATACTGGAAGATTTGAAGTGTCAGAAGATAGTTTTAAACTTTTCTTGGTTTCCATTTGGCAGAATTCACCTAAAAAGATTCAGGGACATGAGTCATTTAGGTCTTCCAAACTATTTAACCATTTATCTAGTCAGGTTAATTTAAGTACTAAAATATCTCAGCAGTTAAAATTTGTTATTATAATTAAGGAAAATAAACACATTACCTTTATCAACTGAAGTTATATTCTGAATCATCTAAACTTTTAATTCACTATCTCAGTATTTTCCTTAATCTATTGTTACTGTTGTATTTGGTTTAAATTGAAAATTTTGTAAGATCATAAAAGCTCCTCACCATCACTCCTTCTAGCGTCTCAGCTTTTATGTTCAAATACCCCATTTCAATATTTTGCATGTGGCTATTAGTACAGTTCTAACTAAAACTATATACACTTGTATAAACATACTCACACACTCATACACACATCTACTTAAAGTCAGCTTCAGCAAATAACTTGATATATATTTAAGTTTTCTAAATATATTGTGTAAAAGTAAAAATTACGAATAAAACTTGATTTTGCACATACACTGTTCACTGACAAGTAGAAAGGATAGATCCAAAATATAATTCAATAGTAGGGTAATATGAAAAAAAATTGAATAAATTTCAACATACAGAGGCAAAGTGATCCTGGAGTACTAGAAATATGTGAAGGAGCCTTCAAAAGCAAGGTGAACACTGAGGGAAGCTAAAGGAAATATAAAGTCAATCCAATCAAATCAACTAAATCAAATCATATAAAGTAAAATAAAATGAAATAACAGATACATGTGAAGAACTTAATGACTTTGAGGGGTTCAAGACTGCAGTGGAAGAAGTAACTGCAGATGTGGTAAAAATAAACAAGATAACTAGAATTAGCAGTGGAGCCTGAAGAGGTGACTGAATTGCTGCAATCTCAAGGCAAAAGTTTCATGGATGAGGAGCTGCTTCTTATGGATAAACAAGGAAAGTAGTTTCTTGAGATGGAATCTACTCCTAGTGAAGATGCTGTGAAGATTGTTCAAATGACATTTAGAAGGTTGTTCAGTCATTCAGTTGTGTCTGACTTTTGAGCCCATGGACTGCAGCATGCCAGGCTTCCCTGTCCTTCACCATCTCCCGGAGCTCATTCAAACTCATGTTCATTGAGTCAGTGATGCCATCCACAAATCTCATCCTCTGTCATCCCCTTCTCTCCACCTTCAATCTTTCCCAGCATTAAGGTCTTTTCTAGTGAGTTGGCTCTTCATATCAGGTGGCCAAACTATTGGAGCTTCAACTTTAGCATAAGTCCTTCCAATGACTATTCAGGATTGATTTCCTTTAGGGTTAACTGGTCTGATCTCCTTGCAGTCCAAGGGATTCTCAAGAGTCTTCTCCAACACCACAGTTCAAAAGCATCAATTCTTCAGTGCTCAGCTTTCTTTATGGTCCAACTCACATCCATACACGACTACTGGAAATACCGTAGCTTTGACTAGATGGCCCTTTGTTGGCAAAGTGATGTCTCAGCTTTTTAATACACTGTCTAGGTTTGTCATAGCTTTTTTTCTGATTTAGAATATGACAGAAACTTAGTAAATAAAGCAGCAGAGCTTGAGAGGATTGACTCTAGTTGTAAAAGAAGTTCTCTGGGTCCGATGCTATTAAACTGCATTGCATGCCACAGAGAAACCTTTGGTAAAAGGAAGTGTTAATCAGTGCAGCACATATGATTGCTGTCTTATTTGAAGAAATTTCTATAGCCACCTCAACCTTCAGCAACCACCACCCAGATCAGTCAGCAGCCACCAACATCCAAGTAAGACCTTCCACTTTAAATTAAGTACTTTGTTCTTTTAGACATAGTGTTATGACACAATTAATATAATACAGTATTTTTTCAATATTACTTTTATATGCACTGAGAAGCCAAACAAAATTCATGTGACTTTTTAATTAAAATACTCTATTCCAGTGATTGGAACCAAACCCACAATATCTCAGAAGTATTTCTGTTTCAAACCCCAATCTAATCTAGCCACCCTGTCTCACCTGAGGAGGGAAAAAACATACTCAGAAATACTTGTGAGGTTCACAGTCCAGAGGAATAAAATCACTAAAATTGAGACCTAATCTTAGGAGCACAGAATGCTTGCCCTTCTTCACTGCTGAAGACTATAGCACTAAAGGCCTATTTCCAACAATTCCTTTTATCTAATTTAACCAATTCCCAATCCAATGAAAATGAAATCAAATCAAATCAGTCCCATCAAATGATTTTATCATTTTGTGATGGGAATTCAGCATTTATAATTACAAATGAAAGAGTAGACTGGTGTTTCTGAAACACCACTCAACTAGTAGTATGAAGAATGCATTGGCAGGGTACTAAGTGCAAAAATGAAAGCATATATTTTATGTATTCATGCTATCATAATTTCAGTCCTTTTAGTTGTCTGCAATTAATAATTTGTTCAACTTTATTACCACGAGGAACATCAAGTTATATATTAGAAGAAAATAAATGTACTCTATCATTTACTTCTGATAAGCCTGATGTTAATGTCATGCATTTAAGTATAGATTTTTTTTTTGTCTTCAAAGTTTTTCTAGGGGAGACCCCCTCTCCATCCTATTTTATTTTATTTTATTTATAAATTAAGAAAAAAAGCCAATTGATTGAGGAAAGTAGAAGATTTTGAAATGATTTTCTGAAAATGTTCAAATTTACTTGGGAATTTTACTTATTGTTCTTTTAAAAGCTACTACTTAGTGTTTACTTATTGTTCTTTAAAAGCTACTACTTTACTGGAGCCTACATTATGCTCAAGGAAACCACTAATAAACAGCAATAATAATGACATGGTAAATTGTCTCTAGTGGATTCCTATACATTTTAATAATGACTTGTAGAACAAGATTAAGCTATATAGTTAAGAATAATCAGAAAGCATGTATACAGGTGACATCCTTTATTGTCTTATTTCATATTATTAGATGTTGATACATTGTGGGTGTAATAAAAAAAATCTATTCAAGACAATGGTATTAAAAAGAAATCAATAATTACATCAAGGAGAACAAGTCCAGAAAGCAGAAACAATAGGTGAATTTAAAGTATTCATAAAAAAAATTCATTTTGGGAATATTTGAACACTTGAGATTCTGTGCCATGCACCTAAAATATTAAGGCATACAAAACTCTTGCATAATTTCACCATGGTTTGACTTTTTGCACAGCTGGATTTAGTTTATTGCTTTAGCAACATGGATTCTCATCAACACAGTCTACATTTGATTTCAAGATTTTGTGTTAAAAGCACTGGAGAAGATTTGAACAATTGGAGAATAATTTCTTGAAATGTAGATTTTGTCAGGCAGGATTACCATAAATAGCCTTTGATATTTTCATTTAGAAAAACTGTCAATATATAAATATCCAAATATTCAGAAAGCCAGGATTATAAAAGTCATGATGCTTATTTAATCTGTCAGGCTGCCTTTTAAGGGAAAGTGTTGTTCAGTATCCTTAAAGTTTAACACTATAATTTGTCTACAAATGTGGTAATAGAGTTTGGATTCATGAACCTTAATTTAATGTGTAAAATACTGAGAAAAATTTCCAGAGCATTCCCAATTGTATGTATTGAAAGCTAAGTTATACTGGATAATTAGCTTTAAAATGTATATACTATTTATAGTTTGAAATAGATCCCATATTGCATTATCACTCCCATTTTACAAGTGGGAAGAGTAAGGTACAGTGAATCTTAATTGTTTGGCTCAGAAAGTGGCATTCAGAAACATTTAAAAATATATAAATATATGCTCTTTTTGTTCCCTTTTATAGAATCCATTTTCCGTGTGGATAGGAATTATCAAAGACAAAACTGCACTGGGCAAAGCTTTAGAGGTAAGAAATATTTTATTCAAGGCTATTCATAAACAAATGGGACCTAATTAAACTTAAAAGCTTCTGCACTACAAAGGAAACTATAAGCAAGGTGAAAAGACAGCATTCAGAATGGGAGAAAATAATAGCAAATGAAGCAACTGACAAACAACTAATCTCAAAAATATACAAGCAATTATATACAGCTCAATTCCAGAAAAATAGACCACCCAATCAAAAAATGGGCTAAAGAACTAAATAGACATTTCTCCAAAGAAGACATACGGATGGCTAACAAACACATGAAAAGATGCTCAACGTCACTCATTATCAGAGAAATGCAAATCAAGACCACAATGAGGTACCATTTCACACCAGTCAGGATGGCTGTGATCCAAAAGTCTACAAGCAATAAATGCTGGAGAGGGTGTGGAGAAAAGGGAACCTTCTTACACTGTTGGTGGGAATGCAAACTAGTACTGCCACTATGCAGAACAGTGTGGAGATTGCTTAAAAAACTGGAAATAGAACTGCCTTATGACCCAGCAATCCCACTGCTGGGCATACACACTGAGGAAACCAGAATTGAAAGAGACACATGCACCCCAATGTTCATCACAGCACTGTTTATAATAGCCAGGACATGGAAGCAACCTAGATGTCCATCAGCAGATGAATGGATAAGAAAGCAGTGGTACATATACAGAATGGAGTATTGCACAGCCACTAAAAAGAATACATTTGAATCCGTTCTAATGAGGTGGATGAAACTGGACCCTATTATACAGAGTGAAGTAAGCCAGAAGGAAAAACACCAATACAATATATTAACGCATATATATGGAATTTAGAAAGATGGTAACAATAACAACGTATGCAAGACAGCAAAAGAGACACAGATATATAGAACAGTCTTTTGGACTCTGTGGGAGAGTGAGAGGGTGGGATGAGTTGGGAGAATGGCATTGAAACATGCATAATATCATATATGAAATGAGTCGCTAGTCCAGGTTCAGTGCATGATACTGGATGCTTGGGGCTGGTGCACTGGGATGACCCAGAGGGATGGCACGGGGAGAGAGGAGGGAGGGGGGTTCAGGATGGGGAACACGTGTATACCTGTGGTGGATACTTGTTGATGTATGGCAAAACCAATACAATATTGTAAAGTAATTAACCTCCAATTAAAATAAATAAATTTATACTAAAAAAAAGGGGGCTATTCTAATAGCAGGGATGGAGGGAGAGACCAGAAAACAGTCCAAACTCAAGTCTACTGAAAAAATAATGCAGAAATTTTTAAGAGGGTGACCAGGGGATGTTCATGAGCCACCCATGTTTGTAAATAGAAGTTCTCTGGAATTCTGTATAAATTTGAACTTGATAACTTAATTTCTGATACTTTATTCTTGGAAAACAATCCAAGAATCACACAAATATATTTTTGCATATTCTATTTAATCTAACATTATTTATGATAGTACAAATCTGGAAATTTTCCAGCTGTGCAGCACAAGGAAATTGGTAAACAAACCATTGTATCCAAATGAGAGCACACAATATAACCATATAATGGTGTTTGAGGGGTGTTATTATTAACATAGTATAATATTCATAATAGTAATTAAATAAAATCTATAAGATTATATACATATTTATATTCAGTATATACCTACTTTTGAAAAACTATTGCACTTATTAGAAAACATAGACTCAGATGGGATAAATGTTTAGCAGTTTTTAGTTTTGAATCATGAAACTAGGGTGTTATTTTTCATAATTATTGTATTTCTTAATATTCAAAAAATAAAACTTTTTTGCATAATAATGGAAATGAAGAAAACAGAGCAACATTAAAGGGGAGAGAAAGAAAAATATATGAGAGGTATTTGAAAATATGAAAAATATGAAACTACAAAATGAGGTTAAAAAGATTATTGATTTCATAGAAAATTAGCATTCTATTAGTAACGGGTTGTTTATTTAGGATTATTTTACTGTGACAAATAGAAAAAGTCAATTCTCACTATGTAAATCTTACCAGTAAAAGAATTATATGTATATGATATATAATTATATGCTAACTATAAATGTACTTAGAAAAATATATATTGATACATATTAGATGAATACATGATTGTGGCCAGATCAGTGACATGTTAATGCAAATAGCTGGCTTTAGTCACAACTGAAATTGGGTCATCAGGCCTGTCACTGTTGTTTTTGCTTTTGTGCTGTCTGTAATTTCTGGTGGGTGCAAACTTTGGTGCCACTATGTTGAACATATTTTTGTTTGTTAACAAATTAATATCCAAGTAGCTGGAAGTGTATCCTGTATCAATATGTATATTCAAGATGATCAAACATCTTGGCCAGGAAATATGATATTCTAATTGGACAAGTTTAGGTTGAAGTCCTCAGCACTTCCATTACAAGAAGTGAGGGGAGGAAAGATGAAACTCCAGATGAAAATCAGGATTCTCTTTAATACATGTGAAAGAATTCAGTGTATGAGAAGAATCAGCTGGTCACTAAAAACATGAATTTTACTGGTATAAGTTAGAGATTGTAACTAGCTAATTAGAAAACTACCATGAGTATTATAATTATTGTACTGCTACTGCTACTGTTGCTAAGTCACTTCAGTTGTGTCGGACTCTGTGCAACCCCATGGACTGCAGCCTACCAGGCTCCTCCGTCCATGGGATTTTCCAGGCAAGAGTTCTGGAGTGGGTTGCCATTGCCTTCTAGTTAATGTATAAATGACATGAATTAATGCAAAAACATTAATATTTATATCACAATATAATATAAAATGTGTTAACTATGTAGAAAAGTATTAATTGAAGGTTAGCATGACTATGGTATAGTAATTCTGTTAAAGAAAACACAAATTAAAGGATGTTTCTAACATTACCTCACAAGATTTATGTGGTTTTATATAAGTTTTGTGAAAAACACATTATTCAACTAAAATTAAACTTTATCTCCTTGAAAAAGTCAGTTTTAGAAAGTAATGAATAAGTGCAAATGTACGGAACTAAAGAGAAACATTTTTAGAGAATTGAAGTTTATGGTTTGAAAATTTTTAAGTAAAAAAAAAAAAAAAGTGAGTCAAAAGTCATTTCTAAAATCCATTTGATTCTTAGCACATCATATACTTACAGCACCTTGCCTGATAATCTGTTAATAGGGGTAAATCTGAAGAAAGTCCTGCTTTAGAGAATCCAAGCTCAGAGCAAGACTGTTTGAGCCTGAATTTCATCTTTATCATTTACCATCATGACTTATCTCATTGTGCTTCAGTTTCTTTATCTGAAAGTAGAACTTAATTCAGCACTTCAGTTCAGTTCAGTTCAGTTCAGTCGCTAAGTCGTGTCCGACTCTGCGATCCCATGAATTGCAGCACACCAGGCCTCCCTGTCCATCACCAGCTCCCAGAGTTCACCCAAAATCATGTCCATCCAGTCGGTGATGCCATCCAGCTATCTCATCCTGTCATCCCCTTTTCCTACCTCCTCCAATCCCTCCCAGCATCAGGGTCTTTTCCAATGAGTCAACTAGTTTCAGCTTCAACATCAGTCCTTGCAAAGAACACCCAGGACTGATCTACTTTAGGATGGACTGGTTGGACATCCTTGCAGTCCAAGGGACTTGCAAGAGTCTTCGCCAACACCACAGTTCAAAAGCATCAATTCTTCAGCACTCAGCTTTCTTCACAGTCCAACTCTCACATCCATACATGACCACAGGAAAAACCATAACCTTGACTAGATGGACCTTTGTTGGCAAAGTAATGTCTCTGCTTTTGAATATGCTGTCTAGGTTGGTCATAACTTTCCTTCCAAGGAGTAAGCATCTTTTAATTTCATGGCTGCAATCACCATCCACTGTGATTTTGGAGCCCCCAAAAATAAAGTCTGATACTGTTTCCACTGTTTCCCCATCTATTTCCCATGAAGTGATGGGATCAGATGCCATGATCTTCGTTTTCTGAATGTTGAGCTTTAAGCCAACTTTTTCACTCTCCTCTTTCACTTTCATCAAGAGGCTTTTTAGCTCCTCTTCACTTTCTGCCATAAGGGTGGTGTCATCTGCATATCTGAGGTTATTGACATTTTTCCCCTCAATCTTGATTCCAGCTTGTGCTTCTTCCAGCCCAGCGTTTCTCATGATGTACTCTGTATATAAGTTAAATAAGCAGGGTGACAATATACAGCCTGACATACTCCTTTGGAATTAAATGGATTACTCTCATACACCCACAGAAGCATACATGCATTTATACATATGTGCAGATTAAGACAACAGTGTCTGACATATGGAAAGCATTTCAAAATATTTGGAGAAGGTAATGGAACCCCACTCCAGTACTCTTGCCTGGAAAATTCCATGGACGGAGGAGCCTGGTAGGCTGCAGTCCATGGGGTCTTGTTAATAAAAATCAGTCATATTAGATATTAGCATCTTGAAACACAACTATTTCCTAACAAAACTGATCATTTTACCAAAAAAAAAAAAAAAAGCCAATACTTGATCCAAGTTTAACTTATTTCAATTTAAATTGTTTGCTTGCTGCTTGGTTACAAGAAAATTGTAAACATTAAAATTAATTTTCTGTAAAAAATTTTTGTAAAATTTTCTTTAAAATAATTTGGCAGACCACTGTTGTGCACTATAATTGGGCAATGACAACAAAACTCCAATAATCACAGAACAATTGAAAGCAGTTTGTCCTATAACCACAATTATTTAAAACAGAAAGTGTCTTCATCAGGATATCTATTTTTGTATCTATACTTGTCTACCTCATAATATTTTAAGAATTTCATTATTCAGAAATTACATTCTCTGGCTACCATCAAGTCCCCCTTGAAAAAAAACAAATTAATAATGAATCAGACAAAAATTGTAAGCACTAGCATTCTGTGTTTTCACACTGACTTAGGAGAGCTAGCTGGATTTCCCTAACCAGTTTCAGAGTTAGTAAGAATGCTATTTCTCAGAGAAGCAAATTATGCTGAAAATAAGAGCAATTTGATTTAGTAGCTTATGAAAGAGCAGAGACAATTTCAGGCCACATCCAGGACCTGTTTAAAGAGTGTTAAACTTCATATGGGTCATGACTCTGCCTAAATCTGACTATAGTCTTAAAAACGTCATTGTGAGTATTTATTCCCTACACAATAAAATATTGAGCTTCAGAATCTCAGGTGAAAGCAGTGTGGCACATAGAGAAAAGTGAGCTGTTTCAAGTAGTGTTTGGATGAGACTCTAGCAAGACTCTGAGTGAAAGTATCTTTCACTCATGTCGTAAGTAAAATATCAGAAAGATGGAGTTTATTTTTAACTGAAAAATATCACTTGAAACAGCAGAATTGGTGAGTGGCATATCTATTTCCTTTTGTAGATCAAGTCACTTGATATTTTGCATCTGGTATCAACAGTTAATAGGTGACTGCATAGAACATGGAAAATGATAGAGGGGCAACTTATTGAGTATTTAGTCCTTAATCTATTTTTAAATGATTGGCTCAACCAGAAACTTAACACTAGTGGGGACTTTTTGTCATGTCTATGACACCGCCATGTTCAGTCTTGTCCTTCCATAACTATGGAAATTATTATTAGAGAACAGAATGTAAATATTTTAAATCATAATATAATATATATAATATATAATATATATTATGGTAGAATTCTATTAAATTTGTGCTTATCATTTCTGGCAAAACTGCTTCAGTTGGGGCTTCCCTGGTGACTCAAATAGTAAGGAATCTGACTGCAATGTGGGAAACCTGAGTTTGATCCCTGGATTGGGAAGATTCCCTGGAGAAGGGAATGGCTACCCACTCCAGTATTCTTGCCTGGAGAATTCCATGGACAGAAGAGCTTGATGGGCTAGAGTCCAAGGAGTTGCAAAGAATCAGACACGCCTGAGCGACTAATGCACAACACACATGTTTGTAGCCATATCTCCCTCTTTTTCATGTGATGGGAGAGTTAATCTCATTCTCAACTTCAGGAGGAACCACTGATCAGTTCAGTTCAGTTCAGTTCAGTCGTGTCCAACTCTTTGTGACCCCATGAATCGCAGCACGCCAGGCCTCCCTGTCCATCACCATCTCCTGGAGTTCACTCAGACTCACTTCCATCGAGTCAGTGATGCCATCCAGCCATCTCATCCTCTGTCGTCCCTTTCTCCTCCTGCCCCCAATCCCTCCCAGCATCAGACTCTTTTCCAATGTGTCAACTCTTCACATGAGGTGGCCAAAGTATTGGAGTTTCAGTTTCAGCATCATTCCTTCCAAAGAACACCCAGGACTGATCTCCTTTAGGATGGACTGTTTGGATCTCCTAGTCCAAGGGGCTCTCAAGAGTCTTTTCCAACACCACAGTTCAAAAGCATCAATTCTTCAGTGCTCAGCTTTCTTCACAGTCCAACTCTCACATCCATACATAGTTTGTATCTGTAAGAACATCCCTTCCTCTCTGTTTGTACTTATTGGCTAGGTATAAACACATTAATCATTCCTTAACCTTGACACTCTTGCCATTTTGAATGTGGTAATTCTTTGTTATGAAGTGTTGTTCTGCACACTGTAGGGACATTGAGCTACATCCCTGTATCTGCTTGCTGAACTCCAGTAGTATATACCAGTCCAGTTGTGACAACCAGAGTGGTGTCCAATTATTGTCAAATAACCTCATGTGTGCACAATTGTCCCTCGTTGAAGAAAAAAGAAATGTAAATATATATATATATAGATAGATAGATAGATATGCATAATTTAGAATTTAACAACTAATGTTAAATATATATATATTATATATAATGTATATATATACATACTTATATTAAAATTTATAATTTAACAAGTAATCCTTATCTTGCAGCAAATGAAAGATAAAACCAGAATACTGCCATGCTCTTCAATATTATATTCCAACACAGAACATGGATTTTTCTTAAAAATAAATAAAATGGGAAATGCCTGATACATTTGAATATGATAGTTCATGCCAATAAAAAATTCGGCTCTGACAAAAAACAACTGTCTATATTTTGCTCAGTGAATAATTAATAACGCTGATATTGCAGTGAAGTATGCTTTAGAGGGCATTATATAATGATAAAACACTTAAGCTTAAGGGTTTTTAGATAAATGTTGATAAGCAAGCTGTTGCTTTATAAGTAAGCTGTTTTCTTCAAGTGAGAAAATTGTTATCCTTAAAAGAAAGCTGCTTGCTCAGATGAGAAAATGGGTTGCCCAATTAAACTTATTTATATTAATATTCTGAAGCAAGCAGTGAAAAGATGTGCTAGTTTGATGTTTTATGTTTCCTAGAACAAAGAAGTTATATTTGCTGAAATGGTCTCAGTCCTAATGAAAAGTAGGAGGGCAAGGGTCTGATACTTACCTCCCTTCATAGTTTTAGGGGTAGCTTTTCCATACATGTACCAAGTTGATTCTTATCACTTTAATTTTCTGATATCTTTCAGAAGGTAATAGGTTTATTTTTAACTTAATCTACTTTATTATAATTTTTTATTTATGGAATTTATATGAACAGGTATGCTTTGAAACTTCCTGTTACCTGAGACCCTATTCATTTTACTGTTATGAATGTAGTTGACTTTATCACCCTACTTTTTCCTGACATCTTGTCTTCCACTCCTAAGATTATCATCAGAGTGGACATATTTAAAATTGACCAAAGACAAATTATACTCTCTTCTCTGGAAATTTATCTCTGGAAAGCAAATTATTTCTTGGTGATTGATATAAAAACTCAAGCTCATGGGAATTTGCTGTATGGCTCAGGAAAATCAAGCAGGTGCTCTGTATCAACCTAGAGGGATGGGCTGGGAAGGGAGATGAGAGGGAGTTTCAAAAGAGAGAGGATATATGTATACCTATGTCTGATTCATGTTGAGGTTTGAAAGAATACAGCAAAATTCTGTAAAGCAATTATCCTTCAATAAAAAATAAATAAATTTTTCTAAAAAAGCTCAAACACTTTGAGTTTCCAGTACTTCTTTCAGGTAGCTGTATTTGTGTGTGTACATGTGTGTATGTCTTATGGGTCACCATATCCAAGGAAGAGTTGAGTTACAGAAAGAAATGGAAGAATAAAGCAGACATTTAGAAAGAAACAAAGATGGGATAAAGGGGGAAAGTATTGATGGCATCAGGTCTGGCTACATAATTTGCAGGGCCCAGTGCTGATGAAAAGATGAGACCTTTTATTCAAAAAGGCAAAAACACGTGCAGCCATTAAGGGTCAGTCAGTCAGTAGGTCAATCGTTCAGTCATGTCTTACTCTTTTGGCCCTCCAGGCTCCTCTGTCCATGGGATTCTCCAGGCAAGAATACTGGAGCGGATTGCCATCCCCTCCTCCAGAGGATCTTTCCAACTCAGGGATCAAACCGGTATCTCTTATTTTCCCTGCATTGGCAAGTGGATTCTTTACCACTGTGCCACCTGGGAAACCCAACTGTTAAACGTACTGAAACATGAAACTTTTTCGCCATCTTTTGCAGTCTCTTTCTTTACCCATCAGACGGTTTTAATATCCCATGAAATGTTGTGCCTCCTTGAGAATGAGGATACTTGCAGAGCAAGTGCAGACCCTCAGAGAAGTACCGGTGATGTATACTCGCTCTGCTCCCCTATGCATCTCCTTTCCCACCAATCAGACATTGGTCCAATATGTGATCCAGCCAAGGAAAGTCAATCTTTCCATAAGCCAGTCACCCCCAACACACAGTGACAAAATTCCAAAGGGATTAGGATTCCTATGCAGAATGATCAGTACCTGAATTATGAATATGCAACAGCTCTAACCTGCCAAGTTGTTCAATGAGAGAGCCATGGCTTTGCCAGCTTGGGGTGAGGATGGCTGCTGCCCATGCTGCATTCCTGATTCTGACTTGTGCCCAGGTCTCTACAGTCACTGGGTAGGCCGAGGGTTGTAGGGTGTCAGTGCAGGGGCCAAGGCCTTGGGGAGCAAGTGCATCAGGGACCAGTGGGCAACTGAGAGCAGATATGAGCTGGCAGGCCAGGGTGCCAGAGGACAGGGGAACAGACAGCTTAGGAAAAGGAGAGGGGCAGGGAGCAAGACCACTTTGGTGCCTTGGCTCCCTGTGACATATTCCATTTTCCTATGGAACTCCACCTACAAATATAATTTGAGAGATAAATGGTAATTTCAGGATTAACCACAGAATATTAACTTTTAAGCCCTACTCTTTCTGAGTGAGCAGCTCTGAGTGACTGTTGTAAACTCATGCATCTGACTCTGGTGTGTATTACTACCCCTGTTGTTGTTCAGTTGCTCAGTCTGATTCTTTGCAACCCATGGACTACAGCACGCAATCCTGTCCTTCTCTATTTCCCAGAGCTTGCTCAAACTCATGTCCATTGAATCAGTGATGCCATCCAACCATCTCATCCTGTCCCCTTCTCCTGCCTTCAATCTTTCCTGTCATCTTTTACAGCCTCGGATTTAAGTTTATTCCTGAGACCTATCTGTATCCATGTCCTTGGATATTTGCTGACAGTCAGGCATCCTTACACCTTGCTCTCATTTTTTGCTTAATGTAGCTATAGTTAGAATCATTAATTTTTCATTCTCTATATTGGCTTATCTTTCTCCCTTTGAGTTTTTCTGCCTTTCCGCTGTCCCATCTCTCCATATTACTCCATCACTGTAACTCTCTCATTCTCATTTACATCTTTGATCCTAGAATTTATTGTGGAATATAAAGTCATGAAACACCTAGTATGACTCCAATTTCATGACTTTGATATAGAAGAAATGAAGTTTTCTCAGAGAGGCATCTCCCCCTGAATCTCATGATACTGTATTATCTCTTCATGATGAAGAATGAACAAAAAACACTTAAAAATTAGTTTGAGCTAGTATCTTATTTCAGAATTCAGTAAGACAACTTTTAGATTATTTTTAATTAATTAAACCTTTAATTAGCTAAAATAACTCAGAGACCCTAATATTAACAGCCCTCAAAATTTTAAGAAATAATACTCCCAAAATATCCAAATGTTAATTTCAATTGAGGCTCTTCCAGTAAAGGGCAGCTGCTGTTAGCATGTTAGCATTCACAAAGAAAATTATGACTTTTAGATACACATTTTAGAATAAAATGGAAGACTAGTATTTATAAGATGAAAGAATGTTACTGATGTAATTTCTATCATAATTCTAAAATACTTTTCTTAGTACTAAAAGAATACAAATATTGATGTGCTCTGTGACCTAGAAAAAGACTACACAGATAAATAGGATGAACCAGAAAACCAAGAAAACATTGCCTCTAATAAACAATGGATCTATTCCAAGCTGTTGTTTTGTGTTACATTCCATTCTTGTTAATTTGAAGTTTACAAAATATGCAGAAACTTTTGTCTACCCAGTGATTTGTCTATATAGTTTTCCACTCTATTTTAAGTTGTTTTAGAATTAGTCCGAGTGGAGCGAGCGAGCTGAGTAGTTGTGTGATTGAGTCCCGGAGACCGGTAACGCTTGCAGCATGGCTGACCAGCTGACTGAAGAGCAGATTGCAGAATTCAAAGAAGCTTTTTCACTATTTGACAAGGATGGTGATGGAACTATAACAACAAAGGAATTGGGAACTGTAATGTGGTCTCTTGGGCAGAATCCCACAGAAGCAGAGTTACAGGACATGATTAACGAAGTAGATGCTGATGGTAATGGCACAATTGACTTCCCGGAATTTCTGACAATGATGGCAAGAAAAATGAAAGATACAGACAGTGAAGAAGAAATTAGAGAAGCATTCCGTGTGTTTGATAAGGATGGTAATGGCTATATTAGTGCAGCAGAGCTCCGCCATGTGATGACAAACCTTGGAGAGAAGTTAACAGATGAAGAGGTTGATGAAATGATCAGGGAAGCAGATATTGATGGTGATGGTCAAGTAAACTATGAAGAGTTTGTACAAATGATGACAGCAAAGTGAAGACATTGTACAGAATGTGTTAAATTTCTTGTACAAAATTGTTTATTTGCCTTTTCTTTGTTTGTAACTTATCTGTAAAAGGTTTCCCCCTACTGTCAAAAAAAAATATGCATGTATAGTAATTAGGACTTCATTCCTCCATGTTTTCTTCCCTTATCTTACTGTCATTGTCCTGAAACCTTATTTTAGAAAATTGATCAAGTAACATGTTGCATGTGGCTTACTCTGGATATATCTAAGCCCTTCTGCACATCTAAACTTAGATGGAGTTGGTCAAATGAGGGAACATCTGGGTTATGCCTTTTTTTTTTTTGAGTAGTTTTCTTTAGGAACTGTCAGCATGTTGTTGTTGAAGTGTGGAGTTGTAACTCTGCGTGGACTACGGACAGTCAACAATATGTACTTAAAAGTTGCACTATTGCAAAACGGGTGTTTTATCCAGGTACTCGTACACTATTTTTTTGTACTGCTGGTCCTATACCAGAAACATTTTCTTTTATTGTTAACTTGCTTTTTAAACTTTGTTTTAGCCACTTAAAGAAAATCTGCTTATGGCACAATTTGCCTCAAATCTATTCCAAGTTGTATATTTGTTTTCCAATAAAAAAATTACAATTTACCCAAAAAAAAAAAATAAGTTGTTTTAAAACATAACTCTCTAGATATAATGCTGAAAGGATACAAATATAGTTATTTTTAGTTCATATTTTTAGACAAAGAACCTTAAGTCTTCACTGAAACACTATTATAACCTCAATTTTTGCTCCCTTGGCACCCTTCTTCTTCCATTGTACTGTTTTTTAAATAGTTCTTTCTCTCTCTCTTTCTCTGTGTGTGTGTATATATATATATATATATGCTTATTTATATGTATATATAAGCTCTTTCTCCCATCTGACATTTGTCTATTGTTCTTATATTTAGTAACAATTTCAAATGGGTTAGAGATTTGAGAATTGAGACAAGATATGAATCTGTTCAATACATTTTGAAGCTATAAGCATAAGAAAGTGAAAGTGAAAGTGCAACTCTCTCAGTCATGTCTGACTCTTGGAGACCGCATGGACTATACAGTCCATGGAATTCTCCAGGGGATCTTCCCAACCCGAGGATCAAACCCAGGTCTCCCACATTGCAGGCAGATTCTTTACCAGCTGAGCCACAAGGGAAGTGCAAGAATACATTTAACTGGAGTGGGTAACCCATCCCTTCTCCAGTGGATCTTCCTTACCCAGGAATCAAACTGGGTCTCCTCTATTGCAGACATATCTTTTACCAACTGAGCTATCTGGAAAGCCCCATATGTATGCATATATATTTGTTGAGAATAAGGTAAGATATATACAAATATATATGTAGTATGTATGTGTCTTACCTTATCGTCAAAAATAACATTGACCTTGTTCTTTAATGAATTTGACCACTATAAAATTATTTTTCATGATTTCCCTTACTTTGTCTGATTTAAAATTTGATGAAAGATTTGCCCCTACACCTTCTCTTTACATTTTATATAGTAACTTTGGGCAGCCTACTCTATTCCCATTATTTCGTGTGGCCAACATTGAAACCAAACCTTTTTATATGTGTCCTTTAAAAGACTGAGACATTTCAGTTCTAGCCTGAATTTGGGGGGCTTTCTTTTTTTAGTGTACATTGTTGTTTGAATTTTGAAAAATGTTTTTTTTTCCTACATCTATTGAGATAGTTTTTTTTTAATTTTTCTTTTTTTATTCTGTTAATATTAATATCAGTTCCATTTGTCATTACATCTGCCTCACATGTATATCTTGCTCCTTAAATTTTTCAAAATTTAAATGTACATTTCCAAGATAAACTCAGCTTGGTCCTTTCTATACACTGTTTGATTAATTTTACTAAAACTGAATTATGAATTTTGTGACTATATGTTTGAGAATATGGGTCTATATTTTTCTAACTTCTTTGTCTTTAGGATTGGCATAATGCTAGCCTCATAGAATGCATTTTGAAATATTTTCTTCTATTGTCATTTAACTTGTCTCTACTATTCTTGACATTTTCTGGCCTTTTGCTTGTATGGCACCCAAAGAGATTCAGTTAAAAATATAGGAGAGATCATATCTCATCCTTTAATACTAAATGAGTGCTCACTAAACTTTCATCTGAAATAGTGTTGGACTGCCATTCCCGAAGACTCCTTTCTTTGTGGGAACGATGTCTACAACTGTTCTTGACAACAACTGTATAAGTGTTATGGTTCAGTTGCAGACAAAAGAAGGTATTCTTGTAGGAATGACTGTAGCCAGATCCTGGGTGGCTTACAAATCATCTGGAGACCCAGAAAGGTGCAATCTAAACCAAACTTTCTGCAACAGTTCTCAGCCTCTGAGGTTATGTTGCTACTGCCATGGTTGACCCAACTGCCACTGAAGCCTCAGGAAACTGCCACTTCAGGAAATGTACTGCAATTTGTGTCAATATGTGATTGCCTTCTACCATGCTTCTTTCTTTTACTCAATTTGTTCCTAATTGAAAATCACAGGCATGCATCAATTTATAGAATCTCAGTCATTCAGAAACAACTGAGTTGCAGAGGAGTTTAGAAATCTGCATATTTAAATGTTTTGATATAGTTACTTGTTTGTTTGTTTGTTTTTTGATTTGGTTGTTTTATTCTTTTTGTTTCTTACCTTTTTAGGTCAGAAGGTTTACTATAAAGAGAATAGAATGGGCAATGAATAAACCAATCTCCATATTATACCCCCTTCAAGTGATAGCCTTGGATATGTGCATTGCAGCAGCACCGCTTCATTAAAAATGATTTCTGCAATTAAAAAGTATACATAAATAACAAATATACCTTCAGGTTTTATTCATATGTAAAGCAGCAATAGAAATAGGAAAAGAATCTGTTCATATTTTCTTTAAATGTTGATTTTTATGTGATTCAAATGTTTTAATTTAATGAATCAAACTTTTAAATTACATTTTTCATGATGTCTGCGTATAGAATGTAGATAATTAGAAAATACAATGCTGGTCTTCTTTTGTTTCTTATGAACTTATTTATTTTTGGCTGTGCTGGGTCTTCATTGCTGCACAGGCTTTTCTCTAGTTACCACAAGCTGGTAATACTCAGTAGTTGCAGTGCATAGGCTTTTCATTGCAGTGGCTTCTCTTGTTGTGGAGAATGGACCTCTAGGACACGTGGACTTCAGTAGTTGTGCTACCAGGGCTCAAGTAGTTGTGATTCCCATGCTCTGGAACACAGGCTCAATAGCTGTGGCATGTAGGGTTAGTTGCTTCCAGGCATGTGAGATCTTCAGGGATATGAGATCAAACCCCTGTCTCCTGCATTGGCAGACAGATTCCTTAGCACTGAGGAAAGAGATTCAGTTAAAAATATAGGAGAGGGAAGCCCAATGATGGTTTTTAGATGTAACTTCTCTGTATATAGCACTAATTCAATTGCTCAAACTTTTTTAGCTTCTAAGAAGGATACAAAAATTAAGATTAATTGATTCTATTTCAATATTATATATATATATTATGTACTATATCATGCATAATTATATATCATATATACACATATATAAATATATATACACTTTGTAAATACAAAATACTTGAAGCTATTTCCAAAAACTCCTCAGAGAAATTTGTGCACTATTTATTGCTGTACCAGTTAGTAACAGAAATTACATAATCAAATGGAATAATTTTAGTGCTTACTATGAGGAAAAAAAAGGACACTTTGCAAAATTGTGATATATTACATATTTCATAACTTTAACGTTTATGTTATGTTTTTGACACTTTGACATTGACTTACACGTCTCTGTTTTTTTATGTTCAACATATTTGGGGCCAGTATTCTTTATCATTTTACTTCACTCTGGTAAGTTCTTCTGCACACTAATATGTGTATGCACATGTGCCTGTGCACACAGGCAACTATCGTGAATCTGCCAAGATGATAGCCAACTAATTTTTTCTAGTTCTGCTCAGAAGACAAGATTAAAAAAAGATTTGACTAGGTGAAAACCTTCGTCAAAAGTACTATCTATTTAGATTCCCTCTGTGCTTTCCTTGTTACATTTATATATATAATTCCTTTCAGTGGTAGTATCTTAACATGACTCAGTTGATGGTTTAACCCATTGTTTTCATTTCTTTTGATTTCATTTATCTTTATTTTTTCATTTTATTTTAAGAAGTTCTGTTTGCTAAAGAGAGAAAACTTGTTAACCTTTATCCACACAGTTTTCTAAATATACCTGGCTTATTTTAACTCTTATGTGACATTTTGATGCACAGATATATTTTAGTTAAGTTAAATTCAGTAAGTAAATTATATTACGTACTTGTTCAACAAGACAAAAATAAGAGTGTTAAGGTTTATAAGACAAAATAGTACCTTCAAACTTTTTTTGAGTTATAATTAATTTAAAATATATTACTTTCAGGGGTATAACAGTGACTCAATATCTTTATAGATGATGCTTCATTTAAAGTTATTATGAAACATTAGCTATATTCTTTATGTTGTACAGTGTATCCTTGTAGCTTATTTTCTTTCACATAATCATTTGTACCTCTTAATCCCTTAACTCTGTTTGTGCCTATCCCTTTTCCTTTTCTTATTGGTGCCCACTAGTTTGTTCCCTATATCTATGAGTCTGTTTTTATTCATTCACTTTATTTTTTAAGTTTCACATCTAAGTGATGTATGTACAATATTTGTCTTTCTCTGTCTGACATTTTACTACCTTCCAGGTTCATTCATGGTGTTGCAAATGGAAAATTTTCATATTGTCTTATGGCTATGTAATTTTCCATTGTGTGTGTCTCTCTCTTTGTGCACATATATATACTCTTTCAATATCTTGGCTACTATAAATGATGCTGCTATGAAATTGAGGTGAACATGTATTTGTGATTTAGCGTTCTCATTTTCTTTGACCTATTTTTCTGCCTTTAAATTGCTTCTTTCTTATCTCAAATATTTCCTATTAGTTGATGGAACACTTAAAATGTTATCTACAGTTAAGTTATTAAAAAAACAATGGCAGTATTTTTGAATAATAGCTGTAGTCAGTGTTTAAAAATTCTAAGTGTATGGATATGATACTTTGACCTATAACAACTTTTGTGACTCTTTGTAAAACAAAGACTTCTTCACGACAAAAATACCTACTTAAGGGGTATTAACTTTATATTCTGTTTTGAACTTGGGATTAGCCCCAGATGGATTTTTACAGCATGTTAAATTAGGATTAAATGAATAAAATTATGCAATTGCCGGATTCCCTGAGAAAAGTGAGATTAAAAAAATAATGTCAACATTTGCTGTTAGTATTTAAAACTGCTCAGCTACTTTAGTCAATTCTTAATTTGTCGGCACAAACAAACTTACTCATCAGGAGGAAAAATCTATTTATTTAAATGTATATGTGAAGGATGTTCTCATAAATTGGTAGATCTCTTGTCTGAATGTGTATAAGTTATGCAAAAAAAATTTTTATATGTATGCTTAGAAATTAAGAGAAAGTACATTATGCTATTGCTTAGTTACTATAGGTATTATTTTATAACAATAACCACTTATCTTGGCTAGAAATAGATATTGACAAGATCTTTTCTATTTTTAAAAATCAAATTGGCTCAATATATGCACACTTTTCTGCAATGAGAGTGAATCTTTAAGGCCCAGTGGGGAGTTGCTCAACTATTCTAAACCTATACATATCTATTGGCCTTCCCTGGTGGCTCAGATGGTAAAGTGTCTGCCCATAATGCAGGAGACCTGGGTTCTATCCCTGAGTCAGGAAGATCCCGTGGAGAAGGAAATGGCAACCCACTCCAGTACTCTTACCTGGAAAATTCCATGAACTGAGGAGCCTGATAGGCTACAGCCCATGGGGTCGCAAAGAGTTGGACACGACAGAGCAACTTCACTTTCATATATATCTATTAACCTATGTATTATTCAGTTTAGGGATTATAACATCAGAAGTATCTAATAAATATGTATCATAAAAATCAGCAGGAAATATTCATACAGATGCATCAATAACAACTTAGATATGTGTAAACCTGTGTCAAAATAAATGTGTGTATGTGTGCGTGTGTGAGAGAGAGAGAGAGAGAGAGTCTGTAGGTGGGAATTGAGACTGCCAATTGATTTTCAAGATGACAAGGTCCTTCTCTCAAGAGATATATTACTTATTACTTGGGAAATGGAAAGATATCACAATTCCTCAATTTTAAGATTTATATTTTTCACATTGTAAGATCTCTATAATTAGGATAAGTCTTATAGTCAATAGTATATTATAATTTTTGTCAAGTTGTTACTGTTATATAGTTGTCATTGTTTTCACATGAATGGAACATTGTTGAATGATCAAATAAACACCAACATCAAAAATTACAGAATGAAGGGGTATGAAGGAAAACTCAGAGACAGTTCTGAAGCCCTCTCTTACATAAGTTGTGAATGCTCTTGATAATAGAGAATGCTACTATATAACAACTATTTGCAATGCTATTAAAAACTAACAGCAAAAATTGAAGTCAGAATTTAGAGTAGCTTTAGAAACAATTTTCCCTCTTTATTTCATTTATATTATGCTTATGCCTGTATAAAATATCATATAATAAATTATTTTAAATAAGTCTAAAAGACATTTCTATTAGTATAATTTTATCTAGAATGATACATTAATATTAATAGCTTTAACATTATTAATTTTGGTTTCTTAAAGGATGAAAAATTTTGGTACATGGACTTCCCTGGCGGCTCAGATGGTATAGAATCTGCCTGAAAGGCAGGAAACCTGGGTTCAATCCCTAGATTGGAAAAATCCCCTGGAGAAGGGCATGGCAACCCACTCCAGTATTTTTGCTTGGAAAATTCCATGGATGGAAGAGCCTGGTGGACTTCAGTCCATTGGGTCACAAAGAGTCAGACACAGCTGAGCAACTAACGCTTTCATACCCATTGATGCCTTAGATTTGATGAAATATGGTGATGGTATTAGCATATGAAAACTATTAAACTAGAGAAAAAAAGCTAAGTATGGAATGAGAGTAATTAGTTAGCATAGTCTGCAAGTGTCAAGGGAATATGTAACAAGGAATTGACATTGAACAGAATTTTGAAGGATACACAAGACTTTACCAGGAGGAGAAATTTCAAGGTTTTCCATACAGAACTGCATTGCAGAATGTGTTCCTTAAAGTATTATTCTAGAGGAATGGTCCACAATAAAAGGCATCTGTGGTCAAATTAGCTTAAGAAAAACTGTATATCTTCTCTTCCTTGGGAATTTCACAAAAATGCACAGTGTGTATTAGGAGTTTGGCTTAATTTTTTTAACTAAATATATTTTAATCCAGAATACACTCTTGGGAAATGGTAGGACTGATAATGATTTAAAAGGGGAAAAGTGCAGTGAGATGGAGCTGTAGACCAATAGGCCTTTTGCATATTAAGCAGGATTCTTCAAAGGATTTTGAGTTTTATTCTTGAAGCTGTTAATAGTCATTAGGAAATGGACAGATAGTCCCTACTTGAGAGTAAAAAAAAAATTAAAAGACAAGAACTTTATTTAATAAATAAAGGTATTTAAATAAATACATCTTAACAAAATTTTATTTAACAAAGTTACATGCTAACTCCCCACCCAAAAAAGAATAATCCCCATGGTCTTTTTTTTTTTTTTCCTGCATGGTAGACATTCACTATAAATGTTAATAATATACACTTACCAAGTGTAAAAGTAAAAATGTTAGTTGCCCGGTCATATCCGACACTTTGAGACTCCATGGACTGTAGCCCTTCAGGCTTGTTTGTCTATGGGATTCTCCAGGCAAGAATACTGGCTGCTGCTGCTAAGTCGCTTCAGTCGTGTCCGACTCTGTGCGACCCCATGGACAGCAGCCCACCAGACTCTTCTGTCCACAGAATTCTTTAGGTAAGAATATTGGAGTGGGTTGCCATTCCCTTCTCCAGAGTATTGTCTCAGCCCAGGATTTTAATGTAGGTCTCCTGAATTGCAGGCAGATTCTTTAACATCAGAGTCACCAAAGAAGCCCAGTACTATAGACTCACCAAGTGTAGTTAGTTCTAAAATAACTTAAAATAAATAAATATTGCATATCTCATTGATTGTGAGACATTTTCAGCTAATTCCTTTCTAATATATATATAAAACTATTGAAATATAAGCATGATAATTCAATAAGATTTAAATTATTGAGGAATAATTCTTAATATAGAAACCACTCATTTCAAGGAATTTAAAATGAAATTTGTTTCTGTAGGTTAACAATGTTTGTAGGATTACATGTAAATTTCATAGGACTATACATAACACATTTTCCAGTATTCTTGCCTGGAGAATTCCATGAAGAGAGAAGCCTGGTGGCTTTATAGTCCATGGGGTCACAAAGAGTTGGACACATCTGAGTGCCTAAAACTTTCCAAATTATTTTAGTTTGCACCTGCTTCTCTGAAAAGAGGATAAATTAACCATCCTTACTAAAACATATACTGATATCTGCTCATAGCTTATTTTCCTGGCTTTAATTTTGCAAAATAGTATTATGGTGTAATTCTTCAGTTAAGATTTACAGTACCTTAAGTATTAATTATTTGAAAACTTATTGCTAAATTTGTTAAGCAGCTCACAATTGGAAGAATATATTCTACCACACTCTTACAGTAAATCACTATCTTCAGTCTTTCTGAAGAATTGAACCTTGAATGTGTTAACATCATGTTCAGCAAGATTATTTATTGTTTTAAAGTGCCCAGATATATTAGACATAGGTTTTTATATAATTATGTAAGAAATTAGGATGGATAATGCTGTTAAGGACATAGGTGAAGAAAAATGTCTTCCATTAAGATAGGATCATGAACACTGGTCTAATGCACTGAACCTAGGAATGGTTCAGCATATTGTTTTAAGCCAAGATATATAATTGGTAGTTAATGTACTTTTGAATTCCCAGTATTTTCCACATCATGTATAACCTTGAACTTATTTAATTTCTAATATCCCCCTAGAAATAAAATGAAAAGTACAGTGAATGTAAAAGGGAATAGTACAGCTGCAGGTCCTGGTTACCTGGTTGACAAATATATTTTTTAAATAATAGTAACAGTAGCAGTTTAATATCCAAGATGGTGGAGTAGAAGGACCTGTGCTCATTTTCTGCAAGAACTCTGAAATTACTACTTGCTGTTGAACAACCATCAGCAGGAGAATGTTGGATCACACCAAAAAAAAGATACATCCAAGGGCAAAGTAGAAGCCCCAAGAAGATGGTAGGAGGGGTAAAATCACGTTTAGAATCAAACCTCAAATCAAACCCACGTTTAGAATCAAAATACCCTCCAGAGATGCCCAGAGGGCTCAAACAAAATTTTGTGCACACCTGGAGACCCCACAGAGACTGAGCCAGACCTGCCTTTGAGTGCTTGAGTGTCTCCTGTGGAGGTACGGGTCAGCAGTGGCCTACCACAGGGGCAGGGGCTCTGGATGCAGCAGACCTCGGTGTGGTATTAGCCCTCCTGGAGGAGGTCACCACTGACCCCACCGTAGAGCCAGAACTTACACAGGACTGGGAAACAGGCACTTTGAGGGCACAAACAAAATCTTGTGGGCACCAGGAAGCAGGAGAAAGCAGCAGTGACCCCACAAGAGACTGACCCAGACTTGCGTGTAGTGTCCAGGAGTCTCCAGCAGAGGGGTGGATTGGTGATGGACTGCTGCGTAGTTGGGGGCACTGAGTGCAACAGTGAGTGCATGGGGCCTTTTGAAGGAGGTCACCATTATCTTCATTACCTCCACCGTCCTTTGGTCTCAGGTCAAACAACAGGGAGAGAACACAGCCCTGCCCATCAACAGAAAATTGGATTAAAGATTTACTGAGCATGACCCTGCCCATCAAAACAAGACCCAGTTTCCCCACAGTCTCTCCCATCAGGAAACTTCCATGAGCCTCTTACCTTATCCATCAGAGGGAAGAAAGAATGAAAACCTCAATAACAGAAAACAAATCAAACTGATCAGATGGACGACAGCCTTGTCTAACTCAGTAAAACTATAAGCCATGCTGTGTAGGGTGAAGTAAGATGGATGGGTCATGCTGGAGAGTTCTGACAAAACATGGTCCACAGGAGAAGGGAATGGCAAGCCACTTCAGTATTCTTGCCTTGAGAACCCCATGAACTGTATGGAAACACAAAAATATAAGACACTGAAAGATGAACTTCCCAGGTTCACATCCACAACACATCCAGTTGTAGACACGACTGGTGATGGATGTAAAGTCTGGTGCTGTAGAGAACAATATCACATAGGAAGTGGAATGTTAAGTCCATGAATCATGGTAAATAGAAAGAGGTCAAACAGGAGATGGCAAGAGTGAACATCAACATTTTAGGAATCAGTGAACTAAAATAGGTGAATAGGAATAGGTGAATTTAACATCAACATTTTAGGAATCAGTGAACTAAAATAGGTGAATAGGAATAGGTGAAT